>NW_012156173.1:2089100-2094306 GCF_000956105.1 Propithecus coquereli
TACCAACTAAATCTAAGAAATAGAGCTAAATTTAAAATTTAGAATTTTCTGTACATTAGAGAGAAATCCTAACATCAAACTAATGGTTTACTAAGAAGACAGAAACTACACAAGGTATAAATAAAAATGAAACTATTTACGTGATGTAAAATGTTTGTATACCTGGTACCTTGTATTTCAAATCCATGTTTTAAATATGAAAAATTCTAAAAAACTGTCCAAAAAGAGAAAAATCATTTTAACTACATGAATTATGTTGAATAAAAATATTGGTGTAAAACAAGAATTGTAAGTTACAACCATATTGTTAAACATCATGATATGAAACAAAAATTATTAGTAAGATGGGAACTTTCCACTACCAAAATTAGATATGTAGTTGCATTCACAAACCATTCTATTGTCTTTTTTTCTTCTTTTTATTTCTTTTTGTTTTACACTGGAAGAGATGCTTCTACTTCCATTTGAAGCTAATTTCTCTACATACTGTCTGGATCCCAGCTTCTCCCTACTTTTAGGAATTTTGCTCTATTGACTTTTTACCTCTCTGCTGTATCTAAGGTTACTCACTCTATACTGGACTTTTTCCATCACAATCTTAAATGTGTGCAAGCCTCTTCCATTTTTAAGATCTTTCTCAATCCCAGCCTTCTTCCCTAGTTATTGCCCTATCTCTTTCCTCCCTATTTACAGACAGATAGTTTTTTTGAAAATAAATCCATGCATAATGACTCTTCCTCATTGTCTAATAAAACCTTGATTCACTGTCATATGGCTTCTACTTCTATCTCATTCAACTGCCCTTGTCAATCCCTTGGTTTTTCTATTCTTTCTTATCACTAGCAAATCTTTTCCTGTCATTTACCTTTGCATAAGGATGTTTCTAAGGGTTTTGCCTTTTAGGTCTTTTTTCCTCTCATTCTACCCACTCGCCCTGGGAGAGCTCATTCACTCTCATGACTTCAAGTACGTTTTATAGGCGGAAGAATCCCACAGCTTCGTCTCCAGCATAGATCTAGTTCGTAGCACATCCAGAACTATGTGTCTATCTACCTGCTGTTCCAATCCTCTTGGAGATTCCTCAAATACTTCCAACTTGACGTGTTCAGAACTAAATGCATTATCTTCCTCTCAATCTTGCTGTTCCTCCTGGATTTTTCTCCCTGCGAATATCACTGTCATCCATCTGATCCCTCAAGGCAGGAACTTGGACATTATTCTGTATTCATTTCCCTCTCCTACCCCAATTCTAGGTGGCTCTGGTTTATGTGTAATTATCTACAGGTAGCCCTCCCAGATGACCCAAGTTACAGTTAAATGCCTGTCCTAGGTAACCCAAAAGTATTCCTATGTTTCCCTTATCATAGCCTGCATATAACACTATCAAATTTGCCAACTTGCACACCTACATCCACAACAAGACCATAAGCTTTATGTCTATGTTTTCTCTCTTGTATCTTCCATATCTAACAATGTCTTCCATATAATAAGCATATAATATTTGTTGAATGAATAAACATCTATTATGTTTTAGTTGTTAAGAAGAGCAGAAGTGATAATTTTGTTTCTCAATAGAAAGTGCTTATTACGAAATTTCTGAACATATTGAAATATAACAGATTTTTATTCACAAATACATGATGATGGCACTTGTGGGTATCTACATAATAAAATATTTTTTTGTTTTTCTTCAGACCGCTCACATCCCTAAGTAGTCTGCAAATTACAATACATTCCTTTAAAAAGCTTCAGAAGTCTAGCCATACCTCAGTGAGTAGTTTCTTAGAGTCTACTGGGCTTTGACCCAGGTGACTCTATCTCCCTGGGCCCAGCTGAATCCACTCAAGATTGGGATCTGACCTGAAGTGGCTATCTATATACTTTCCAGAGGCTAAGGAGATGGCTTGAACCATTAAAATTCTCTGTCATGGGTAGCGCTTGCATGACCAAATCAAATTTTCTCTCTTGGGAAGAGATAAACAGAGAGTCGGTCGGTTACTGGTGGAAGCATTAGCAGAGACAGAACATCTGCAATGAGACTGCTAGATTTCCTGTGGCCACAGATCGCTAAAATGTTCAGGTTATTCATGATGGCAATGTACTGAGTCCATGCTATGGAGCTGCTGAGATAGTGGCCCCAAGCCTTTCTTTTCTGTGAATCAGTATGATTGGTCAAAGACTATCTTGCATCAGTTAAACTAATCTGAGTTTAAAGCTTGCCAGTTTTTTGTTATAATGTTTTGTTAATGTCACAGTTTATTTCCTCCTATCTTTGAATTTTGAATACTACATTGCTAATTAGATAACATTATCAACTTTGTAAATATGCATTAGCAAACTTTTCCACCATCATTAAGTACCCGTTCAGTTCTTTTTTTTTTTTCCTTTCTTTTTTTTTTTTTTTTTCAGGCAGAATCTTGCTCTGCTGCAGTGGCACAATCATAGCTCACTGCAGCCTCAAGCTCCTGGGCTTAAACTATCCTCCTGCTTCAGCCTTCTCAGTAGCTGGGACTACAGTCACAGGCCACCACGCCTGGCTAATCCATTCAAGTTTTGTTCACAGTTTTATATTCCTTTACTTTTCCTTAAGCTGCTGCTGGAGCTGCAAAAATCCCCATTTAAATCCATTTCCAAAATCCTCAAATTTTATAAGAAGAATAGCATGTTTAAAAAATGAAATTTAATGTTATTTTAAAAGAGCATGTCTATCTACTTGCTAGGGGAAAAAATTGATCTTGAAAAGCAGGTAAACTGATCCTACATAGGGATCAAAATTTATTTCTGTCATGAGCAGAGATGAAGGATGGTGCTGAGAGGCTTGGATGTCCCGCAGACAGCTCCACTCTTGTCAGAGGAACCTTCTCTGTATGCCTCAGACTTGACTTAGTCACTGGCAGTTGCTGACCATGCATTAGCACAATTAAGTGTTCATGGAAAGAAGGTTCCAGACTGACGGCCTATAGCTAGGATTCCCCCAATCACAGCTGCTCTGGAGAAGATTGTGTGGTATTTATAGGGCCTATGCACCGTTTATTCTTTACATACACTAAGATACTGCACTTTTATTCTTTCAAAAAAATTTGTGTTTCTAGGAAGTTTAAAATAGACACACAAAGATATTGCCTTTTTTCTAACTGACTGGGCACTGGGCTTGATCGATGGAATTGGCTGATGATGACACATTTAGGCTTTTTAATTGAATTTTTGTACTGATATGGCTTTAAAAAGGGTTTATGGTGTATGTGTGTGTGTGCGTGTGTGTGTGTGTGTGTGTGTGTGTGTGTGTTTAGAGCTCTCTGATTTTGGTGAATTACATGGGAATGAGGAGAACTGGTCTTTGGTGGTGAATTTTTAAACAGGTAGGGTACCTAATGATAGAACCAATCAGACCACTTCTGTAGACATGATTCTAAACATCTAGTTGCCTACCATTTTGTCGTGTACATCTTATTTTTACTATGTTAACTTTTGTGGGTTCATTGAAAAGTCTGCTCAAAACTAACACTGTCAAAACCTAGTGGTAGACTAGAATAAAATTATTATTTGGATTTGTAAAATAAAAAATAGACACAATCCATGTAAGGATAAAATCCTCAATGGAAGAGAGCCCAAAAACCAACACTCTGCTAAAGGAGCTACAGTGGGTAAAGTTCTGTTCTTGTTTGGCACTGATCACACATTCCCAAAAGTTGTGCAGCCACATGGTGGAAATCAGACACAAAACAACCTTAGCCACTGGGTAATTTTTAAATTACTTTTCCGAGTAAAAAAGCACATTTTAAAGGCACGACAATCTGAAATGTAGGAGCATACAGTACAAACTGTACACTAATAAAATTTGGTCTTGTGTATGGGTTGGAGTCATGAATTCTTATGGCTAGACCAAGTTATAATCACATTCTTGGGTTTTGGATTTTTTTTCCCTTTTTAATAGTTAAAGGATAGCCTTCTATTTTGCAGGTTTAATCTTTTAAAAATTAGATTTTAAAGGGAAAAAAGTAGAAATTTTTATTTTTATTATAACACAATAAAAAATATGATTAAACTTTTGGCAAACAGAAGGCCATTTTTCAAATGATTAGTCAGAAATCCATCATAATTTGGAATAGATTTCTGCCTAGGACAGAGACAAAAACAAAACAAAACAAAATCAAAAACCAACAGTGACAACAAAAAACACCAAAAAATGATAATTTATATCCAGCATCCAGCACTATTTTTTTTAAGACAGGGTCTTGCTCTGTTGCCTAGGCTAGAATGCAGTGGCAGCAGTGTCATCATAGCTCACTGCAACCTCTAACTTCTGGGCTCATGCAGTCCTCCCCCACCTTGGCCTCCTGAGTAGCTGGGACTACAGGTGTGCACCACCAAGCCTGGGTAATTTTTTTTTTAATTGATTGTAGAGATGTGGGCTCATTATGTTAATCAGGCTGATCTTGAACTCCTGTCCTCAAGGGATCCTCCCTCTACACTCTCTCAAAGTGCTGGGATTACAGGTGTGAGCCACCACTCCTGACCACCACCTAGCATTATTTAGGTCTATCTTTGTGTAGGACTACCTAGGTCTACCAAGCAAAGTGAGATTTTAAAGAAAACGCCACAACCAAAGTAAGGGTAATGTCAATTATAAAACTCTTATTTCAAACATATTAGGTCATATATCTTAGAGTAATGTCATGCGAATACAGCAGCTGACTCAAATAACCAATAATCCCACTATAGTTCAGCTGCTCTAATTTTGCTTTAAAACAATAAGATAAGGGGGGAAAAAGTCCCCAATATCTCACGGGCAAGGATCTCCTAAAAATGTTTGGGTAGGTTTCTATACAGAGAGTAAGTTCCTCATCTACACCACAGAGCTTTGCTTCCTGAGGACCAACGATTTAGTTTAATTTACCCCAAACACATAGCGGAATATCTTTCATATTTAATTTCTAAACAAAAGTTAATTAACTTGCTGGGTATTTTAGAAGTTTAGATGAATAGCCCTCAGGATGACTCTAGAAGAGTTTTGGGGAGACCTCTTTAATAGTCAGGTTATTATGCACAGCCCCGGATTGAAACAATTGTTTAAAACCAAGGCATGGTTGGGACATAAAAGAAATTAACACAATAAATAGACTGGGTTTATTCTTTGCTCTGCCACCCTCTGTTAAGGTCTAATGAATTCTGCTTTTCAGAGGTTTCATGAAGGCATTTTCTTGCA
>NW_012156173.1:2095715-2098725 GCF_000956105.1 Propithecus coquereli
ATATAGAAAAAATTAGCCGGGCATGGTGGCGCATGCCTGTAGTCCCAGCTACTCGGGAGGCTGAGGCAGGAGGATGGCTTGAGCCCAGGAGTTTGAGGTTTCTGTGAGCTAGGCTGATGCCACAGCACTCTAGCCCAGGCAACAGAGTGAGACTCTGTCTCAAAAAAAAAAAAACAAAAACAAAAAAACAAAAAAACAAAGTCAGTTAGAAGGAAACCTTGACTTTGATACACAATCAGGTTCGTTCTCAACAAGCTGGAAATATCTCAGATACCTTAAAGCATCCATATTGTTCCCTTTGCCTTTGAAGGAGGTAAATGCTTAACGTTCTAGAGAATTTTATTGCCCCTACTCTTGTTCCATTTCCTAAAATCTCACTTGCTCCATTCTCCAAATATGTCTTGCAGACATACTCTTTTCTAATAAGGTGAGAATATCTAGCAAATAAAATAAATTTAAATATTCAAAGTCAGCACAGTTACTTTAGTACATTGCAAATAAAGTCAACATCCACTTCATTATCCCATTAATAATCTTAATAAAATTCTCATTTTATGAATGGGTCTTCAGGAAAACATGCCCATTTAAGCCATTTAATAATTCAGGACTTAAAAATATGTATTTTTCTCTACTGGAAAATACTAGCTTTCCAAAAGGCATTAGTTTTAGAGTTTCTCATTTTCATGAAAATAGCAAAAATTAACAAATATCTATAGATAGAAAATACAGTCCGCGGAACCATCCGATCTCCTATAACTCGCAGGTATCATAGCCATCACTTCCTAAAGACTGCACAGGAAGCAAATTCACTGAATTTCCTTTAGACCTGTCTTTGCATGCAGTATCCTCAGGGCAACATTCAGAGGTCAGGGCTCTGCTACCAGGGAATATACCCTGGACAGCCACAGGGCAGAGTAGCCTGCAGGAATGCTCACAGACATCTGCGCAGTATGTGGGTAGGTTGCAGGCTTGTTTATATTAAGAGCTCTTGCTGCTAGATAGCAGAACTCCCTTAGATTCTGTTCCCATTTTAGTCCCTAAGGCAATGATGCACAGCTGCGGAGAGGAAATAGGCTCTCTAATTTGTTAACCACGCCCAGAAAAGAAGAAAACAAAATGCTCAAATGAGACTTTAAAGAGGTCTGTTTAAAAAGGCTTTTCCAGAAACAGCTAAAAAAGCAATACAAACTTTTTCCTTCAATCACATGAAATGTATACATACGGCTTGTTTGTTCCTTAACATATATCTAATTTTAGATTTGAATCCCATGAAATTTATCTCTTCTTCTGACTTCAATTTCACCTTCTCTTAACAATCACATTCATCCTCCACAAGACCCCTGAATCATTATTGCTGAAAGATATATTGCTGGAAGCTCCCATTGGAAAAATTCAGATGGTCAGGGAAAATAGGACTAAACTTCTATCCAGAAGATAAAGGTTATGATAAGGGCATCATTTCCTTAAATGAGGGTCCCAGATTTTTAGAGCAGGATATTAGATATTTTAATCCAACTCCACACTGTATATAACCCTTACCCAAATCCATTTTTTAAAAAATAGTTTCCAGTTTCTTGTGTTTTTAATGCACTTTGGATATCATGAAATATTTCAAATATATAAAAGGTGCAGACTGTCCCATAACAAGTGTCTGGAACCAAGATCCAGCTACCAAGCTCTCTCAAGTTCTACCTGTTTATCATACTTGCTTAACTTTTAATTTTTTTTAAAGAAATACTTTATTACAAACACGATTGAGGTTCCCTGACTACCTCTCTCACGTTTTAACACCTCCCTCTCTGCCTTCGCAGAGATAATCACCAACCTGGTCTGGTTATTTATTGTTCATATGCATGTTTATACTATTATAACAAAAGCAATGTCCAGCATTGCTTACCATGTTTTCATATTTTACATAAATGATATCATATTGCATATACCTTTCAGTAATATTCTTTTTTAACTTCATATTATGTTTGAGATTCAATCAAGTTGGTATATGCTGCTGTAGTTCATTCATTTTCACTGCTGTGCCATATCTATTGCAAGATTTTTTCCACAATCTGTGTGTCCAATGTTTTCACTTTTTTGCTATTACTCAATGATACTATGAACATTTTCATAAACATCTTTTCACATATGCAACAGATTCTCTAGATTTTCAACTTTATTTCATATAGCCAAACTATTCTTCAAAATGGATGTAGCAATTTGCACTTCCACTAGGCTCCAAATCTTAGCCAACAATAGATATATTTTTCTTAATCTGAACTGAATTTTTAAAATTTTTTTACTAGCATCTTTTTTCATAATGTTTATTAGATTTTAGCCCCTATTCAAATACCTGCTTGGTTTTGCTATATTTGTAGAAGGTATTCATTATTTCTACATAGTAATCCTTTGTTGGATATCACAGTTGTAAATGCATGTTTCAAATTGTAGATTTTTCAAAACTTTGTTCATAGTGTGTTTTTTCCCAGCTGAATAGAAGTTCTTAAAAATAATATACACTAATTTATTCATAGTAAAATCCTTTGCAATCCTGAGGTCATGAAGGTATTCTCTTAAATTTTCTTTTAGCAATATTAAGTTGATTATATAATTTTCTTCCTTTAACCTATATATACTTAATAAATGTTATCTTAATTTCCTAATACTTTTCTTAAGTTTTCTCCTCTAGATTCACAATGAGGTTTGTCTATGTAATTGACCTTTCTTATACTATCTATCTTTGTTTGGCTTTGGTAACAAACATATACTAATCTAACAGAATCAGTTGGATAATTTTAATTTTTTTCACACTCTATACATAGTGGAGATTATCTGTTGCTTGAAGGTTTTATAAAACTCACTTAGAAAATTTTCTAGCCCTGATGTTGAGGAGATGGGTCAGAAAAAACAAAAATACTGAAATAATTTCTTTAATTGTCCCAAAGTTTAATGTTAATTTTTTAAAGTTTTCTATTGCTTCTTAACACAATTATTGGCAATTCTTCTAAATACATTTTAT
>NW_012156173.1:2099430-2102400 GCF_000956105.1 Propithecus coquereli
GCTCTTTTTTGGTTCCAAATGAAGCACAGAATTATTTTTTCTGGATTTGTGAAATATGACATTGGTATTTTAATGGGGATGGTGTTGAATCTGTAAATCGCTTTGGGGCATAGGGACATTTTAAAATGTTGATTCTACTGATCCATGAGCATGATATATTTGCCCATTTGTTTGTGTCATTTGCAATTTCTTTCCTCAGTGTTTTGTAGTTTTCTTTATAGAGATCTTTCACCTCCTTTGTTAAGTATATTCCTAGGTATTTTATTTTCTTTGTAGCTATTGTGAATGGTATTGAATCTCTAATTTGGTTCTCAGCTTGACTGTTATTAGTGTATAGGAATGCTACTTATTCGTGTACATTGATTTTGTAATCTAAGACTTTGCTGAATTTATCAATTCCAGGAGTCTCTTGGTGGAGTCTTTGGGGTTTTCTAGATACAAGATAATGTTGTCAGCGAAAAGCGATAGTTTGACCTCCTCTTTCCCAATTTGGATACACTTTATTTTTTTCTCTCACCTGATTGCTCTAACACTTCCAGCACTATGTTGAATAGAAGTGGTGGCAGTGGGCACACTTGTCTTGTTCTAGTTCTTAGTGGGAATGCATTCAACTTTTCTCCATTCAGTATGTTGTTGGCTGTGGGTTTGTCATATATGGCTTTTATAATCTTGAGATACATTCCTTCTATGCCTAATTTCTTGAGGGTTTTTTTATCATGAAAGTGTGCTGAATTTTATCAAATGCTTTTTCTGTATCTGTTGAGATGATCATATGGTCTTTGTTTTTGCTTCTATTTATGTGGTGACTCACATTTATTGATTTATATATGATGAACCATCCTTGCATCCCTGGGATAAAGCTCATTTGGTCATGGTGGATAATTTTTTTGATGTGCTATTGAATTCGGTTTGCTAGTATTTTATTGAGGATTTTTGCATCTATATTCATAAGGAATATTGGTGTGTAGTTTTCTTTTTTTGTTGTGTCCTTTCCTGGCTTTCGTATCAAGGTGATACTGGCTTTGTAGAATGGGTTGGGGAGGATTCCCTCCTTCTAGATGTCTTGGAATAATTTCTGCAGTATGAATACCAAAAGCCCTGGGCCAGATGGATTCACAGCTGATATTACCAGACCTACATCTTTTCTTTAGGTTTCTTTAGGTGCTCTTTTATTTTATCTTCTTGAATCAACAGTTATATTGACCTATTGCCTAAGTGCTATTATTTTCTAATAAATTCATTTTAAAAATGATCTTTGCCTTTAAATATCACTCATTAATGGTTTTATTTTCATACTCATTTTAGGGGGAGGACTTTGACTTTTGGTTTTTCTCTCTTTCTCACTCTGTCACCATCTCTTATTATGTGATAGTTTGCTACCTCCTCCATAATAGTTCAGACCCAGGTTATTTGATGTCAGCCTAAAGCTCCTGCTTCAAGGCAAGATTAGAGATTTGCAGATCCAGACACAAGTCAGAAAGTGGCTTTGTTCAGTACCTAGTCCACAGAAGTTTTCTACAGAGCCACAGCCTCCAGCAAGAAGCTGACAAAAGGGATGTGTGCTTTAAAAAAAAAAAAAAAAAAAAAAAAATTCTTTTTCCAGAGGATCAGGATAGTTCCATTATAGGAACAGTCAAGAATATAGCAAAATTTTAAAGTCACGTATATTTACCTTTTTGATAAATGATTAGTAATAATACTCAAAAAGTTAAGAAAACTATTTCCTCTTATGAAAAACTGATACACAAAAATATTTACACATAACAAAAAGAACTTGAGGGGAAGCGACAAGTACAAAGTGATAAAATATTTGCCTTAATGATTTCTGTTATGCTTTTCCAATATTCTGTATGTGTCTATTGATCATTAACCACTTGATTGGGATAACAGGGCAGAGAAAAGGAAATTTAGAGCAGAATCCATTGTCATTTGAAAATAATCGGGCACTGTCTTTGGACACTTGTGATTGAAAAATGAAATAAATGTAGCTTCTAATAATAAAGAACACACCATCTACTTGATAAGCTAAAGTATCCTTTAAATCTGCGGTCCTCAACCCCCACGGCCACGCACCAGTACCGGTCCATGGCCTATTGCGGATTGGGCCGCAGATCTCCACTGCACCCCCACCTGGGTCCATGGAAAAACTGTATTCTATGAAACTTAGGAAGTAGGGGGGTGCACAGCAGGAGGTTGGCGGCAGTTGAGTGAGTGAAGCTTCGTTTGTATTTACAACACTCCCCCATCTCTCACATCATCGCCTGAGCTCCACCTCCCCCCCACGCCCCCACCCTGTCCATGGAAAAAGTGTCTTCCATGAAACTAGTCCCTGGTGCCAAAAAGGTTGGGGCCCGCTGCTTTAAATCATAATGTATGTGAATGATGAAATAAATTCTTTTTAGAAAAAAACATATTTAAACATAATTTTTTAGGTTTTATTTATGTGGGGGCCTATAGAAATATAGAAAATAAGGATAAATATAATTGAGAAAATTGAGGTGTTAAAAGAATATCTGTGTTAAAAAAGACAAATCTCACATATTCTCATGGAATTTTAAACAATTAAACCCATAGAAGCAGAGAGTAGAATGGTGATTTCTAGAGGCTGAAGATGGGGGGAATGGGAGATGTTGGTTAAAGGGTACAAAGTTTCATTTTAGACAGGAAGAATAAGTTTGTTGAGATCTATTGCACAAAGTGGTGACTGCATTTAATAACAATGTGTTGTATATTTGAACACTGCTAAGAGTAAATTTTAAATGTTCTCACCAGAAAAAAATGATAAGTATTTGAGGTGATTAGCTTGATTTAATCACTCCAACTTGTATACATATATCATAGCATCACATTTTACCCCATAAATATATGCAATTTAATTTGTCAGTTAACATTAAACATAAATTCAAAAAGAAGAAAATGCCAGAAATAGCATATGTTTTAATTAAAAAGTTCACTTAAAACTATTATAAA
>NW_012156173.1:2104260-2107059 GCF_000956105.1 Propithecus coquereli
GGTATAAATAATATGTTACTGTACTTAAATGTGTGGGCTCCCTTTTACTGTATTCTTAAATGTTTGATGATTCTTGATTGCACTCTTAATTTTATGGCTGAAATTTCTGGTTAGATTGTCTGCTGCATGTTTGCATATAACCCAGGGAAGAGTTAAGGGCTGTAATGAGCTGCTGGAATCTGTGCAGCAGTCTGTTTGCAGAGATGTCCTGGAAAAGGCAGAATGTGCCACTGGACCAAAGACATCAGCAGCTGGTCTCCTGGGTGTGAGTTCACTCCTGGATCTTGCCAACCACTTGGAGTTCTGCCTTATTTCTCAGACCCAAGCTCTCACATACTGGTGCCTCCAGGATGCAGACATTCTGGCTGGCCAAGAAGTAATGTGCCAGGAGTCTGATTTCCTAGATGTTCTTGCTGCTATACCCAATTAATTGCCCTGAGGGTTACCACTGTTTCTGTCTCCTCTCCAGCTTCTGCTCTCATTATCTGCCTAATGCTTCTCTGCTCCTATTTGCATTCTATCATTCAGGTACTTCCCAGAGTTTCTGGTTAGTGAGAGGTTTCCTTTCTGTTGTTCTAAAGTAGTTATGGATTTTTAAAATTTTCTTTCATAGGTGCCATGTGATAGTGAATAAGAGCATGGGCTATGGACTCGGGGTGTCTATGTTGAATCTTGGCTCTGCTATTTCCTAACTGTGTGGCCATGTGTTTATTAGCCTCTCTGTGCCTCAGTTTCCCCAACTGTGAGATGGAGACGAATATGGTTCGTGGAATTGATATGAAGATTAAACATATTGACATTTGAAATGCTCAGGACACTGCCTGATTCATAGTGAAGTATGATTCTAAAATTCAAGCCAGCCAGGTATGGTGGCTCACACCTATAATCCCAGCACTTTGGGAGGCTGAGGCAGGAGGATCACTTGAGGCCAAAAGTTTGAGACCAGCCTAGACAACACAGCAAGATGCCGTCTCTACCCAAGATGAAAACGACTAACTGGACATGGTGGCTCGTGCATGTAGTTTCTGCTACTTGGGAGGCTGAGGCAAGAGGATCGCTTGAGCCCAGGAGTTCGAGGTTGCAGTGAAATATGATCATGCCACTGCACTCCAGCCTGGGTGACAGAACAGACCTTGCGTCTAAAAAACAACAAAAGAAAATACAAAGCCAATTTTGTTAAACTTGTGAGGCATTGGAGACTTGCAATCAGGCATATAACCTCTTCATACAAAACCTGGAGAGTTATATACAATTCTGGGCAAGCACGAACTATTTTGAATAACTCTATTAAAAATGAGGAATAGTTTTGATTGGCTCCGAGATTCAAGCAGGACTGCTTTAACTATCTGGCATTCTGGTATATTCCAGGACAAAGCTGGCTTGTTTTAATCTTGTAGTTATTATATGATTTCAAACAGTCAAGTTCCTGAAGGCATATGATTTTACACAAGAGGATTTCAAGTTTTATGTCCTTGATGCCATAGGGTTCAAAGAACAAAGCTTCTTGGTGCTTCATCATTGATGCTCATGAATTGGAATACTGAGTTTAACAATAGTATGTGCTCGATAAATGTTACTTGTTATTTGGAGCAGGTATTGTTCTTTATGTGACCATTGTGCTGTTTATTACTACCCAAGTGACCTTAGGCAAGTTACTCAACATCTTTCATCCTCATATTTTTCATTAGCAGATGGAGCTAGTGATACCTGTCTCATTAGGTTACCATGAAGACTAAAAATAATGTATTTAATTAAGTAATCACTTCCATAATTTTTACATAAATATAGTTCTTATATTAACTAGATATCCTATTTTGGTTCAAAAGACTAATCTGGTGGAAAACACAACTGTCCCTTAATTGACCTATGACAAGTCATGATCATTAGATGGGAAGATTGTTCTATCAGATGAGTGAATCATCATTTAATGCTCAGTGTAACGGTTTACTGGTCCAACTGGAACTGCTTGCATTTCACTATTGTGGGGTATTTCAAACTGGCACAGTTTCCATTATTGTCAGATAGAGAATTACTCTGCTTTAGCTGTGTCAGCTCAGAGTAGTTGGAATCAGGCTGTCACAGTGGGATTAAATGGTAGCCTAGAACTATGACCTTTAAATAGAGTAATCTGAGTATATGCAAAAAACTTAACAAATAGTAGGAGGCACAGTTTTAAGGCAATAAATTTCTAGGTCTTTAACTTTATTTATATGCTTTCATCCATATGATCTGTGTGAGGACCCAAAAAAGTGATGGAAGTGGGACCGCCCTTCTCCCTCCCTTTCTTTCAATACCACCCTCCTTTTGTGTGATTGCCCACTTTAATCTTTTAAAACACAGGTTCATCCTGGGGTACACACTTCCAGGTAGACAAACAAATGGACAATTGGAAACAATGGTGCTTCTGGGTAACATCACTTTGCCAATCAGGTAGTTTAGATACTCAACTTTCAGCAAAATTGAAGAAGAACCTATCAACCTATTATCTGATGGATCATTACAAGTATTTCAGTGACAGATAACTATATGATATTTGGCATGTAAGAAAGGAGCAGTTCAAAGAAATAAGTGTTAGTGTTATAAGTCATCTTCACAATTTTTATGTAACTAATTTTTTTTAATTTT
The DNA here is from genome assembly GCF_000956105.1 of Propithecus coquereli. Taxonomy (NCBI): domain Eukaryota; kingdom Metazoa; phylum Chordata; class Mammalia; order Primates; family Indriidae; genus Propithecus; species Propithecus coquereli. Next base: position 2,106,886 of record NW_012156173.1, read on the forward strand.
TTACACCTATGAAAATAAAAAAATGAAACAGAATTGATAATGAACTCTTTCTCATTCCAGCAATAAGGAACATTCATCCATGGATATGTGATTTACTGAAAATAAGGACAACTCCATTCATCTCATTAAGAACTGTATTTCTAACAACACTTTACTTTTTGTCTTAATAATTAC
>NW_012156173.1:2107109-2108446 GCF_000956105.1 Propithecus coquereli
GTTCTTGCACTTCAAATTATTTAATCTTTCTTATTTGCAGATTTTTAATGACACTTTCTCCAACTGTGACCCTGTGTTCCAGTAAAAATTCTTACAGTAGACTTACAAAAAAGAAAAACTAATACAGAAACCTACAAACCTAGCTTTCTATGCAGTGCAATGGAGAGAATATTGGCTTTTAAAATTGGACACACCTTTGAATTCTGCCTTTGCTGCTTACTCAGATATTCTGAAATTTCCTATGTGATGTCTACACAACATATTTTGATGTTGTTGGTATTAGCTATCTCTATCTTTTTATCTATCGATCGATCTATATCTTTCAATCAGTTCACGCTTGTTACTTCTTTGTACAGACATGTCTCACTAATGACAAGGATATATTCTTGGAAATGCATCATTAGGTGATTCATTGTTTGAACATGATAGAGTGTACTTACACAAACCTAGATAGTGTAGCCCAGCGGTCCTCAATCTTTTTGGCACCAGGGACCAGTTTCATGGAAGATAATTTTTTTATAGACAGGGGAATGGGGGTCAGGGGATGGGAGGCAGAGCTCAGGCTGTGATGCCAGCAATGGGGAATGGCTGTAAATACAGATGAAGCTTTGCTCACTTGCCCACTACTTACCTCCTGTTATGTGGCCGGGTTCCTAAGTTTCATGGAAGACAATTTTTCTATGGATGGGGGGCGGAGGGTGGTGCAGGGTTAGGGGGAGGCAGAGATCAAGTGGTGACATGCAGCCCGGTTCCTAAACAGGCCATAGACCAGTACAGGCTCCCGCCCAGGGCCTGGCGACCGTAGGTGTAGCCTACTATCCCACCTAGGCTATATTGTATGTCCTGTTGCTCCTAGGTTACTAATTTGTATAGCATGTTACTGTACTGAATACTGTAGACAATTGTAACACAATAGTAAGTATTTATGTACCTAAACATATCTAGGCATAGAAGAGGTATAGTAAAAGTACAGTATTATAATCTTATGGGACCACTATCATACATGCCATCCGCCATTAACCAAACTTCATTATGGGGCACATGACTGTATACTGTGGCCTATCACTCTGTAACTTCTACAGGATGATGTAACAACTTCTAGCTCTGCCTTTCATGTCATTTAATTTTTCTTTTTGAAATTTTTATTATGATTTTATTTATTTAGTTTAGTGCTTTTTTGTGTCTTTTGTCTGTCTAAGATCTTGAAGATATTCACTTGCTTTCTTCTAGAAGCATTATATGCCATCTGCCATTAACCAAACTTCATTATGGGGCACATGACTGTATACTGTGGCCTATCACTCTGTAACTTGTACAGGATGATGTAACAATTTCTA
>NW_012156173.1:2121058-2122075 GCF_000956105.1 Propithecus coquereli
CAATGAAAAAATTTAGTTATCTTCTTTAAGTTGTATGAGGCATAATATAGGTTTATGAAACTATGTGGGCAAACATAATACAAAGACCACTGGATGGAATGCACAAGTTCTGACCTTAGGGGAGGGCAGGGAAGGATGCTTACCTATAAAGTAGTGTCTAGACTTTGACTTCTAGTAAACAATTTCAGTTATGTGATGAAACATCACTAAAGTGGTTGAGTATGAATTTATGTTACTTTTTCCTAAATATTTGTTTTATATTTATGTCAAAGCAAATAACTTGCTTGAAATTTGAACATCAAATGTCCTCTCAAGAATACAGTGATAAAGCAACTCTTTCTGATCATTCATAAAAATAAATTTTATAGAATCTCAAAGAAACAAACAAAATCTATGAGTTTTGAATGCATTGATAAATTATTGAGGAAAAAAAAGACTTGCCTTTATAATGTCATTATCATTTAGTTTGAGAATTACCCCCAGGGATAATAGAAAATTCTTTGTGTAAACACATGGCACATTCCTCAGATTAAACAGCCCCTGAGACGTGTGATGCTTAGAGTAAATGAAACCTTCTAACAGTATATCTGTTGTGATTCTGAACATCCAGTGCTACATTAGACTAATTCTTTTGTTTCAGGTTTCTACTCAACCATAAAACCACTGGGAGCACAGCTGGGAGGGCTTGTCTCCATCTAGTGGTCAGTGTATTACCATTACTATTATTCTAAAATCAAAATATTATATATATTTTATTTTCTTAATTGTGGTGAAAAATGATACTAACCATGATACTGTTGTTACTTTCTAATCATGGCTATGAAACCTGATGAGTAAATTATCAGATAGAAACACAATCTTGAAACAGACACTTTGAAGTACATGGCTTGAATATGCTTTCAAAATTCCATCAAGCTATTTCTCTGTTTAAAAAAAATAAAAAGGTCTGACTCTGCCCAGAAAAATATAATTTCATAGTTTTCCCAGGTACTTCAATCACATTTTTACAGGAAGATA
>NW_012156173.1:2123965-2140174 GCF_000956105.1 Propithecus coquereli
ATAAAAGGAGACAAATACCATGTATTTCACTGCCACAGAATGTGTAGAACAGCTAAGCAAATTTCTCAGAAAAAGTCCTGTGTTCCTTGCCTAAAAGTCTGTTTCTCCTCTTTTCCCTTCACCTGGTGGGGTAGCTCCCAGGGAACCTTGCCTCCTTTTATTCACAATCTTGTGTATCCCTCTCCCTTGAATCTGGGCTTTCCCTATGAATCACTTGGAACCAATAGAGTATTGAAGAAGCGATGCTGAAGAAGTGATGATATCTGAGCCTTGGTCAGAGGAGGTCTTACAGATTCCATCTTAGTCTCTCAGGGGGTTCTCTGTGAGCCTTGAGCCACTCTGAAAGAAAGAGTGCTCTATTGGCAGGGCTTAGAACACAACACACTGTATAAAAATCACGTGGAGCAGAAGAATCTCCTAGTCAAGCCCTGTCCAAATTCCTCACCTATAAAACTGCAAAATGTAACGAAATGGTTACTTCCCATCATTAAGTTTGGGGGTTGTTTGTTATGAAGAAGTAGTTAACCAGAACATCTGGCTCCCATTCATTCGGTTTTCAGGTCTTGATATAGATGTCACACCTTTTGGGAAGCCTTTTCTGACCTCATAGCCTGGGTTAGATATCCCTTATGGGTACTGTCTTATCCTAGCAGTTTACATACTGCATTATAATTGCCTGTTTATTTTTGTTGGAGTTTAGTGAGGACGAAGATCTTGTCTGAATTGATTATCACTGTACCCTCAGAAGCAACAGTGCCTGGTAAATATAGTAGGCAATAAACAGACATAATCCACTGAATTAATGAATGTGTTTCTTATGCAAGTAAACACTGACCTCTGGCTCCGCTGGGAAGAAGCTCCTTGCTTGTCATACCATTTGACAATCAGCTTCCAATAAAGGCAGCCACAAAAAATATATTTCAGCTAAGTATAAGAGCAGCATGCATTGTGTAAACCTCTCAGCCAACTAAATTATTGAAATGTTTGGAAGATTAAAAAATAGATCAGGGCAGTAAGGATTCCTTTTCCAAATATTCATTTTAACTCCATTACTCTGCATTTTGACCAAAGGTTAAATAGATTTGGATCAGTGCTATTCTCATAGCTTTTATGGAAAAAGGGACTATTAATATTATGAAGACTCATGATCTGTTTTCTAAATGAAGAAAAATGCCCTCTCTTATCCTATAAATAAGACATCTGTGGATTGGCAAATTCTAGCACAAACAATTTCATCTTGTAACAGTAAAACTGTCAAGAACACATTTAAACTGAAAATATATAACTAGGAAAATTTTACAAGATGCAGATGTCATGTCAGGCAAGGAGTGGAGCCAAATGACCCAAAAGATGTAATGGGCAGGAATTTTTACAAAATGAATAAAAGACCAGAGCAAACGAAACACACACACACAAAATAGGATGACCCTCACTCTTATGTCACAGGGTGAGTTCTGGGATCATCTGGAAAGCAGAATATGATTCCACAAGCATTTGACTCTGATTGAAGAATCGCCAAGGAAGTGTCCAGAGATATTCCAGGCACTGACTCTGGCTATCACAGGAACTTCAGCTGATCTCCTAAACTCTTAGCAGTTGCTTATAATGTCTCATCAGACCTACCTCAGTGGTCTTCTATCACTTTGAGTCTGAGGAACCACTCTGGGATAAGTAATATGATAGCTCTGCCACACACAACCGTCCTCACATTGCTTTCTCAGTAGCGTTCTTTAGGGAATGAAATTCCAATTTACTATCATCCCACTTAGATGTCAACTTTTCCTACAACATATTCCTGTAGTCATATGCATGTAGTCAAAATTCCTTATTTTACAGGCAAGGCCTAGAAAATTTAACTAAATTGCTCACATTTACATAGCTAGTTTGAGAACAGAAATTACCTGCTGATGTTCCTTATGCATTCATTTGACATTTTACTTATTTCTCAAAGGGACTCAGATACTCAAACTCCTGAACCACATAGAAAATAAAATTTCCTTAAAGAAGAGGCATAATGCTTTATAAATTCTGTGTTCCACATAACTAAGTACAATTAATAGAGATAGACTACTTCTCAAAAGATTCGAGTTGCCCTCTAAATGACACAGAAAGAAATAAAAAGAATTCCCAAATAACAGCAGTCGAGAATGGCCAGATTTTTTCACAATATCTATCTCTCCCGATCAAATACAGAATTCTTACTTCCAGCAAAGGAAAAAAAAGTCAATCTGGAATAAAATGACTCAAAAGAAAACTGAATTGGGAGGGCATTGCTCATTTTTTTTCTTTCGGTTGAAAAAATAGGAGCAAGGAATTGATCTTCTGGATAACAAGGGAAATTTGGAGAGAAAGGGCCAAAATGGGAGGAGACAGGAAAAGAATAGAGTAAAAGCCATTTCATGGAACCAGATATATAATTATTTGAGTGTAGTTATGCTGAAGAATTCTGGTGCAGTTTCACTTAGCATATCTCCCTGTGCCTGCCTTTCGTTTCCCAATCACTTTTCCCCAGTCCACTCAATCTTTAGTTGTTAACAAGTATTTTCCTGGTGCCAATAGATTACTTGTGTAAGGCATAGCATTAATCTAAAAAACAAGTTTAATCAGTTTCTCATGCCAAAGATTAGCAGTAATCCTTTCTCAAGGTTGTTTTGCATTATGTCCTAACTATGTAACATCTCTATGGGCTTTCCGAACTCAACTATTAAACAAAAATGGCAGCCAGCAGGTCCCACAGCAGAGGAGTAGAGTCTAACTCGTCCACGGACAACCCAGATATTTCACGTACCTGCACAACTGAAATGCTTCATGTACCTGGAAGCTACACTGGTTTTTCTCACACCCTATTGTCAAGCTGCCCAATTAAAATGTTATTACGGAAGTCAAAGAAACTGTCCAAAGAAGCGATTCTCCAGAAAAAGAAGACTGTCATATGAAGCTTAATTTCCTCATCAGAGATGAAGCAAGAAAAGAGAGGAAAACTCACATGTTCCTGTGGTTGATTACAGGATGGTGGCATAAGGGCTCTTCATAGGGCTGAAATACAGCTGCTAAAACATGCTTCAAAGTTCATGACAATAACCCTATGTTAAGTCTGTAGAAATCGTAATGTTAAAGAACTGTTCCCTGAACCAAACCCAGAACATGGGTTGGAAAATATCAGAATTCAGAGGATCCTGAACAATAAAAAAAATATTTCTATATATGGAAATAGAGCACAAATTTTACAGTTTCCCAAATCAAGGATTAATTCATTTAGGCTGGGAAGGAATGTTAAAAATCCAAATCCCTTCACCTGTGCTTTGTTAATATCAGGCTATTATTGAAGGTAGCCATTGGGATAGTTAATATATATTGACATTTTCCTTTTGCAATTCTTTGCCACTTTCCAAAATAATAAGAAATACCACAAAATCTGGGTAAACATGTTATTAATTTGTCTTTCATATTTAAGAAATTCTGCAAATGATTTTTGGATGAGCCTCTCTATACATAGCTACATGGAGATAGAGCTACATATATGAAGTATAGCTACATATATGGAGATAAGTTTATAAATGGATTACATATAAATTACAAGTATGTAAGTGATTTTATAAATTGTTTTTTAGAATTTGGATAAAGATCAGCTAATTTTTTAAAAGGAGTAGCAATAAAAACTTTGAAAAGCATAAAGAAAGTCTTAAGCTTTCTTTTTACTAATGACTGCTTTTGTTTAGTTGGTTGGTGGATGGGTGAGTTGGGCTTTTTTTCCACTTTAGGACACATATTCCATTAGGTAAGTGCCTAAGGAGAAGAATAATACTGTCCAAGGTGTGGTTCTTGAGATAATTTTAGAGTTTCCCTAGACAACAATAAATAAAAGTGGTATGAGGAGTGGTATATACTGAAGACGTTATACATCCTACATGCCATGAACTGTACTGGTGCTCTACTCTCTTTCATTTTATTTAGTCTTTGTAACATCCCATGATATATGTATTATATTATTCTCAATTTACAGATAAGGAATTTGAGACTCAGACAACTAGAGAATAAACAGGTTTTTTATAGTTTTGGAGAAGAAACATCTTTTTATATTCCCTGAGCAGAACTTTCTATTGAATCACTTGCAAATCTATTCATAAAATTTCCTTTCTTTTATGCAACAGTTATACTATTTCTTATTTTATTGATTTACTCAATGACTACTTTTGGATTACCTACTATTTGTCAAATATTGATTGAGGCATGGTGGATACAAGAGTAAACTAAACATGGAGACTCATTCTAAAAAAGGGAGACAAATAGTAAAGAAACAAGTTAAGTAAAATGCATACTGTGTCAGATGGTATTAAATGCTATGCAGAACGAAAGCAGGAAAGGGGAATATGGCAGGCCAAGGTGCAAGGAGAATACAATGGATGAATCAAGGAAGGCCTCATAAATAAAGTGAATTTAAGAAAAGATGATGTTGGGGTTTTTTGTTTTATTATATTTTTCATTGACAAACAATAATTACGTACATTTATGGGGTAAAATGTAATATTTCAATACACATATATATCGTGGAATGATCAAATCAGGCTAATTAGCATATCCATCACCTCAAATATTTACAATTTCTTTGTGGTGGGAACATTTAAAATCCCCTCTTTTAGCTATTTTGAAATATGCAATACATTATTGTTAACTATAGCGACCAAGCTGTGCAATAGATCACCAGAACTTATTCGTCCTGTCTAACTGAAACTTTGTGCCGGTTGACCAACCTCTCCCCTTTCCCTGTTCAGCTCCCTCTCCACTCAGCCTCTGGGAACCTCTATTCTGCTCTCTACTTGTACGAGTTAGACTTTTTAAGATTCCAAGATGACTTTGAAAAAGGCGCCAGCATTACTGATATCTGGAGGAAGAGAATTCCAGTTAAAGAGAACAGCTGGAATAAAGTCCTAAAACAGGAGAATGCCTGGTGTGTTTCAGGAACAGCAAGGATCCTAGGGTCACTTCACTGCGGGTCAGGATGGGGTGAACTGCAGAGACTTTATAAGGGTCAGATCATATAGGGCCGTGGAAGCTTCCATAAGGCCTTTGGCTTTGGATTCAGTGAGAAGAATGGGGAGTATAACATTCTCTGACTTATTTTCAAAGGATTCCTCTGGATGCTGTAAGATACGCAGCAGGGGAACATGGCTGGAATTTGGGTGACCAATAGAACTAAGGGATTGTTTTGCCTGCTATGCTGAGATTAGTTTATAGGAGACCAAGTTGGAAATAGAGAGCCAGTGTGGCTTATGTAATTCCTGTTCATCAAAGCTTTTAAGACTTAGTCTCACATAGGGTCCATAGAAGCTCCTTCTAGCAGTCCGGGCAGCCCATTTCCATAGTCGTAAATTGGAGATTTTTATTTGAAAGTCATCATATGTGCTACTTGTTACGGAAAATGTGCTCCACCAGTTTTTGCTGAATTCTGCAGCCACTCGTTTCTTTCTCTCTTCACGCACTCTTATTTGACCTTCACTATTTTGTCAGCCCTTCCTCTTTTTTTGCACCTTGGGGTTTCAAGATGTGTCAGAGCTACATTAAGATGGAGATTGGCTTCTGTTTACTGTTCTTCTCATTACTGTGGGTGACCTCTTTTCAGGTGCTCTATATTTCTTTCTGCCAATCTGGGCTTCCATAAGTGACCACTTTCCCATCTATTTGAAGAACTTCTAGCATTTGTTATGTGTAGGTTTGCTGAAGATAAATTCTCTCAGCTTTGATTTTTTTTTGTCAGCTTTATTATGATATTGTCTTATTTTTATTTCTGTCCTTTAAAGTTGTTATTCTGTGTTCTGGCCTGTGTTTTTCTAATGAGAACTCAGCTTTCATTGTTATTGATTTTTTTTAATGTAACATATCAAACATGACTTTATCATCAGTGTTCAACAGTTTGACTATGATGTACTTAGTTTTGGTTTCCACTATATTTATCTTCCTTGGGGTTCACAGAACATGAATCTGTTGAGTACCACAGATCTCAGACATTGATCAGTTTTTTTCTCTTCTTTTTTTCCTTCTCCTCCTCTTCCTTTTTCTTCTTTGAATTATTTTTTTCTTTGAACTTCATTGTGGATAAATTCTATTGACCCTGTCTTTAAGTTCACTGACCCTTTCTTCAGCTGTGCTCAGTCTATTGTTAAATCCTGGAAATGAAACCTTTCTTACTGATATTATATTTTCAGTTCTATAATTTCCATCTAATTCCCTCTTAAGAGTTTTCATTTTTCTGATGAATTGTCCCATCTATTCATATATGCTGTTTATTTTTTCCATAAAACTCTTTAACATATTTGTAATATATTTTTTGTTTCAAAATTTAAGGGGGTACACATATTTTTGTTACATAGATAGCTTTTATAATGCTTAAATCAGCTTTTATAATGCTGTTAGTGTGCCCATCACCCAAATAGTGTTCATTGCACCTGTTAGGTAGGTTTTAAGGATTTGTTGGTAATTCCAACATCTATGATACCTGCTTTTATTGACTGATTCTTCTTTTGGTTTTGGATCACATTATCCAGTTTCTTTGCATGTCTCAGGATTTTTTATTGTTTGCTAGACGTGCTGTGTTATTATCTCTTTAAAGTATACTTTCATTTGATCCACAAGGTTAGTTTCTTTCTTCACACCCAGAATCTTTCTGCTCTTGATCTTTTCCTCTGTTAGTATGTCTCCCCTTGCATTTTTATCACATCAGGGTGTTTCAAATGTCTCTTGGAAATAGTTAGCTAGTTTACTGTTAGAGAATTAAGGCCCTGGCTCACAAAACACTTGCAATCTAATTGGAGTCTTAACAAATGCTTCGATTCTTCTGTGTTGGAGAATTCTGGCTCACAACCAGTGAAGGTTGAGATCAGGTGGGTTACAGTAGTCAGGGAAGGTATTGTGAAGGATATAATACTTGAAAAGTGGGTTAGATATGGACCAACAGAGAGGATAGGGGAACCATTATATGGAGAAAGGACAAAAAACAGAAGGGATAAAGAAAAATAAATGTGACATTGTAGGTCTTGTAAGGAGATGAATATGATGAAAGAAGAGGTTATATGAAGTCAGAGAAAATCATTATTAAAGAAATTTCTTTTGAAAAATTCTCCTTTCCCTCCTTATCTTTTCCTTTACGATTAAATGGCTGAGTAATATAATACCCTCTATACTATTCCAGTGCTTTTAAACAAAGAGCTATCAATGATATTTCCTGCCATAATGTCTTTATATTTGAGCCTCTATGCTTGATAATCTAATCAAAACACAATTAGGATGTTTTCCATTTAGGTTTCGCTTTTCCTCAGAACCCTAGATTAATTCTTATCTCCAATATGTCAAAACAAATGATAGAAAACTGAATAAAAAAGGTCAACCAAATGACTGCTTCATCTCTGAGGGGATTATACTCCCAGTATGAATAATTTTCCAGCAAACTGATTCACTTAATTACCAAATCTACCAATGAATAGAGTAGAAATAATTGAAGTAGCTGCATAAATAGCAGTGAATCATGAGACCCAAATTCATAATGATAATTTTTTATTATGTCAACTGCCAAACTAGAAATTATTTTCTATTCCATAAGTATGACCTTAAAATTCTCAGCTCTGTTGGACTTCTAACACATCAAAAGCTCCATCCGTATTCTACAAAGAACAAATAATAATCACAAAAAGTGTCTGTTCTGTGGTAAAAAAAAATTCCTGACAGGTTCCTCCCTAAATAAAAATAAATGGACTGACTTCCAAAAAATTTATGTGGTTCACGCAGAAATAGTTGGACTACATCAAGACCTCAAAAATGTCTGGTTAAAAACACAAGAACCACACTAGGATAAACTTCCTATTGATGGGATCTCTCAGATCATGGAATCCCCCTCAGGAAAAGTAGTGGGAAGCTTATCACTAGAACCTTTGAAAAACATTCTGGACAAAACACTAAACAGTAAAATAGCACTCACATACATCATGGAGGCAGAGAAGAACTCCATCCTTTCTCCAAATACTAAGACTCAGAGATTCATGTAATACTTGCATTTTTGCTTGCTATCTAAACTGTTTCTTGAATTCTACATTATGTGAGTAAATTTTGCCTCTGTATTTTTAGTTCAGCATCTCTAACCCATATGATTATTGATAATCATTGAAATGAAAAGAAAATGTTCTTTTGGACCACCATGTCTAAGTCCCGGGGTTCCAGTGGTATGCTCAGCATTGGTGATGGAACTCCATCCTTGCTTCCTATACAATCTACTGCTGGGCAAAGGGTTTATGTTTGTGAGAGGGCTGGCTGCAACAAGGCTTCTTTCTGTGACCCTGGAAAAGCAGAAAGTTAAATAGATTGCCCATGGATCAAACTTATAACCTATTTCATTAGCTTCATGCTATTCAAGCCATAAAATGTAGAATTAAATTGCCATTTAAGAAACTAGTCCATGTATAAATAGTAGTTTTGAAGCCATCCAGGTGGTATTTAAATTTAAATAACTGTCACAACTAAGTTTAGTCATAAAATGATTATGATCATAATCTATTGTGCAAGTAAAAAATGACTTTGAAGATGCAAATAATAACAATGTACTACAAAAATTCTGTATTTGAGTAGTGACCTCATGCTTAAAAGTAGAACATAATGTTTTGTACTCTTACAGTTATTTAATCCAGAAACTTCCACTCTGTCTGGATGCTTCTACTAAACAGACTATAGATGCTTCCATGAAAAATATGTGAGTTAGGCACACCTCTAATATAAGCTCCTTAAAATGTTATATGTATCATCTTTTGATCTCTCCTCCTAGACTTTGGAGAAGTACCATTTCTTTTTATATTTGCATTCCAGATTCCCATGCAGTTCTTTTGTACCCTTTAATCACCATTTGTGCATATAATGCCTAAAGAACTGAGAATTCAGTATCTGGTTTATTTGCTTTTCATTTTTGTCATATCTATAAAACTAGTAACAGGAATGGAACTGAAATAAGTAGGATGAAAGAAATGTATTTTCCTACAGGTATGCTAATAAATTGATTACTTCATGTGGAACTAACTAGTTAGGGCTGTCAACTACCTTCGCCAAGCCACTAACAGTTCATTGGTCACAATTTGCATAATTCAGAATCTCTAAATATACAAATCATATAAAAGATTTTTGCAAAAAAGTATGGTAGAGCCAATTTAATTGATCACAAGATTGTCATGGCTTCCTCCCTATGACTGGGATGATTGGCAGAATTTTACTCCTTATCAGTTGCACAAGTCAACCTAGCTTGTGCAGTTCTAGTGTTCTGTATATTTTTTATGTGGTTGGCATATGATTCTCTTAACAGCTGTTCACCATGGCATGGGTCACTCATGTGGTTCTTGTGTTGTTCACAAGATACTTATGAAATTCAGCTGTGGTTCATGGACCATTGATGTGAGCTGCACATGTCCTAACGAATTTTTTTCTTTTCCTTTTTTTTTTTCCAAAGAGGGACTCCTTTGGAATTCTTACTTTACAAGGTTTGGGGTTTTCCGAAGGTTTGCAATATTGAAGAGAACAACCCTGTCATACTAAGAGAAGAGGGAACTACAGTCTTTGATGGCAAGTTGACAAGGGCACTCTGTCCCTGAACTCATTTTATTATCTGACTCAAGGAGGCTGAGACCACCTACCTGCACGTTGAAAAACACAGCTGAGATCTGTCTTTGTGACCCAGACAGATGCCCTCTCAACTTCTCTCTGTACTGAAGGAAAACATTGCAGCCCAGGCCAGATGAAAACAAGCACTTTTTTCCCCACTTTTTCTGTGGGAAAGATGAGTTGAAACCAAACTCAATATATTTGAAAAATCTAGGGAAAAAAACAGAACTGATTTTTTAAAAGCTGTTCCTTTACCCATTGGTATGCTACTTGCAGGAGTCTTACAAAGAAAACTTCTGTTGGAGTGGAAAACACTGAACGAAACCCATGTTATGTGAGACTTTAATTCCCTGAAGCTGGGAAAGTGAAAGAATCAGGTCCCTATACTCTTGGACTGTTGTCATTAGTTACCAAGAATGTTTGTGCAATTGGTTTTAACCACTTCATTAGGAATCCCCTTCATCTGTTGGATATGGTTAACACAAGTCAGGTGAAGTTAATTTTAAAAAGCAGTATTGTTACATTATATACATTAGATTTCTGAGAACAGATAAGAAAGATTGATTTGTTCCTGTTCATTTAAAAAAATGTTTTTTTCACGAACTGTATATCTGTACTATTATTACAACAATGCAGCCTTGCCACAACTTCATTGGAATCAGCGATTTAATGTGATTTATGTCTTTTAATCCTTTCTTTTTGGAAGGGGTACATTTGGCACAAGATATCTGATTTTATACAATAAAATCACAGACCCTGGGCCAATCTTGTGGAACCATTGGCCAATGTAAAGCTAAATCACCTAATATAATCTCCCCCAAGAGACTCTTCCATTTTTTTAAATCACCAAATTACTGGCAAATTCAAAAACTACTAGGCTATATGGTATTTTGCATGATGGATATCTCCTTTTCACCAAGAGCAGAGGTTAGTTTCTATCAGATTAAACAAATTGATTTAACAGAGTGAACTTTTTTTTAAGACTAGTCAAGTGCAGTAGGGAGGAGAGCTGAAAGTAGTAGAAGAAGGAGTTCCATTTATAACTGATTGTGAACAATCAAGTGAGATAACTCATTACCTTCAGACCAGCCCAGAGTGAACTTTTGATTAGTGTTTTTCTAGCTTTATGGAGTGTGATTCACATTAAGAAATATATCTTATATCGAATTCCATATATATAATCTGAAACAAAAATTTTTGTAAAATAATGCTCATGCTTATTTTATGTGGTGCTCTTCGATGTGTTCTATTATATTCTACTGTATTAATGTGAATTATTTAGTAATTTTTGCTACCTATTTATGTGTCATCAGTAGTAATTTGAAATACATGGCCTTCACTCTGCAGTTGAGAGCCTGGCACAAAATAAAATTGCACCTAAAATGATTAGTAATAGCCAACTCCTATTAAGTATGAAGCCAAGCACCTTTTTCATTTATTCATTAGCCTATAAATCTCCATAATAACTACAGAAGCATTTTATAGATGAAGGTCATAGTGTGGCAAATATCTTGCCAAAGGTTACACAGCTAGTTAGTGACAGAGCTTTGATAGGAACCCAGAACTACTCATGCTTCTAGCCACTAAATTAACACCTAGGCAGAAGGCTGAGTCTTGGGTCATCTTCTAGACATGGGAATATTTCATTGACTCCAGACTCTCTAAATTACAGAGGATATTTAGAAAGCCTTGCTTAGTTCTGAGAATATCTCCCTATCTCCAGAATATTTACAGCCTCCTCAATCCTCCTTCAAACTGCACATGTCCTTCCGTGGGCAAGCAAACTGCTGGAGCCTGGGTCTACCTGGTGAGAGCTGCTCACCAGGGGAGGACATGTCAGAGTTCTTTGCCTGTGACTGGCCTTTTCATGAAAGTTAGTTCATTCTAAGTTCTGGGAGAATAAATGTAACAGATGCCAGAACTATTAGAAGGAAAAATTTAATTGTAATATAGACTTATGACCAAACGTGGGGACAAGTGAGTGAGTGGTATCATAACTCAGAGCTTTTTTTTTTCAGCAACTGGAGTGATCATGGCACCAAGCTAACAGGTACATAAAGAAAGATTCCCAGATGCAGTTCCCCTATATGGAAGGGCTCAATTTTGTTTGACCTCTAACCTCTGTAATAGGTTTAGAATTGTTAATAGATAGCCAACTCTTCAACAAGTCTTTTACTCCTATTTACTGATGAGCAGCAATAAACAGCTCAAATTTATTGAGGTGCAATCTTATCATGATGCCTCAGACAGGACTATACACTCATAGACTGCCAGACTAATGTGTTCCAATTGAGGCAAACTAATCGATGAGCAAGTAATTAATTGGTTTACACAGTGGTCAAAACAATTAGGTAATTTAGCAGAAATAAGTAATAAATTGCTTGAAAATTTAACATAATTCTGAGTTAAGTCAACGAAAACAGTAAATCTAAATAAAGACAATAAATGTTGATAAAAGAGCAAACATGAGCAAAGGATAGGTTTAGCTGCAGGGTCGAAAAAACGAGATGTGGGATCTTCTATAGGCAGGTAGTTATTACAATTTCTTTCATTCATTTCCTATTTTTGATTGGAAGAAAAAAAACCTTTGACTTTTTTTGTTGTGTTCTCTGGAATGTATAAAAAGAATTCTAAATAGCTGAAAATCACACCTGTTCTATGCTTTTTTATCTCTGGAAAAAAATAATTACACTAACTGCTAAATTTCAGGACCACGGTTTTTGTGATATAAACATGACCACACATAGTATGTGTTCCCACCTTTCCCTCCTAGAATGTAATCTCTATGAAGACAGGATTTTTGTTGTCTTTTCTTGCTGCTGTATCCCCAACAACTGGACAGTTTCCTAGGAGGATTCATCGGCTACTTGGTTTCTAAATGGCTATTTTTTAAGTAAAATTTTTAAAATCATTGAAAAATTTTAAAATCTGTTAAATTTTTTAAGACATACATTTAAAAAAACACATAATTCTCTTAAGTAATATTTATCTTGTTTGTTTAACAAATATCTCAGTTAATAGCTATTAATACAAATGAGCTGAATACATGCTCTGCATACCACTCTTTCAAATATTTAAAGAAGTTCAGATCCTCAAAACTTGCACTTAAAGATGCTAAAATATCCTTTACAATTTTAGAAACCAGTGGCCTGTGTTTTTGAGCAAGTGTCTCATGATTAATTTGTATTTTTTGGGTAGTGAGCAAAAATTATTATTGAACAATAATTCTTGCAGTGGTTGTAAATCATTTTTAAAATGGTTAGTGACGAATTAATACAAGGTACCTGATCCAAGTGACTAAACTATTCCCTGAAGGAGAAATGCTCATCTCTAAGAGATATTTTCCTAAAGTGAACTTGTTCCCAGAGCTGGTCTTACACACAGATTTTTAAGTTACTCAAGTCATTGATCAAGTAGAAACAAGTCTATGAGCTCCGTGTGGAGATGGAATATTTTTAACCTACCGGGGAAAAAAACATCCTATACCAAAATTCTACTCAGAGTTGAAAACTGGGCATGACATCTGTTTGCATTTAAAGTTGTAGAGCAGATCTCTAGAAAAATCATAACAGAACTCTTTTTATACTAACCACATAGATAGTTACAATGAAAGGTCCTTATGAAGGCCTAGGAAACAGTTTCTTGTGTTTCTCCTAATTGATGTACATCTGCATATCCTACATAAACTTGATCTAGAAATCATATAGATACTAAGAGATGCACACAGACTTTTAGATCCTATTCAACTCACTTGCAAAATAAGTTAGAGAGTTCTTCTGAACCCTGAAGCCATTACTAACTTTTGAAAACTTTTGATTTAATGGAGAATTCTGCAATAAAAAGATCTTTAAGTGTGTTTAAGTCAACACTGACTTCTGTTTCAGAAAAAAGTATGTTTGTATGCTATAAATAGATTTTTATGCTATTTATATATGTATGTGCATATATGTGTGTATACCATAGATTTATGTTATTTTTATATGTATATATTTGTGTGTATGTTATAAATAGATGTATGCCCTTTATGTGTGTATGTGTACTATAAAATTAGCCCAGTTTCAGTACATTACATATCTTTTTGTTTCATAAAAAGTGATGAATGCAATCTGTCTTTGAGTAAACTAATAGGATATATCTCAAACAAGTTTGAAAATATGTTGGGTAAAGTGATTAATATGCTGACTTGTGCATATGACTATGTGTGGTATGATTTTATAAATTCTTTTGTATGATGGGGCAGTCAGTGCTTTCCCTTATATACTTTGCTATGCCGCTGAACAAACTTCAGCCAAGAAGTTTTGTTCTGTAAATTTGGTTGTGCTGTTCCTATTGCGATATCATCCATAAATTACAAAACTTTTTTTTCTAATCTACCAACTACTGCTGAAACACTTGATATGGGAAAATCTGGAAAGTACACTTAGTGTATCAGGGCTAAATTGCTATGAAATATTATAATTGAAGAAGTTATATAATTTTTATTCACTGTTGCATCCGTGTTTCAAGACCTGTATGTCTTTCCATTAGGTGCTGTATTTAAACTTAGGAAACAATTGGTAATTGAAACAGTACTACTTAGAGACCAGAAGATCCAATTAACGACTCGTGGGTGTGTGGTCTATAAAATCCACACCATGACTTGGCCGTTCATTTCATTCAGCGGAGCGGTCAGAAATAGCTCTTTAATGCCAATTCAAAATAGGGATTTGTGTGTGTGTGTGCGTGTGCGCGTGTGTGTGTGTGTGTGTGTTTGTGTGCGTGTGTGCCAATGATCACGCTAAATGGAGCAAAACCAAAAGATTTCCCTTTGTAATCATAATCAAACTCCAATCTCACCTTCTTTGTGAGGTTTCCCCAATTACCCTTGATCTTCCTTTTCACCCAGATCTGCTACTGACGTGTGCTATGCAATTTGGTCTCCTGCTATGTTTCATTCTGTTCTCGGATGCACAAAAGCATTGCAATATCTCCCCCTCTGCCAGCTGTCAGTGAGCAAGAACTGCCTTTTGTTTTTTTTTTACGTCCTTCAATGAAGATACCCAGTTTAAGGGTAAGAACATAGCAGTTCATAAAAGAAAGTTTTGCTTTTGGTTTGTTAGTTTGAAAAACATGACCAAAAAAATGCACTTAGGATAAAATGATTATAATAATGTTATTTATATTGCTGATATTTAATAGTGTACTTTTATTTCCTCTAATTCAAAATATTTTCTCATCAGTCTCACAATGCGTATGCATTAAGAGTGAATCTCTCACTGTAATTTTTAACAGGTGACTTGGACCTATTGCCCTTTAAAAGAAATGTTTTCAAAAGAGTTGGGAATGTTAAGCAAACTTATGAAAATATTCAAGAAATTTCACATAATAAGCATTTCACTGAGTGGTTATGAATCATTGGGACATAAGGTATGTTTTATATGTAAAAAGAGGGGTTGGATTAATTAATTCCTAAGGTCTTTCCCAGCTCTTAACATTACCATACGTTCTCTTATTGAACAGCAAGGACAAATCTCAGACCCCACTGACGACTACAGTTAGATTAAATATATTTGTATGTATATGTAGGTCTATAAAAGCTATGCTTAACAGCAAGGTGACATTTTAAATGCCACCTTTCCTTTTTTTTGCTGAGCTAGTCAACAACAGCACAGGCAGAGGAAGGGTCCAGGACATCCTCATTTTTCACTGATGAAGGACTGTCTGAAAAATCGTGTTTACAAAAACATTCCTTTGCTGATGGTCTGCATCCCTGCAGGGTTCAAGTGAGGGGTCTAAGAATGTGGGGAGGGCACAGGCAGCGATGGGTGAATAAATCCTTTCTCACCATTCTAGAGCTCATCCTCAATAAGGCCACTCTTCCGTGGGAGGTGGAAAGGAATCCTATGGTGCCTGTTTGTTTTGGCAGCCCGTGCCATGAAGATGCACACGTCCAGAGAATGACAGAGAGCCATTTTTCCAGGCCAAGACTAACGTGTTTCCATAACGCTGTGGGAAGCTGAAAATGCAAGCCACACAGGTTTGTCCCCAATCTGCATAAACAGTCCTCTTCTTCTAGAGATAGCATCCCTAAATCACCTTTCATTAATTGAATATTTATTTTACAAATTAAGAAAAGAAAATGCTGAAGAAACCCATGTGTTTTAATCCAAATGATCCAGGTTATCAAGGAGATAAAGACTTTCTTAGTCATTATTATCATCAACATTCACAAGAGCAGAGGCAGCCAATGATAACTCAGCAACCAGAGAACTTTAGTCTCTTCATTAGATTCTCTGCAATCTAGAATATTGACTATCATTGTCCTTGAGTTTTATAAACTTATTGTTCTTATAGCCCAGATTACAATGGCTCCCAAAATTAGTTTTCTACCATCAGGGAGCATAATTATGCTTTGTTGACATAAATTTCATGGTTTAGAATTCTTCACAAATCACCTGCTCAAATCCTTCATTTCTCAGAATGTACGGTATCACAATAGTGTAAATCCAGAAGGGATATAAAGCAAAGAAGTTAAGGACATCTATATTAAAGTGTTCATAAGTATTAGCAAAGTCTTTTATACAGGATATATAGCTGCTT
>NW_012156173.1:2141229-2154718 GCF_000956105.1 Propithecus coquereli
CTAAGCCCTTGGTATTCTGTGGTAAACAAGATTTCCATTGTTCCTGTGACTATGAAGTTTATAGTCCAGTGATTATACAAATTGTCTTGGTTTTATGGTATCAAATTCAAAAAAGATTTTATTATTGTCTTGAAATTTTATAAAAGGATGAATTCCCTTTACAACTCCCTACTTACACTTTCTTAATGATAGTTTGGTTATCTGATCCATTTACAAATATAGGCCACAATTTACCTGAAAAAAAAAAAGCACAGAGAATGAAAGAAAAATAACATAAAAAATAACACTATGAACTTAATAAATAGGTCTAGGTGATCACAGGTTACCTATTAGGCAGCCATTTCTTCCATGGCTAAAAATTGCAGTTCATTAGATGACTGAGGTCAAATAGTGGTGTCAAGTACCTCATATTTCCTGTTGATGCACATTTCAAACCGGATGTTTTGGCTTCCTTCATTTCTGAGAAAATTTTATTTCCTAGCAACGCAGAGTAAACATAACATTTAATAAGAATTTGTCACGGTTGATAAAGTATTGATATCTTTTGATGCCAAAATTTACCAGTGAGCTGTTCATAAGATGACTAGATATTCACAGCCACAACGAAGATACAATCCTTGCTGCAAATATTTGTAGGAGATACATAATGTATGTACCTGTTGCACAGTTAAAATAGTTTAAATGATTCTCACTTGCTTATGAATCTTCATCCTCTCAAATAAGGCTGCTTCTCTTACCTCTAAATGATTTTCCAAACAATGAAGGGGAAAATGATATTCAATAAGACTGATTTGTTGCAACAATTCTGTATATCAGCTCTTTATTTCTTTTCTGGGATTACTGAAAATAAGCGAAGACTACTAAGTTTTGAAAATTTGAGTATTCTTAAGAAATGTTCCCTCAGGTAAAAATAACAGCAAAGCAGAAAATGAAAATCTTATAAATCACAATTGGACTGGTTTTTCTCTCCTGTAAAAACAAAACTCATAGAAAATCAACCTATATGAAAATCAACCATAGAATTCAGTATTTAAGCCATTTTTCACATAGAGATAACATTCCAAGTAACTTTAAAGCAATCTGCAAGATATTTCTTCCTTAATTAATTTTCCTGAAAGTTTTGTGGAAATGTTAACATCCTTAAACCGAGGTACATGCCAAAGTTTTTTCTAATTATCTATTTTTTATATATGTTACATATGTATGTGTGCATATTGTGTCTGTATGTGTATATATATATATGCACAATATTTGTTTACAAAAGAACAAGGCAGATCTGGGAGAGGAAAATGGACAGTTTATTTTACTCTCTCTACTCCTAAATACTACCAAAACATCCTCCTTTGCTGCCTATTCAAACATTGGCAAATTACTTAGCTCCAAGAGCGTATATTTGGGGTGTGTTTTTGTAGTTACCACATCAGTGTCAAGGATAAGAAATATTATCAGGTATGTGCCTTCCAAAAATACCACATTATCAAAAAAAAAATATTGTATCAAGTAGGTCAACCATTCATTAAAGTCTGGGGTAACAGCAGTCACAGACTAATGTCAAGAAAAAGTAGGTCTGGCATAGCATAGAGAAAAGCACTTTGTCTGCAATAGACCAAACACTAAAGTTTGGATAATGGAAGAGGAAATTACTTCCTTTTTAAGTTTTTTTTTTAAATCTTTGAGTTCATTTATTTAACAAATATTTAAGTGTCTACTACATTAAAGACACTGCTCCGGGCATTAGGGATGTAGCTGTAACAAACAAGCCACTGTCCACATGGATCTTACTTTCTAGTAGGGAAGACAGAAAATGAACCTAATAGGACATCAGTTAGTTATATGCTATCATCACAGGTTACTCGTCTTAAGTTTGAAGTCTATCAACATCACCATCACACACATCAACGTTAGCATCGGCATGACCACCTTCCAGTGACTTTTATTCGACACTCGAAGGAATAACCATTAGGTCAGATGATATGCAAAACAAGTGAAAAGATCCACCTCTGTGTTATGGAGGCTATTTTATGAATACGAAATTGGCATAAGTCAACAAATGAACATCTCATTTGTATGCAAAGTTAATGTATCATCAACAATTGATGTTATAGAATATGGGACTATAATTCTGGAAGGAATAGGAAGTGATATGTAGATTGCCTGTTTCATTTCACAGGTCATAAACTGACTTCTTTGAGTTTTCACCAACTTGGGAACAGACTTTTATTTAACTCAGGGAGTCATCACAGATGCTTTTCCCTTATTCAATTATTGTGAGAACTCTTAGGTAACCCTTTGACACTTTGTGCTGAAGCAGAGCCAAAGCTTGGCATGAAGAAGGCAGACTCCTTCCTGGGATTAAGGCATCATCCCCAGAAGATCCTGCTTGTTCTCATCTATGCTATCTTGCTCACAGGGAAAGCTCCAGCCCTGGGGAAGGGCATCAAGAAAACTGACAACAGAAAACAAAGTACAGCTGGGTCTCCTGTGAACTGGTGACACTAAACCTTCCTACCTGTGGCCGTTAATGTTCCACATTATCACCACTCAATTCAGATGATAACAATTGGCAGACTTCTTGTTTAAAATCCCTGAGAAATAATAAATTGGCACAATATATCTTTATTTAGGCAGAGTCTTTTGTATAAGATGATGTCATAGGGTGCAGGTCAGACTATAGATTATTCTTCCTCAGGTCACACATCAATGCATGACCCAATTAGTTATAGTATTGTGTCTTGTGGTTCATGTTGCTTTAACTAAATACTCTGAGTTGGGGAGTTTCTCCAGATGAGATAGTGAGTAGGAAAGGAAAGGAAAAATATGAGTATTCATATTAAACAGAATATGTCTCTTGGAATCGACCACAGGATAGCCCACAGAGTTATCACTGTAATCAGCTATCCGATAGGAGAGCTCAGGGTCCCAAGGGAATGGAAAAGAGAGAAGTTGAAGGGAAAGAGAGTAAAAGAGAGAGAGAATATTGAGTAAGTTATCTACCAGAGAGGGCATGTTTGGGTGGATGTCAATGAGCGAATCTTTGGGCATACAAAGCTAACACAAGAAGACTGGGACCCCTGGAGGGGAAGGGAGAGGCTTGCTATCATGGAATGTAGTTGTCAAAATGGGTGGATACAAAAACCACATTTCGCTCTTTCTTAATTTTGCTAGAGGCCAGCCCTCTCTGTGTAACACGAAATGGCAAATTTTCAGTTTTCATCAGAATGCTTAACAATATAGACGCAGCTTGATGTTCGTGAATAATCTAAAAGAGAAAAGACGAGAGCATAAAATGCAGAAGCCCGCAGAATCCTTCCGAGATCGAAGGGGGAGTAAACAAGTGCTAATAGGAATGAACTGGACACATGTCCCCAAGCCGCACTGTCCTTCCTGGGTGTACGCAAAGACTCAGTGCCTTGTCTTCCACGGGAAGGGGGTATGATGCCTGCTGCCAGGAAAACTACTTACCCTGCACTCTACAAGATCCTGAATCCTTCCCAGAAGGTCCGGCTCTGTGCTGAAAAGCACAAGGAAAAGCAAATGGTTTGGAAAGAAAAGTTGTTGATGTCTCTTTCCCCCAAAGGTACTTCAAGCAGTAAATGAACACACACAATCTATGTTTATTTTCTTTTAAATATATTTTTGAAAATATTCTGTGATCCAAAATATGTGTTTTCAGTGTCGCTTGCCATTCCCTGGCCATGAGTGATATATTTTATCCATATTCATAACCATGCACAAACTTTCTATTCATAGCTCACCCTGCAGGAGAAATTCTGGCGGCAAGGAGGAGTTTACTTGTGCAGCCCGCATATGGCAGTTCTTTACCAGGCCAAGTCGGTGTTTGCATTCCTTCTATGGCTAAGGTTAAATGTAAAGGAATGAGGTACTCGGGTCTTCCTTCAAAAAATTAACTGCATTTACATGTCCGGGGAGGATAGGACAGTGTGTTCATAAACTCTTGCTAGCTTCAGGAATGTCTAACCTGATTTCCTGTCATAAATATTTCATTATAAAAAAGACTTTAGAAATATGCCAGTTCAAACTTGGTGCAGACCCTTCCAACACCAGCTCTCTGCGGTGGTGGGAAACCAGCTCCACAGTCCCCTGTGCCCAGCGCCGGGAGGTCACTGGCATCCCCACTGCCCTCGTCTTCCTCTTCAGTGTGAGGGAAAGCCATCCCACCTGGGGGTTTCTACTGGGTGGTAGAGGTAGAATGGTGGGTGGTAGCCCCGTCTGTGTGCAGAGCTTGGAGAAGAGGCATGTTTTCTAAAGGGCAACTTCAAAGCAGTCTCACACAGGAAGTATCCGTCCCCATGTCCACTCCTGCTCCAGAGAACAGGCTTTTAGTTTCAGGTAGGAATCATGGTTGGGTTTCCCTCCTTTGAGTGACTGCTGCCGGCCCCTTTGCTCTGCACTTTGATGAGGTAACACTGGCTAATCACAAGTCCCTCCTGCTGCCCAAGCTTGAAGGGGACTGTTCAGTGTGTGCCTCTGGGCTGATATCTGACAGGGTCTGGCCTTCAGTAGTGAGTGAAGTTGCCTCCTAGGTTAAAGCAGTGAGGCCAGGGCCTGTCACTTTTCAGATTTCTTCACCCAGTCACATCTTCCCACGTGGCATTCATTCCCAGGGCTGCCAGTGAACTGAAACAGAGAGGCTGTGAAAATATACACAGAAGAGAGAGCTGAAGGAAGGGCATGTGTTGTTCCTCTGGGATCAAAAGTCATAACTTTCTCTGGTTTCTTGTTCTTGCCTTTCCCCATTCGGTCCTGCCCCAAATAAGATACCCTCTTGCCTCCTTTGATTTGCGTTTATTGGGAATGGAGGGTAAACTTCAGAGAGGAAGCAGAGGGATGTGTTTAAATCCACTAGGAAGCAGCCACAGCGTGTTCCCTCTTTCTGAAGGTCGACATTCCTCTGAGGTGAAATAGGAGAAAAATTTGGGTGTTTTTATCGTACATTTCCCAGACATAGTTCTCAGGTTTCCCGCAAATGCAACTCAGGAAGATCCTGTTTTTACTATTAAACTTGGGTTCATTCATGTAGAGTTGTTGCAATCACTGTTTTGAGTGTTTTCAAACTGACTGGCATAAAGTTAATAACATGACCAAGGCCAGCTGTGTCAACAGAGCCCAAGAAATTATTGAATGGCTAATTCATTGATGATATTTTATAATTCTCGTATAATGATAGGCCAGTAATTATCCTAATCAACAGGTAGGGAAAAGTTGATCTATATTCTGTGTATACTGAAGACAACATCAACAGCCTTCATATCACTAAGTTGAGTATGTTTCTCTTTCCAAAACTAGTTTACATTCTGCTTCACTCAGCAATTACGTAGTCAATCATATACCTACAAAAGAATAAATAAGCACCTACATTTTTCTGGGAACTATGTGATACACAGGGGATACAAGGCAAGAAGACATGACTTTCATCCTTAGCAGATAGTACAGATGAGCAAACCAGATAATACAGATGAGGTTATGATACAATGCTGTAAATACAATTTTGGAAGTGTGCTTAAGGTGCCATAAGAGAAAGGGGTATATATAAAGTCAGATTAAGAAGTGGGGTGTCAGGAAAAATTTCTTTATAGAAAAGAACATTGTTGAGTCCTGACTGATGGATAAGATTTACCAGGCCTGGATAAGGTGGACAGTGTGTGGGTTGTCCCACTCACTACCATGGGGTATACAAAGGCATAAATATGAAAGAGGGTGAATTTGAGGAAGCCATAGTTTTCTAAGACTGGAATATAGTAGGTATTTGGGAGACACCAGGAATTAAGGTGGAAGAACTGTGTAGGGGAGTGGTTCAATGCCACTCCATGGAATTTGTGAGCCATGAATTTGTAGTCACTCCATAATCACCTTCCATGGGAAGTCAATGCAAGATTTTATCAGGAGAATGATCTACAGTTTTTATTTTATAAAGATTATTTGGGCAGCAACATTAAGGGCTATTAAGAAGAGAGGGGAAATACTGGGGAGGAAATCTCAGGGATGTTATTGAACGGCTACAGAAATTGGGTGTCAAAGAAAAATAACAACTCTAGAACTCTGAAGGGGAAATACTCTACAAAGTTCTATGCCCAGTTTGGGAGAGGCATAGGTACATGAGCGAGGGAAATGTCAAGAACTATAGTAGGCCTATACCTTACTTGCAAGTTAGCAATTTAGCCTGCCATGGTTTTATGAATGCTGATAGCAGACACCAGTCTCCTGAGTCAGTATAAAATATAGTTTATGCTCATAGCAATAGCAATAACCAGACTGTTTGCATTTTTGTGCCAATCCCTTGAGCTCCTATGTCCACAGGGTAACACAAAGAAAGTTCAGATAACACTTGCAAACACAGTAGATTACATTAGAGAAAAAGAACCCTGAGTTCAGGGAACCCAAAACTTTCATCATGAGCATTAAGCATGCCTTCCCTTTTCACTGGAGCAAGATAGTATCCTTATCTTCTAAGACTGTAAGCAAATCTGCACTTTGCACCGGAGGAAGACACTACCTCTATCATCAAGGCTCTTTACTCTGCAGACAACCTTGTAAAAATAACCTAGAGCAATGGACACTCAGTGCCTTGATTGCAAGACTTGCAGAAATGGGAGACAAGCATGAACTATCTCTCAGGCAGGAAACACCTATGAGAAATGAAGAAACTAGGATGACTATCAGTTCTGTAGCATGAGCAAATGTGACACTGTAGAAGGAACAGGAGGAGAGGGTTTGTTTTTGTGTATGTATCAAAGCTGAACATGGCACAAATGAATCTTCAGTCTCATGAGGTAGAAATTGAATCATATATGACAATGGTTAACCTTTAAGTTCACACAGAGTTTAGAATTCTCTTCTGTATGCTTTAGTGATGAATCTCCTTAACCAGTATAGCCTTTTCTGGATGAAATTCAGAATTGTTGCCAAGTTTGAACCAATGTCCAGCTTAAATACCCTGATATGACAACTACTCTTCTGGCCTCCTATGGAGAATCAGTGAGATGAAAAGAAATCATTGCAAGAGCAGAATTAGCAGGAAACGCAAAATTCCATCTTTGCCACACTTTATGGGAACTGTAGATCCTTCTCAAATTTTCCCAGACCAAGGATAGAAATCGTTATCAGTCTAAAGACTGTTATTAATCAAATGGCATCCCCCATGCTAAAAGAACACTGAATTTATAGTAGACTGAACTATGGCTCCGGAGACCCTCATACACCCATTCTTAGTCCTACTATAGCACTGATTTCTCTGAACTATAACTCTGGTTACGAGTGTTCATATCTTCCAACAAACCACACATTTCTTGAAGCTAAGGAGTGTCTTATTCATCTTTTTTTCTCACATCTTATCTTCAGTTTAATTATGTTATGTGGATTAGAAATGAGAATTCAATATATTTTAAATGTAACATCTACATTTCAGAAGCTCTTTTGTATT
The DNA here is from genome assembly GCF_000956105.1 of Propithecus coquereli. Lineage (NCBI taxonomy): Eukaryota > Metazoa > Chordata > Mammalia > Primates > Indriidae > Propithecus > Propithecus coquereli. The sequence continues at coordinate 2,148,671 of NW_012156173.1, forward strand.
TCATAGCATATATTTTGTATACCATCCAATAAATTGAATTATCTTCAAAAATATATTAGAATGGCTCACTCAGTTTCTGCAAGCAAGATTTAGAAAATCTTATTTATGTGCCATTAACGTTTTGTTCTCAGATAAACAAAATTCCTCCATACCAAAATATTGAATCACTCTAATCTGTGTGTTCCTTCTTAGTCATTAACAGCTTTGGCTACTTGGATGGAATAATAGGTTGTTTTGTAAAGAAAATAGTGACATCACTATTATAATCTGCAGATTAAGTACAAAATTTTAGTTGCTCTGAATTTGAATAGCCCAATTAGCATTTGTCTTGCTGTTAGCCTTTTTAAAAATACAATTTACACGTATTAATGTTTTGCAGTTGATATAGCTGGCCTAGACCCCAAGACTTATGTCACCAAGATCATTACAGCATTACAAAGTGATTTTAGTATTCACAGAGAACAATCAGTGGCTTTGTATACCACTATTGATTTACATCTGAAAATCGAAGGTCTAGAGTTTTGCCATAGGTGAGATAGTAAAAATAAAGAGAATTTGATAGTAAAGCAGAAGACAATTTTAGATACCACATTGGGATGATTTGGAGCAGTGTTATGGAACATTATAAGGATTTTGTTAAATCAAATAGTTCCTCCCTAAAGTGTTCACTTGTTGTATTAATTTAGTAGGGCTAACAAAGTACTACAAATGGTACTTTGAATGATATCAACAACAGAAATGTATTGCCTTACAGTTCTGGATGCTAGAAGTCCAAGATCAAGGTGTAAGTTGGGCTAGTTCCTTCTCAGGGCTGTGAGGAAGAAAACATTCCATGCCTCTGTCCTCTTGGTTGTTTGTCAAAACCTTTGTCATTCTTTCGCTTGTACACACATCAACCTTACCTCTGCCTTGATGTCCACATGGCATTCTCCCTGTATATGTGTTTGTGTCCAAATTTTCTCTTCTTATGAGGACATTAGTTATATTGGATTAGGGCCCACCCTAATGACCTCATTTTAAATTGATTATCCCTGATTATCTGGAAATAAGGTCACATTCTGAGGTATTGCAGATTAGGATTTTAACATATTTAGGGGGACACGGTTCAACCCATAACAGCTATTAATACCAAAATTCCCACTTCAACAGCTAAACCTTTTTGGCTTTCTTCTCCCAAACCTACAATCTCTTTAAATGACACACATTAGAGAATGAGAAACAGATAACACTCTAATGAACCTGGTTGATTGGAAAATAATTCATTTCTCAATTTTTGCATTTCAGGCCTTCAAGCACAAGGGTTTTTTGTTTGTTTGCTTGCTTTTAACATAAGCAAGAAGTGAAATTCCAATGGAAATGCAATAATAGTTTGGTGTATTGCCATCCTTAACTTCCATCTAGAATTTCAAACATCAAAGAGTAACAAATTGATAAAGCTCATCAACAGGGATCAGAATGATTTCTTGTTGAGGAAGACAGCAGACGAGAAGCAGACCACACAAGCTGCTCTCAAGGAGAGGATTGAAAGCTGCAGGCAGATGCCTACCTATGGATGGCTCTTCTTGGAAAGAATATTGTATAACTCTGGAGAAGTGACAGGGGAAATTCAGAGTGAAGGAGAAGGTGACAAGGTGATTCATTTAGCAAGATCGAAGGGATCCATGGGGAGGCATACACACGTGGGGAAGGGCAGGAGGAGAGAGCCCAGGGGCTCCATGCTCACTCCACAGGTACCGTGGCCCTAGATGTGAGGGGTCTCCCTCCACCACAGCAGACTTCTGACTGGGGAGCTGCTTAGAGTCTGTGCAGAAACATTGCACTGGAGAGCAGGTGCAGCAGGGATCAGGTGGATGCTGATCCCGGGTTTCTGCAGCTGACACCATCCTGAGCTCTCAGGTACATGGTGCCAGGTCTGCCTGGGACTTCACTTTGCAGCAGTACCCTTCACATTACCCTTGTTGGGCCAAGGAGGGAGTGGGTAGAGTGGATGCTCCCCTGTGCTGTGCCCTATGATTGGGTGCCAAGCACCCTTCTCCTGCCATTGTAGGATCTGAGCAGAGGAGGCACCTTAGGCATCACAGGCACCACTTGGGAAGCCTTGGGTGACTGCCTCAGTGGGACCTAGCCTCGGAGAAAACCCCAGCCATCCAGCAGCCCTGACTTGCCTCTGTGGTCTCTGGGCCACTAGAACTGACCTATGTCTGTGCAACTTGGTATCTGCAGTCCCTGTGATGCTGAAACAACCCTCTGATCAAGCAGCTCTGCCTCCACAGTCCCCAGTTCCAACTCAGAGGCTCTGACCATGCCCAGCCCAAGGCTCCAGAGCTCCTGCCAGGTCTATGATGCTGCCCTCAAGATTCCAGCATTGAGCCTGGACCCCAAGATCGCACCCCTGATCTCCACCACTGTCACTGGACCAGCAGAACAGCCCCGAGGTCCAACAAGTCCGTCAAGGACTTCGCAGCCTCGAGCCGCCATTACACTTGGACCTGGTTCAAGCAAACACCCATGGCCCGGACACCCATGACCACTTCCTGGATAGCCTCACCCAGCTGCCACTGTCACCTCTGCAGGGAGCCCAGGCAGAGCAATCCTCTACAATGCTAGCCTCCATGCAGAGGGTCTCACCCAGCTCCCAACTCAAACTTCCAACAGCAATCTGGGGAACAGCACACCAGATTACATGAAGATCATTCATCACCAGATTGAACTGTGACAATCACAAGGGAATGATACAAAACAGAACAGTTGCACTACAGGCTTTCCATGTGCCCACCACTCCTCTGCCAGGTCAACATCCCAGAGTAGGGCACTAAAGCACCATCTAGGGACCTCACCTTCTTGCCACAAAGTAGGAGAGTTTCCAGCAAATGAAAACAAGAGCCTTGTAAACCTATTAGCCCTGAGCCAAGAGAAGAAAATTCAGATGAGAAGAAACCAGCAAAAGAACGCTAGCAACATGAAAAAACAAAACAGTTTGACACCCTCAAGGGATTATAATGGAGCTATAGTAGGGGATTCCAACCAAAAGAAAATTATTGAAATGACAGAAATGGAATCGAGAATATGGATGGCAAATAAGATGAATAGAATTGAAGAGAAAGTTAAAAACACACCAAAGAAGCTAAAAAAAATTCCCGGAAATCTAAAAAAAATTTAAAAATTGCCAAAGAGCTAGACAATATAAGAAAGCATATAATAGAACATAAAGAAATGAAAGAGTCATTTAGGGAATTTCAAAAGATAGCAAAAAGCTTCAACAATAGGCTAAACCAAGCAAAGCTCTTGAGCTAACCCAGTCATTCAAAGAGGCAGAAAAGAGAATAAAAAAGACTGAGCAATCACCTAGAAAGATATGAGGCTATGCAAAGTGAACTAATATGTCAATTATAGGTATCCCTGAGGAAGAAGAAAGAGCAAAAATCGCGGAAAATCTATTTGAGGAAACTTTATTGGAAAATGTCCCTGGTATCACCAGCAATTCAGACACCCAGATACAAGATGATCACTGAACACTGGGAAGATTCATAGCAAATAAGACATCTCCAAGATGCATAGTCATCAACATAGCCAAAGTCAAAATGAAGGAGAAAATTCTACAGGAAGCAAGATGAAAGTAACACTAACCTACAAAGAAAAACCCATCAGACCAACTGAAGACTTCTCAGTGAAGACTTTACAAGTCACAAGGGATTGAGGCCTCATCTTCAGTCTTCTGAAACAAAACAACTTTCAGCCTAGAATTTTGTATTCTACAAAACTAAGTTTCAGAATTGTTGGAGCACAATAGATAACCACCAGTGTAAAATCACCCAAAAGCTAAAGCTCAGAGCTCATATAACACAATAGCACAAGAGGGAAAACCAAGCAGTAAGGTACTACCCAATGTAATGAACAGAACAGCATGCCACATAGCAATATTATCACTCAACATTAATGGTCTCAATGATGCACTCAAAAGACATAGGCTAGCTGAATGGATGAAAAAACACAACCCAAATAACTGCTGTCTTTAGGAAACACATCTAACCCACAAGGACTCGCACAGACTCAAAATGAAAGGATGGAAAAAAATATTTTATGCAAATAGAAACCAAAAGAGAGCAGCTGTAGCCATTCTCATATCAGATAAAATTGACTTTAAATTAACAATGGTAAAGAAAGACAAAGATGGTCATTATATAATGGTAAAGGGAAAAATTCAACAAGAAGACATAGCAATCCTAAATATGTATGCCCCTAACACAGGAGCTCCCAGATTCATAAAGCAAATTCCACTAGATCTAAGCAAAGAGATAAATAATTGCTGGCACTTCAACACCCCACTGATGGAGCTGTACAGATCATCAAAGCAGAAAATAAATAAAGAAACACTAGACTTAAAGGAGACTTTAGAACAAATGGAACTTAAAGACATTTACAGAACATTCTACAACAAAACTACTAAATATACATTCTTCTCCCCAGCACATGTGACATTCTCCAAGACTGATCATATCTTAGGTCATAAAATATGTCTCAACAAATACAGAAAAATCAAAATCATGCCCTGTATCTTCTCAGACCACAGTGGAAAAAAACTAGACATCAATTTCAACAGAAATACTCAAATCTACACAAAGTCATGGAAACTAAACAACCTGCTGTTGAACAATTATTGGGTCAATGCTGAAATTAAGAAGAAAATCAAAAATTTCCTCAAACTGAATGACAAAGGAAACACAAGCTATCAAAGTCTATGGGATTCAGCAAAAAACAGTTCTAAGGGAAAAATTCGTAGCCTTAAATACATGCATCAAAAAGATAGAAAGATCACAAATTAACAACCTAATGTCACATCTGAAAGAATTAGAAAAGGAAGAGCAAATCAAACTCAAAGCCAGCAGAAGAAAAGAAATAACAAGCTCAGAGAAGAGCTAAATGAAATGGAATCCAAGAAAACAATTCAAAGGATCAACAAAACAAATAGTTGGTTCTTTGAAAAAATAAACAAAATCAATAGACCTCTTGATAGATTAACCATGAATAGAAGAAAAAGGACAAAAATAAGCTCAATCGGAAATGAAAAAGGAGATATTACAACTGATACCACAGAAAAACAAAGTATCATCTATGAATACTATGAAAATCTCTATGCACATAAACTAGAAAAAATAGAGGAAACGGACAAATTCCTGGAAACACCCAATCTCCCAAGACTCAATCAGGAAGAAATAGAAATCCTGAAAAGACAAATAATGAACAGTGAGATTGAAGCAGTAATAACAATCCCCTCCCCCCGAAAATGACCCAGACCATATGGATTCACAGCTAAATTCTACCAGACCTACAAAGAAAAGCTGATACCCATGCTACAGAAATTATTACATAACATTGAGAAGAAAGAAATTCTATTCAACTCATTCTATGAAGCCAGTGTCACCTTGATACCAAAGCTAGGAAAGGACATAACAAAAAAGAAAGAAAGAAAAAAGAAAAGAAAATTACAGACCAATAACCCTTATGAACATAGAGGCAAAGTTCCTCAACAAAATACTTGCAAATCGAATTCAACAGCACATCAAAAAATGATCCACCATGACCAGATGGGCTTCATCCCAGGGATGCAAGGTGGTTCAACATATGTAAATCAATAAACATGATTCACCGCATAAACAGAAGCAAATACAAAGATCATATGATTATCTCAATAGATGTAGAAAAAGTATTTGACATAATACAGCCCCCTTACATGATAAAAACCCTCAAAACACTAGGCATAGAAGGAACATATCTCAAAGTTATAATATAAAAGCCATATATGACAAACCAAGAGCCAACATCATACTGAATGGAGAAAAGTTGAAAGCATTCCCCCTCAATACTGGAACAAAACAAGGGTGCCCACTGTCAGCACTTGTATTTAATATAGTGCTGGAAGTCCTAGCCAGAGTAATCGTTCATAGCAGCACAATTCACAATCGCAAAGATGTGGAAACAACCCAAGTGTCCATCAATACATGAGTGGATTAATAAAATGTGGTATATGTATACCATGGAGTACTATTC
>NW_012156173.1:2155380-2172179 GCF_000956105.1 Propithecus coquereli
AGACCTACAAAACACTGAGGAAAGAAATTGCAGATGACACAAACAAATGGGCAAACATCTCATGGTCATGGACTGGTAGAATCAATATTGTTAAAATGTCTATACTGTCCAAAGTGATTTACAGATTCAACACAATCCCTATCAAAATATCGACACTATATTTCACAGATCTAGAAAAAATAATTGTACACTCCATTTGGAACAAAAAAAGAGTGTGAATAGACAAAGCAATCTTATGCAAAAAGAACAAATCTGGAGGCATCACATTACCAGACTTCAAATTATATTACAAGGATATTGTAAAAAGAAATCATGGTATTGGTACAAAAATAGAGACATAGGCCAATGGAACAGAACAGGGAATCCAGATATAAAACCATCTACCTATAATTAACTGATTTTCAACAAAGCAGATAATGACATACATTGAGGAAAGGAAGCCCTATTCAATAAATGGTGCTGGGAAAATTGGATAGCCACATGCAGAAGAATGAAACAGGACCTCTATCTCTCACCATTTATAAAAATCAATTCAAGATGATAAAATACTTAAATGTAAGACATGAAACCATGAGAACTCTGGAAGAAAATGTTGGAAAAACTCTTCTAGATATCAACCTAGGCAAAGAATTTATAACTAAGACCCCAAAGGCAATTTTAGCAACAATAATAAATAAGTAAATAAATGAGACTTAATTAAATTATAAGGCTTCTGCACAGCAAAAGAAATAATCAACAGAGTAAATAGACAACCTATGGATTGGGAGAAAATATTCACACACTACACATCCAATAAAGGGCTAATATCGAGAATCTACAAAGAACCCAATCAAATCAACAAGAAAAACCAAATAACCCCATTAAAAAGTGGGCAAAACACATCAACAGAAGTTTTCCAAGAGAAGATAGACAAATGACCAACAAACATATGAAAAAATGCTCAACATCACTAATCATCAGGGAAATGCAAGTGAAAATCATAATGAGATATCATCTTACCCTTGTCAGAGTGGCCATTACTAAAAAGCCAAAAAACAATAGATGCTGGCATGGATGGAGAAAGAAAGAAATCCTTAAACACTGTTGGTGGGGCTGCAACTTAGTGCAACCTGTATGGAAAACAGTGTTTTTTGTCATTGAGAATCTAATGCCATCACTTATCTGACAGGAGGTGGAGCTTATGCTGTGATGCAAGCAATGAGGAGCAGCTGTAAATGCAGATGAAGCGTCCCTCGCTCACCTGGCACTCACCTCCAGCTGTGCAGCCTTGTTCCTAACAGTCCATGGACTGGTTCCAGTCCACAGCCTGGGGTCTGGGGACCACAGCCCTAAAGTGCTAGTTGTCCATTTCAAAACTTACTAACTAATTTGAACAGAAATCATTCCAAAAAGCATTTTATGCTTTCATCTTCTTGAATCAATAGTCAAAAGTATTTTCAAATTTTCTTCATCTTGTAGTATCACCAGCATGACCATTTCTTAATGAACTCTGGTGCAGGGATATCTTGGTTCTAGAGTTTATTAAAACTGATAAAGATTTGGGCCCTTGCACTACACGATCCTATATAAACTCATTCCCTACTGTAAATACAGATGTCCACGACAGCAGATCTGAATTGCCTTGGATTTGGAAACCATTCTTGTCTACAGTAACAATAGATAAATTGTCAATACAAAAATAACAGACTTATAATGTATGTGCAGTAACAGTAAATACATTTGAAGCTAGGTCCAGCTATACTCTCCTGAAAATACTATACCTCATCCATGGTGCCTTGATTTGGTGTGAACTTTAGCTACTCACAAGCTGCTATTTTTTTCTGCTGGTTTGCAATTGTATTTCAAATATATAAGGTTGCCAAATGGATGAATTCCTTAATATATTAGGTGCTGATGTTATGAGTTTGTTTCTCTCATACCCATACAAGTGTGTTCATCTGCAGCATTCCAACCAGAGCTTGTATCAAGTAGTGGTTAATAACTTGGCCTGGCTCTTTGAAAATCCTGGCTCAGACACTTAACAGCTGTGTGACTTTGGGCCAGTTGCTTAACCTTTCTGTGCCATGGTTGTCTTATCTATAAAATAGAGGTACTAATAGTACCTAACTCATGGGGCTACTGTGAAGATTAAATATGTAGTGTTGTGGCCCGATTGCAGAACAGGGGATGGACACAGAAAGAAACACACAGATACACACAAGACATACAAGACTGCAGTGGCTGATTCCACCAGTCGTTTTATTTATATACTTTTTCTATGTCCGGCAGCTACTTTCTGGTACGTGACTACCTTGGGCGCCTTGAGGAAAACACATTTTCATTCCTTCCAGACGATTGCTCAAGGGAAGCAGATGTTTACATCTTAACTTCTTTATCTCATTACTGTATGCAGGACAATGAGTCGCATTGGCTTGTTTGCAAGACCCCAGGTGCTTGGTTATCTGTCATAAAAGCTGTCCGTCATGAGGAATAGTTCTGTTTGTTCAACAGGCCATGTCCGGACCTATTGTCCTCTGGCCCCAAGGAAAGCACATCCAGTTTCGCTGACTCTGGGCTTAAGCCAATTTTTGCCCAGGGACGGTCCCTACATGTGGAATCCTCCAAACCATGCCTAGCACATACTAACAACTCAGTGAATGTTGGCTTTTATTATTATCACTATTGTCAACAGGATTGTGAATCTTCAGTGTTAAATTGAGTCACTACAGATAGCTCAATATCCATGGTACATCAATAGTTCTGCTTTCTGCAAAGACCTTTCCCAAATGTAATCAACCCTATCTTCAAAATACTAGAGGAACTTTGATCTACTTTTCTTTTGGTGTATATATTGTTGTACCTACAACTGCAGTCTTGGGCACACTGACTCACCCTTACAGTAGGAAAAAACTCAGCAGAGGGCAAGAACTGTAGTATCGATCACCAGCTCCGAAAGCACCCACACTTAAGACCAATAAAAAACTAGTTTTAAACTGAAAGTAGATATATATTTATATTTTATCCAGCTCTTTAACTCAAAAGTTATATACAAATTGCTTCTTGAGGAATGTTCCTGACTAATGATAACCTTCCAAAGGAAAATTTATCCTAGGAGTGGATAATGTTTACCAGGAAAATGAAGTTTTTTAAGTGCTTTTTTGGACTGCTAAGTCTCAGATCTGCAAACCAGTAGAAAAATCAACCACTCCAAAGAATGTGACTTTCAGTAAGAGCAGCAGGGCTTTCCTTTCATGCCCAGACGTTTCTCTGGGAAAAGGAAAATCAATACCCTGCGGGGGATTTTCCAGGTTGGTTTCCTGCAATGTTGCCCTGCTCTGGCAACATGTGTTGACAGCGCAGATGGAAAATGTTGAAACACTCACAGGGTGCTCTTCCAACTACATCAAGCTGAAGCCTGTGGAATATCATTTTGATATAACTACACTCTTTCATGCTCTTCCAATTCTCTCAAGTTAATAAAGGAGGAATATGAATTAAATGCACAACACTTATCAGTGATAACTAGTCTGTATGGATCATTGGTTATAGATTTTAGTATTTGGACAGTTCACGTTCTATGAAAATATGCATGAACTCAACTCAAAAATGTTTTATGGTTTTAGGTATTGTGTGCTTACTTCTAAAAACAAAAATCATCTTTGAGGACACTTTAGAAAAACAAAGAGGGATTCATGTCAATTAAAGAGGTTGGAGATATGTGAAGAAATATTGTCTTGAAGAAAGGGAGGAACTCAGCCTCTGAAGAAAGTACTACAGGCCCATCCCAAGTTCATTAACTCAAAAACACCCCCTACCCCCATCCCCCTCCACTGCCCTACTTCTCTGCTTCCCCTCCTCTGAGGCTGCACCTTCCCCTTGTAACCTCCACTAGACTCTCCTTGCTACAAGACAACCGAGCTGAACGGGACTCATCCCGCCACCTTGTGGCAACATCTAAAAATCTTTTAAACTAATTTTGTTGTTCTTTTTACTCAGAGGTGTTCTAGCTCTTTCATTTCTAATTAAACAAGACTTTTTTTTTAAAAAAAAAGCCATAGAATATAACTAAAAATATGCTTCAAAACATTAAATAGTACAACGTGTAGTATTTTTTACTTCAATAGCACAGGTTGTTGTTAAGGTACCTTATTATAATTCATGTTTGCGTACTCTTAGTTGTGTGCTACCAATTCACAATGAAATTTTATAATATAAACTTCTTTTTCAGTTTACAAAAACTTAAAACAGAGCCACCATTGAATCAGTGAATCAATGATAATATGAAATAGATAAAATAATAGTAATATAAAATTGTAATGTCAGGAAAGATGTGGAGAAAGAATCATATACTGAACTTGTTGAGCTCAGCTTAGGGTCTCAAAATTTCATTCTCACGTGTGGTCTCAGAACATCGTTTTCACAGGTCACCAGGAAGCACAAGAAAATTAGCTGCACTTCTGCTTTCCTACACAAAGCCCTCCTCAAATAGTCTATAACAATCATAGGCTTGTGGTTATTCCTCTTTCTTCCAATAAAAATCTTACAAATTAATTGATATCTCCCACACCCTGCTTTGTTCCCAAAGATTCAGTAACCTGAAAAATATATGGTATGTCTTAGTTGAAGAATAAAGTCTCCATACAAGAGAATGGGTGTGTTTGAGGACTCATTACAGCACTTGAACTGAGTTCAAGATAAAAGGGACATGAATATCCATGCTAAAGGCATGGAGATGTCCATGGAGGAAAACAAATGTCAACTTCAAAGAAACTAACAGATTTTTAGATTTGGAAGGAAACTCCCAAACTCTCACTCATTCACAGAGAAAGCAAGAAACACAACCAAGGTCATATATATTGGTAGCAGTGTGGGACAAGAGGCAAGAATCTCTGATCTCCAGCTCATTGGACTTTCTTACAACAGTGGAGAAATTTCTTGGCATGTAGAAATCATGCCAATGAAAATAAACAGGACGGTGACAATAATGGTCCCCTTCTAAATCAAGACTTAGCTGGACACATTGTTCTAGGTTGTATGTAGTACACAGAAGATAATGGTAGGTACACCAAGCCATCTAGCACTTCTAGATGACTCCATTAATAAGAAAACAAGGGCTACTTTTGAGTTTCTTGCCAATCATACAAGCGGATTTCAGCAGGTCGTTAGACCAAACACTATTCATAAGTGAGTTCTGAACCTGTTTTACTATTAGGCTTGTAGCAATTGCAGACGAGATCCTCTAGTCTGCACAAGAAATTTCTGGAGCAGACTCAGAATGAGGCACTTGATAGATAACTTTCCTCTTGGCATGTCTCAGTTTTAGGAAAGCCAAACTTCTCTGTGCCTATTATCTGTTCTGATCTCTCTTAGTCATGGATGTCAATGAAAACTCTACTTATGTAAGTAGAAAAACATCACATCTGATTTTTACTTATCATATGAGCTAAGGATAATTACCCTCTTGTGTAAATAAAGACTAAAAATGATACAAATAAAAATTATCTCTTATTTGAACTATGACACTCTTACCATTTTTATATGACTATTGCATCTGCACTAGAGGGAAAAATGATGAGAAAGGCCGTGTGCAGTTTGGAATCCAGCATGCCTCCCAAGCCTGTGGTGTTCCATGATCCACATCACTCTTGTTGAGTACAACAGAAGCAGGCATGTTGGGACATCTGTAGTTGTGTGATGTCAAAGAAGGATTTGTTGCAGGCTTTGGCATGACATGCTTTGAAACATTTCCCAGCTTCTTAGAAGCATTACTATATTTTCCATGTATAACAGATCCATTTTTTATGCTGACAAAATGTGGTTATATGGAAGAGACAACATGGAAAGTTGCCTATGCCTCCAGGATTCTAATTCCTATGTGTTTCTATGATCTATACCTACAAGTTAGGACCTGAGCCTGATCCAGAGAGCAATTAGTGCTAACACAGTATGTTACTGAGCTACTAATCTTTATATAATGTGATGTGTCTATGCATTAAGTCAACAAAAACTAAGGAAGTACAAAATAGTTGATAAGAGTCATGTCACTATAGTTTTCCAATATGTAAAACGGGAATACATATCCTTTAGGTTTGTTGCAAATACTAAATTATATAGTGCAAGCAGAGTATTCTCATTGCTGACACAGACATTGTGTTCTCAGAGTGTTACCTACAGTCAGCATTCACATGATGCCAATACCCTGTATTAATAGTGGGAACAAGATGATAATCCGGACTTTGTTCAAATTATTAGGGATATTAAAATATTTGAAAGAATTTAATTAATTGATCTGTTTAACTTTGAAGAACACTTTATGTCACATAAGGTGCCTAGCATCATGCTTTGCATGTAATTTGATACATTAAATGTTTGTTGAATGAAGTAATAACACATTGCTATCTGCTACAGAGCATATACTTTGTTCTTTTGAAATCTGTACAAAAATTGCATAGACGTGTATATTTAGCCTCCATTTTCCTGAGGATATATGAGAATTACAGGAAGATCTATTTGAATACAAGTAAATTAATTTTCTTATTTTCTTGGTCCTCATATGAATATGGTCATTCCTAGTGAGGATTATATTTGTCATAGTGACGATGTCTTACTTTTGTAGAGCACCTGTTTTCAAAGCACTTCTACAAAAAAAGAAAAAAAAAAAGAACGCATTTTAGACTCCGCGAGTAAAGCAGATGAGGATCATTGTCATTACTTTATAGAAAAGAAAAAAATGTTCAGGCAGGTTGTGATTTGTCTGCGGTCACACAATCAGTAAATGAAAGAGAGAGAAGAGCGTCCATACATGGCTGGCACTTAATACACACTGAATGGATGGATAGATGAAGGGGTGGTGGGTGGTGGATGGGTGGATGTATGAAAGAACAGCTATACATATTCTAAGTCTGCTGCTTTTTCTGTTACACCAAAACAAAGAAATTAAAGTGCTGTCTTAGTACCTGTATCTATTTCTAGATTTTACACCTTTTCTATATGCTTATGGAAAAATTACTTGCCATAATTATTAACAAGTTAATCTGCGCACAAATAATCATTGGCACCCTACTATTTACTAGGCATTGGTGATATAGCTGTGGGCAAGACAGAACCTTTTCCAGAAGTTCATATTTTATTTGGAGATTGAAGAGCACAGACAAGAAACACGACATCAGAAAAGTAAGTGTGATCTTTTTAGTTATTGATAACTTGTTGAAAAAATAAAATGAAACAATCTGATAGAATATAGGACATGAGGGGAGGTTAATACTTCCATAGGGCTGATTGGAGAGGCTATTCTGAAAAGGCAAATGGAGAGACGGCAATCGTGAAAGTGTTTGAGAGACAGTCTTATTTTTTCTCTCAATAAATCTTTGTAAACAGCTTTAAGATACCTGAATCTATACATCTCTATTTACACTGTATCTTTTCAATGTTATTAATTTTAAGCAGTCTGTATCAATTTATAAAGTCTTTATACTTATTATTATAAGTTGTAGCCATTCTCCCTTAATTTTTAAAACTGGTTGCTAATTCTTAGTGTTTTTAAAGCTACTTATATTTTACAGTGAGATTCTTTGTGCTGACATTTTAAAATCTTTTCTGTCTTTGTAGTTCTAATCAAAATTTTAGAAACAAAAATTTTCATTTTATCCTGTTAAGAAATGCTATTTGTATCAAAACAATCCTATGAAGATATTTGTACCAAACATATAAAACAAACTGGAGTAATACAAGATCATGAGGCAGACACAAATGAACATGCCGTTTTTCCAGAATTTTATTGAATACTGGTTATTGAATTTCCCCCAAAAAAACGTTTAAGAGGAAATTTATGATTCAAGCAATGCACAGCTCAAGAGATCTAGAATTTCTCACTGTGACAAGACCAGATGTACAGAAATGCTGAAATAGAAGCCCAAGGAAAGTCTTTCAAAGAGTCCTATAACTGCGTGATTGTTGAAGACTGGTGCAATGAGACTGTATGAAACAAAACAAACTTTAGCAGGATGTCAGGATCCTCTCCTAACCAGCACTGTTTCTTTCTGATGCATCATGATGGCAGATCAGGGGACAGAATCTATGGCCTAATATCCGCCACGGATCTCAGGCAGAGGAACAACCTGCAGACAAGGGAACCCAGTCTGCCCAGCCCATCAATTCAGTGGTAAACTGTAAGAATGGTATTTGCGATTTTCAAACACACATACAATATCACACCTACCTTGTAGAGTGAAGAATTAAACTCTCGTAATCATGTGTTCGGGAGTAAACAAGGTAAATACATGTATGTAGAAAATATGCAGTAAGGATAATAGAAAAGTGATCAAAACAGAGCATGGCAGTGGAGGGTGAGGGCTACAAAGATACAGACATTTATTCACTATATAGTTTAAGAATTTTAAAGTTCCAGACCGAGGCTTCTCAAAGGTATTTAATACAATTCAACCCAATTCAGCATGCATTCAGTGTGTGCCAGACATTGGATCTAGGTAAATTTTATCAGTATCTTTAAGACAAGCCCAAGGCCGAGCACAAAATGTGTACGTCGTAAAATGCTTTCTGAGTGAATAAAAAATGATTGCATGAAACTGGATGGTCCACTCAAGGATCTGAGTCAGAAACTAAGATCAATTGTATTTCTTTTTCATTGATTCCATTTCTCATGTTCACTGTTTTACTTAAAAACACTTGCATGTTTCTAGTCACCCAAGCATTTCCTTGCTTGGATTGGTTTTTTTATTACTGTTGTAACAAATTACTATAAACTTAGTGACTTAAAACAATACCAATCTGTTATATCACAGTTCTCCAGCTTAAAAGCTAAGGTGAGCTCAACTGGGTTCTCTGCACAGAGCCCCACAAGGCTGAGAGCTTGGTACTAGCTGGGCTGGGCTGTTAGCAGGAGACTCTAGGGGAAGGGTCGCCATCTGGCCTCACTCGGGTTGTTGGCTGAATTTAGTTTCTTTCCATTGTAGGATCCAGGTCATTGTCTTTTTGCTGACTGCTAGTCGGGGGTCATTTCCAGCTTACCCTCTCCATCTTCAATGAGCAATGTGAAGTCCTCACACGTGTCGAATACTTCCCAAGCTTCAAATCTCTCATGAAATCTCTCCTACTCCCAACGAGAGACAACTCTGGTTGTCTTTTAAAGGGCTCATGTGATTAGGAGCACCTGGATAACCTCCCCTTTGCCATATAACATAACATAATCATAGGAATAACACTCAGGAGCCAAGGTCACTGGACCATCTTAGATTCTGCTCCCCATACTCCCCATAGTCTCTCACAGCCCTATGAAGTCATAGATTCTCGCATTCTCTCCTTTGCATTGCTATTGCGAACACCTGGACGAAGTGGGTTGATGCATTTACCAGGGAGTGGGAGGGACTAAAGAACGCATGTCCCACCTAGACAGTAGCTCAGTGTTAGGTTTTCAAGAGAAACCTAAAATCCAGATTTGGAGAGAAAAGTATCTATATTTCAACTATATTAATATTTTTTTAAAAACTATGCAGATCAAAACAAACATTCTGCTATCTCTAATCCTGGGTTACCAATTTATAATCCCTGCACTAGACTGTGCATAGGTTTTCAGCTCTTTTCTTAAAATAGGGCTTTTATATCTCCAACATCTGGAATTTCTCTTACACCCGTTAGTCCCTCAATAAATGGGTACTCAATAAATTTATGTTTATATTCATCTTGTATTAAAAGTGGGTCTATGGTATATGTCATCTGTTTCTTTCACAGCAATGTAATGAGAATCAGATGTTTTTCACTTTAGATAACTCGTTGCACCTGATTCAGGACCACAAGAGATGGTGTTTTTTGAAAAATGTTTATTTTATTTTTAATTGACAAATAATAATTGTATAGATTTGTGGGGTACAAAGTGATGGTATGACCCATATATGTGTTGTACAATGATTAAATCAGACTAATTAACACAATTGTTGCCTCACTTAGCATTTTTTGTAGTGAGAACACTTAAAATCTCCTCTTTTTCCAATGTTGAAATGTATAATACATGATTACTCACTATAGTCACCATGCTGTGCAATATATCACTAAAACGTACTCCTCCTGTCTAACTAAAACTTTGTGCCCTTTGGCTAACATCTCCATTTTTGTTATTCACTCCTCCCATCCCCAAGCCTCTGGTAACCACCATTCTACTCTGTACGTCTACGAGCTAGACTTTTTTAGATTCCACATATGATCATGTGGGATTTGTTTTTCAGTGCCTGGCTTATTTCGCTTAGCATAATATCCTCTAGATTCGTCCATGTTGTCACAAATGACAGAATTTCCTTCTTTTTTAAGGCTGAATCATATTCCATTGTGTGTTTTTACATTCTCTTCATCCATTCATCCACTGATGGGCATGTATGTTGTTTCCACATCTTGGCTGTTGTGAAAAATGCTGCAAGGAGCATCGGAGTGCAGATGCTGGGTTCCATTCCTTTGGATTCATACCCGAAAGTGGGATTGCTAGATCATATAGTAATTCCATTTTTAGTTTTTTGAAGAACCTCCATACTGTTTCCTAAAATAGCTATACTAATTTGCATTCCTACCAACAGTATACAAAGGTTCCCTTTTCTTGAGATCCTCTACAACACTTGTTGTCTTTCATCTTTTTTGATAATTGCCATTCTAACAGATGTGAGATGATATTTTGTTGTGGTTTAAATCGCATTTCCCTAATGACTAGTGATGCTGAGCATTTTTTCATTTACCTGTTGGCCATTTGTATGTCTTCTCTTGAGAAATGTCTGTTCGGGTCCTTTTCCCATTGTTTAATTGAATTATTTGTTTTCTTTTTATTAAATAATTTGAGTTCCTTATATACCTAGATATTAGCCACTTATCAGATGTATGATTTGCAAATATTTTCTCACAATCTGTGAGTTGTCTCTTCACTCTGTTGTTTCCTTTGCTATACAGAAGCTTTCTAATTTGATGCAATCCCAGGCATCTATTTTTGCTTTTGCTGCTTGTGTTTTTGGCGTCATATCTAAGAAATTATTGTCCAGACTAATGTTGTGGAGTTTTTTTCCTATGTGTTCTTCTAGCAGTTTTACAAGTTCACATCTTATGTTAAAGTCTTTAATTCAATTTGAGTTGACTCTTGAATATGGGGCGAGATAAGAGAGGGTACATGTTAACACTCGAGGAATAAAATGTGTTCTAGGAGGAAGAACATTCACAATATACAAAGAAAATGTTTCCACAATTGAAACCTGAAATTGCTCAGGGAACAAATCAGTCTTCCACAATATTATATCCACATCATTTAGAGATTCCCCAAAAGTATCTATTCTGTATATAAAGCCTTTCTTTCTTTTTTCTTTTCTTTCTCATTCTTTCTTTTTCTTTGTTTCTTTTTCTTTCTTTCTCTTTCTTTCTTTCCTGCTTTCTCTTTCTTTCTTTTTCTTTTTTCTTTTTTATTTCAGTATATTACAAGGGTACAAATGTTTTGGTTACATGGATTGCTTTTGTACTGCTTGAGACACAGTTGTGTCACCCAGATAGTATACATTGTACCTGTTGGGTATGATTTCACTCATCGCCTCCTCCCCTCTCCCACGGCTTGCTTTCCATTGAGTTTTACTTCCATCTGTGCACATGAGTGCTGTTGTTTAGTTCTGATTTAATAGTGATTACATGTGGTGTTTGTTTTTCCATTCTCGTGAGACTTCACTAAGGAGAATGGTCTCCAGTTCCATCCAGATTGTTACAAAAGGAATTAATTCATTTTTTCATGGCTTAGTAGAACTCTGTGGTATACATATACCACATTTTATTAATCCACTCATGAATAGATGGGCACTTGGGTTGATTCCACATCTGCAATTGTGAATTGTACTGCAAGAAACATTCAAGTGCAAGTGTCTTTTTGATAAAATGACTTTTTTTTTTTCTTTTGGGTAAATACCCAGTAATGTGATTGCTGGGTCAAATGGGAGGTCTACTTTTAGTTCTTTGAGGAATCTCCATACTATTTTCCACAGAGGCTGCACTAGTTTGCAGTCCTACCAATAGTGTATAAGTGTTCCTTTCTCTCCACACCAGCATCTGTTACTTTGGGACTTTTTGATAAAAGCCATTGTCACTGGGGTTAGGTGATATCTCAGTGTGGTTTTGATCTGTGTTTCCCTGATGATTAGTGATGTTGAGCATTTTTTTCATATGTTTATTTGAAGACATACTTTAAACTTCCACAACCCTCTGAGCTATCACTTTAGATACTTTACAAATAGGTTCTTTCTTCACTCTACCTGAAGCCCAACTTACTAAATATGTTCTCAGTCTCTGATAGCCAAAGAATTTCTCCCATGGCTCTTTACCAGTGTAGTGGTTTTGCCTGATGTTATATATAGTACTAACTTCGAAGTCTCATCCAAAATTTAAATTGTTGTATTTTCTCAAAAAATAAAGTGGCCCCAAAATAGTGGTCAGGTGTTGGGTGGGACAGGATTAAATGCATGAATAATGACTTTACTGAATTACTGAAAAGTGCCTCAGTCGATAATATAGATGAAAGGTCCATCAACAAAAGAATTTGCAATACAGTTTGAATTTCTGAGCCAAATATCTTGCTTCATTTCCTTGAAACTTCAGAATTTATTTGTCACCACAACAAAGGAAATTTATGTTTGAACTCAGAAGCTATCAACAAAGAAAGTTAGGAGAACTGCCAATTCTATTGCTACTGTACAAGGATAAATTAGCCTGATGATAAATTTACACACTCAGAGATAGAGTGTTGTCACAGTGTCATTTACTGTGAAAATTTAAAAATATGGACTTAGAGGAAGAATTTTCAAAAATTAACAAGATCTCTCCCAGTTCATCATTAGAACTTATGGTTGTAGAGATACTGTTTTCAGAAGATACATAAAAATGTTATTCTCTCTTCACTATCTAAATAGTATGTTCCAGAAGGTCACAGCACTGGATTTAGATGGATCAACAGTCATTTTCAATTGGTAATTCTCATTTCCTCATTTGAAACCTCGAATGCTTTTACATTTATGAATGGAAAGGAAACCAGACATTCTTAAAAATCATGAAGGAAGTTAATCTATACTTTGTAGTAGAATGTTCTGATTTTTATTGTATGATTATAAAACTAAATTTAGTTATCCAGTCCATAATGTCTAATATCCTAAGCCAATCGAATGACATTGAGTTCTCAGAAAAATAAATGAAACAAAATGGGTTGTTTTAAGGGAAGTAAATCTTAAACCATAAAAGACAGCTGTTTTTCAAATAACATCAATTGGATTTTTTAATAAAACCTAATAGGATTTTACTTTCTTCCTTTTCTGGAGACTTTTTCATCAAATATAGTAACCAGAATCTACAGTTTGGCTCTTTTTCTTGCAAGGATTCTTACGTTCAATTCCCACTATTTTTAGCTTGACGCAGTTGTTCCAAGAACATACCTCTTCTCAGAAAGCAATATTTTCTCCACCTTCAAAGAGAAAATTTAGGAAAAGGTCAGAAAACAGACTCCCTAAAATTGGACATGGCCTGCTGCTTCTCAGAACTTAAAAACAATTGGGTTTCTTTAGTCCAGTCACTCTAAAGAATAAAGGCAACCACGGAATTTGTCGTTATAACTATAACTTGACAAA
This sequence comes from Propithecus coquereli, assembly GCF_000956105.1. Classification (NCBI taxonomy): domain Eukaryota; kingdom Metazoa; phylum Chordata; class Mammalia; order Primates; family Indriidae; genus Propithecus; species Propithecus coquereli. The sequence continues at coordinate 2,169,000 of NW_012156173.1, forward strand.
TTTTAAACTAGCAAACACAGATGTCCATCCCTTCAAAACATCTATGCCCCTAGTGTTAATTAACTTACCTTGTTTTGTAGTTGGTCCTTATAGTTGCTGTCCCTCCCAGTCAAGACGGTCTTGATAGTCTAGAAAACACCAGCCCAAAAGATTCAATTACTCTTTTTAGTTTTCCTTTTAAAAAATTGGGAACTTGGCAGCAAATCCTAACTGACTGGTATCTAATACTAAGAAAAATTAGCACACTGTGGCCTGGCAGGGTATGCAGTCACTGCATTTATGTTTTATTGTATGGATGTGATACAATGAGTTACAAATAAATAAGAACAAGTGATTCTGGTAGACATTATCTCTAAATACCTGACCTCCCTGAGGTCAGGAGTCAAGTGTAATTCACTGGGATGAAAATTATTAGAAATGAAAACTGGAAGTGGCGATTTCTACTATCTAGGGTTTGAGTAGGTGTTTGGGTAATTAATAGTGAGAGAATAAATCTCTTCTGTCCCCTTCCACTTACAGAAGCTGTTGGAGAGGAGGGAAGGCTGAAATTTCAAGCCTCTGATATATGCTAAGACCCAGAGTAGGTGCTTTGTTGAGTGGTACCAATTAACAGGTCCTTCGGAGAGGAAGAGTAGGCTCAGAAGTGAGAGGATTGTGGAGAGTTAACTTGGAGACGTCGTCAGATCATGAGTTAGAAAAATGGAGGAGTAGGGTGACCTAGGGGAGGACTTGAGAGGAAGACGGGGGCTGATAACAGGAACAGACTAGTCAGGGCAACCCAAAGACCAGAGAGCAAGCACGGCAATATTCAATTTTGAGTTGTTCGCATTCGATAGCTATAAAAACTCATTGTGTTGCACCTAAACTTTCCTAAAATCTGAAATAAAGACAGTGCCTGCCACCCATTGGTCTGGTGAGCTCTTAATCATTTTCAAGCATTGAAATGTCATCTCCTCTTTGTGTCTTCATCTGACCCTTCCATCTCTCAGGAAGTCCACTGGAGAAAAAGTAATCTCTTCTTCCTCCATGTTCTCATAGTACATAACTTCCAGAACTTACCCATCTGAATCATAGCATTGCTTTGAAAATCTGTCTCACCTGTAAGACCACGAGCTATTTTTAGTCAGGGGCCTTTTCTGTTCATTTTGGTAACCTCCAAATCCTAGCACTGTGCCTGGCTGGTGCCTAAGAAGCATTCAATAAATGTTGATTGAAATCATTCAGTCAAGGCAGCCTTCTAAGGAGGTTTCCTTTGAAAAGAAAGTAAAGGTAAAACCAAAAAGGTCCAAAAATTTATTAATCAGAAAGATAGCTGGCAAAAAATAATTGTGTTATACTAGCAATTAACATGGAATTTTAATATTTTGCAGGCCATTATCCTAGACACAGGGCACCTTGTACCTGAGACCTTTAATGCCATTTACGTGATTGTGTTGCTGTTAATCTTCAAACATCCACAAGATTGTGAACACCCTGCTGCCAAGACTGTTGGGTATTCTTATGCACAGCAGCCGCACAGTCCTTGACACACAAAGGGGCTAAAAAAAGCTTGAGGAAGGAAGTTGGAAAGGGAAAGAAGAAAAGGGAAGACTTTGGAAGAGTGAATAAAAAAAGTCAAAGGATAAATATTTAAGATGTGGTATAAAAATAGTACAAAAGAGGTATTTTTTTCCCCTGTAGGCCTGGGGTTGTCTAGGCCAAATAAGGCACTCAGACATGTAAGAGTTTCGAACTTGACAGTGATTGAGCCAAAAGAGAATCTGATTCTTCCCTGTCTCCTCCTTGGTCCTCGGGTGCCACATACGCATCTGACTAACGTCAAAACAGAAATCTGGATTCCTCATATAAAAATGTGCTGGCAAGCGCTCCTCATGACCTTTAAGAATCAATCATTGCAAATGGGCATTCAAGCGAGAGGAAATAATCTTCAGCTGGGCTGGTTCTCGTCTACATATGCTGGCAAAGAGACGGGCATACAATTACAAGCAGCACAATTTTTGTCTTCAAACTGCCTGCCCAAACCTTCCAGTATTTTCCATAGCTTTACTGCAAAAACTAACACTGGTCTCAAGTTTAACAGGATGTAAAAGCTCCCTCCATGTCTTGAGACAGTTTCCCTCCTCTGCTGCTGCTCAGCCGCTTGGTCTCTTCTTACTCAGCCCAGTGTGATTTGCGTAAATTGCTTTAACAGCCAGATATCAAGAGCAAATATTGGCCTTTCTTCTTCCTGTGTCCCTGAGTTTTCCCTTCATCCGAGTGCTCATGGCAACTCTGCCAAGTCACGAGGTGCTGCCTAGGTCACATTGATGAGCTCAGCGTGGGTAAACACAGCTGACCAGCAGCGGCCAGCCCTTCCCTTTCCCTTTCCAAGGTGCCAGCTGCCTACCTCTAGTGGCTCTTTTTTGGATCACCAGGCAGAGTGAGGTGTCAGGCAGCAAATGCAATATCTGTCCAGACCTTTAAGAACAAATAGAAAATACGGTTTCTAGAATAGTATTACTCCTTTGGCATTTCTCAAAGTTCCTGCTTGTGAAGATTATCCATGTTTTGGCTTCTGAATAGTACATGGAAATTGACAATTTTTGTTATTCTCCTACGGGAGACACACACATGCACACATATACACACACCTTCCTGTAGAAATCATGTTTTGTTTGTTTCTTTTTGGAATAGAAAAGAGGAAGCAGAGAGAGGAAATTGCTTCGTACACATTGTTGTAAGGGAAAAAACAGTCTGATGGATTGGCTTTAAAAAATCATACTGTATGTTTTTACATACTAAAAACCATTGAGTCATACACATAAATGTGTGAATTGTATGATACGTGAATTATATCTCAATAAAGCTGTTAAAAAATCTTACTCCCTCAGAACATTGGATATACATCATTTTTTTCCCTAAAAGATAAATTTCTAGTGCAAGTAAAGGAGATCAATCAGAAAGGAAGTTAAAGCTGTTCTCTAAGTCAATGTTATAGCAGAATAATCAACTCAGGATAGAATGTTTTGTCACCAGCTGATAATAAGTATCTCATTAAAGAAGTTTACATAATATTCAGTAGTGAATCTAATACTGTAGATGGAATACTATTGATAAAAATATTTATCCACTTGTAACAAATCTGTTGACTATAGTACATAAAATAGCCATTGTATATCTAGCTGCAAATAAACTGTGTTC
>NW_012156173.1:2175879-2177674 GCF_000956105.1 Propithecus coquereli
TAAAGTGATTCTAATGTACAGCCAGGATTCATAGGAAATCTCTCCTAACAGGTAAATATGTTATAGAATTTGTCTGCAGCTCTCTAATTGCAAAATAGAACCCAACGTGCCTGATAGAACTTCTACTACACAACCCAAGAAACTGTGCTAAGCATTTAATAAACCACATTTAATTCTCCCCCCAAAAAAATCCTATGAGTATATTTTTAATTGACACATAATAATTATACATCTTTATAGGGCACAGTGTAATATTTTGATACACATAAACAGTGTGTAATGATCAAATCAGGGTACTTAGCATACCCATCACCTCAAACATTTATCAATTCTTTGTGTTGGGAACATTCAAAATCCTCCCTTTTAGCTATTTCCTGTGGTTATTTTTGTTGTTGTTGTTGTTTTTGTTTTTAAAGACAGGGTTTGCTTTGTTGCCCAGACTACAGTGCAGTGGCTTCATCATAGCTCACTGCAACCTCAAACTTCTGGGCTCAAGAGATCCTCCTGCCTCAGCCTCCCAAGTAGCTGGGACTACAGGCATATGCCACCACACCTGACTAATTTTTCTTAATTTCAGTAAAGATCGGATCTTGCTGTGTTGCCCAGGCTGGTCTTGAACTCCTGGTCTCAAGCAATCCTCCTGCCGTGGCCTCCCAAAATGCTAGGATTACAGACATGAGCCACTTCACCTGCCTATTTTCTATGAATGTTTAGTTTTACAGAATCCAATCCTCCCAGAATTAGTCTTCTAATTTCCAGGCCCTGTGTAGCTCCCAGAAAGTTGTAGAATAGCTAACAGTGGCCCCTAAGGTAGAAGTCGGTGTCACCTACTTTGTTCTCAAAGATTGTGTGCTAAGACAATGATGTCAAAAAGGAAACTTCTCATCTCTGAATGCTCTCAAATTTCTCCCTTCTATAACTTTGCAGCAGACAGGACTATATGCAAACAATTTTATATTAAGTTGAACTTTCATTGATACTCTCTTTATTGTAGAAAGTTAAAAAGAAAATAGTAAAATTAGCCATTGAAGTACACCTCCTTTGAGGAAAACTAAATGAATATGTAGTTTTTTATCAGACAAATCCACTTCGTGAATAATCAGATTCATTTTTTAAAAAAATAAAATATAGTAGGTAGTTATTTGCTTCATTAGTCAGTGCACTCCTGGAAAGTAAGGGCTTTATCTTTTAATATAATAAGTTCCTTTTAAGTGCATTTAAAATGCAAAAATTAATTGACACAGCTTTCATTACCTAACCTATCTATTTCATAAGAAGGAAATAGAATAGATTTTAGCAGACAGATAATATAATGTGAAATTTTCTATTCATTAAAAAATTAATGAAGGAAGTGTGTTTTTATTATGCTAGACACCTGCTAAACATTCAGGTTCTTGAGAGAGAAAATTTAAATTTAGCAGCATTTCTCACTAATGGACATGGACAATAAATTTTGGTCAGTTTTAGTGTTTGTTTAATTGTCTCAATTTGAAGTTGATAAAAATACTTAGGTATGTCATTGTTTTCAATATATTTCTCTAATGTACACAGGACAGTGTGAAGGAAATACTATCTGGGTTCAAAATCAATACTTTGTAACAAATTTCTTTTAAAAGGTTAAGATGAAATTTCTTATCATTATGTAATACTAATAGAAAATATGAAATCCTATTAGTATCACATTTGTGATTCCTATGCAGATTCTCAAATGCCCACCCAACCACATGACAATATTCAAGTCCTTCTTAGCCGCACAATTCACAATTGCAAAGATGTGGAAACAACCCAAGTGTCC
>NW_012156173.1:2177724-2179615 GCF_000956105.1 Propithecus coquereli
GGCGTTTGCAGCCTGAGTCCTAGGAAACTTAAAGCAGAAATAAAACCTCGCAGTGCTTGTGTCTGTTATCCATGGTGCCTCCTACCTAATAAAGCCCCTTGTAGACAAAGGTGCCTTCCTTTTCTGCCTTCTGCGGCGAGAGTGGTGAAGGAACCCGATCGATCGATCGCTGAGACCAGTTTAGAGGCACTGGGCCCACCCCCGTGCAGCCGAGGCTGGCAGGCAGGAAGCGTGCTCCACGTGACAACAGGCCCGGTGTTGCCAGCTCCCCACAATGTCACTTGGTCCCCTCAGAGAGGTTGTCAAGGCCATGTTAGACCCCTAAGGCATTCTTTGCACCTACCCCAGACTTACTCCAAGCCCCAACACAAACCTTCAACTTCGGATCTCCTCACTTCTCCCCCACTCCCTCCAGCTCTCGCTTTGGCCCGAGATGACTTTCCACCCTCTACTCGGGTCTGGCCCTGGTGCCCTCAGCTGGCCATTACCAGCGACCCTCTATGTCCCATGCAGACCTACAATCAATAGTCTTCCTTTCCCGCTGACAAAACGTGCCTATGTTCCGTGATCCTTCCTCTCCGGATCTCTAGTATCTTCCTAGCGCCCTTTAAATCAAGATTCTGCTTCCTAGAAAGCAGGAAGTTTGGCCAAAGCACAGAAACACGGCTGCTGGCGGAACGGCGTGGCAGGAGAGGAGGCTGACGCTGTGTCGTAGGCACAGCCTAGGGAGCGCTGTTACTCATCTCCCTAATCTTGTGCAAGTCTCTTACCTGCTCTGAGGTTTTGGTTTTTCACCCTAAAAGGAGATCAAGGACTAATTAAATGTTCTATCCAAAGCGTTTAGTATTGGGCTGGCAACATAGTGCTTCTTAATATTAATTTTTATTATTACAGTGGTATTTATCAAAGCATGTCCTGAAGAAACTAATCTCATGATTGACCGTAACCAAATAGGGCTGAAAATTCAAATATGCTTGGGAAATACTGTGAACTGAAACGTTCCCAAGGTCCCATGGAAATTTATAACAATCGGAGGCAGTTTTTCCCCTGGACAACTTACTTAACTGCTCTGCCTTCATTTTCTCACCTGTAAAGTGGGGCTAATAATAGTTTCTTCCTCTCATTATTTTTGTGAACACTGAATGAGGTGCTGTATATTAAACATGCAGCAGGAAAGCTGCCATCTCTCATGTGCTCAATAAATGTTAACAAGTAGTATTACAATTACTACTATTAAATACTACAACTTTTTAATGATCCTCAGCATTCCTACAATTAAAAACAAAAAACAATGCCTTTTTAATGTTGTGGAACCAAGTGTTTTTCAAGCTTTATTTGGCCAGGATCTCCTTTCTCCTGACCAATGGGAAACACTGAAGAATTAAATCCTTTAGAGATGTGTGAAGCTCCTGGAGACATCCAGTTCTTGCCCCAAAGAACTTTTCAGGCCCTAGATATCCTCACAGAACTCTCCCTGGCATAATGATTCATGCCGTGGAAGAAGAAATATTGAAGGGGGCAGAATAGTTCCGAAATTATAGGCTTCAGTGTCCAGACATAAGAGCATCCCAGTGGAACACCATGAGTATGGGCCTAAATCTCAGATGGAACCGAGTCTAAATCCTCACTGAGGGGTTTTTATTCTTTTTAGGGGGAAATGAAGAGAAATTATTTAATCGCACTCAATTTTAGTTTTCTCCTGTGCAAAATAAAAACGATTGTACTTCATAGAATTCCTACTTCATGGGATTGTTATCTAGTGTAGTAAATGGCGTATAGGTGAACCTCAAGACATTATATCATCTTGTTTTTATAATTATATTATTAGTATCTTTGTTATTATCACCCCAGAGTCTCTGCCTGACTGGTATGTGACCTTTCTTATGATACT
>NW_012156173.1:2192545-2194177 GCF_000956105.1 Propithecus coquereli
TTACTGAGTTTGCCAGCCCAGGAGTGGATAGGGTCTAAGAAAAGCCGAAAGATTGGGAAAGAATGAGGAGAGAGAACATAGCCAAGGGAGAAAAGTGTGAAATAGAAAAAAGGACACAGAAATTATTATGTTAAATGCAACAGAGAAGTTCAATGACATTGATCTCAGAAGAAACCTGACTTTTCCTCTAATACTTCAGGACAGAGATGTATCTATTTAGCAAACACTTATTGAACACCTTCTCTGTGCCTGATAGTATGTTAGGAACAAGCAGGTTGACAACAAACAGATAAATATAATTCTTGTCTTCTTGGAATTTAAAGGCCAGAGAACATAGAAAAATATTCAGGGCATATACAGTAATAAAAAAGGAGAGAACATGGTGCTATCGCTGATAGATGAAGAGCAACTACTCCAGAAGTAGGGGATGGGGAGTGGCAGGGATGGTTTCCTGGAGGAAAGGCCATCTACTGCTGCCCTTTGGTTTGGTCATCTGGTTTCCTATACCTAGATCCATCCAGCCTAACTTTTGGCTTTCTACTGTCTTTGGCTCTCACTGTCTCCTGTCTTGGTGCTCCCTTTTAAACTGGGCCACACCAAATGGGTGGACTCTTCCTATTTCTCCCCCAGGCCCAAGGAACCTCATTAACCAGGCAGATAAACTTTTCTCCTCATTTATGAAAAGAGGAAGAATTTGGGCAGAGACCAACTCATTTCAGATATCAACCCATAATGAGATTTTTTGACACATAAGCTTATCAATTTCATGAGTATTAATTGAGGCTGCTGTTTATCAGTACCACAGGTACCCAGTATTCTCTGGGATGAGGAGACAGCGCTTGGATCATGGGAAAGCCAAGGCTGCTAGAGCTCACAGGAAGAGTGTGAGAGAGAAGAGGGATGCACAGAGAGAAAACTCCAGGGATCTGCAGGGGGCCCCATTACGTATTCGGCTGACCACTAATCATTCCATGCTGAAGCCAGGGAGAAAACCACCTGAAAGGATTAGAGGGAACTGTGCCTGAAGGTCACGCAAAGCTGGGAATAAAGCTAGTACCTAGTCCCAAAAACCGGGGTGGAAAACTCACAATTTATGGGGTGTCAGTTAAAATACTAAGAAGAATTTTGCGTCAGTAGTGGGGAAAAAATTAACCCTGGACAAAATGCTGCTATTTCCACCAACAAAGCTTTAAGGCGAGATTGGGGATTAAACAGTTTCCAAGTAACTTAACAGTGTTCCAGAATAAAGTTCAAGAATATTTATAGCAACCAACAATGTAAATTTAAAAATGTCTGGCATTCAGTCAAAAATTACCGCAAAAATGTCCTGCAAAGAAATAGGAAAATAAAGTCCATAAGGAGGGAAAAAAGTCAATCAATGTAAACCGACCTAAAGCTGTCAAGGTGATAGAATTAGTAGACAAGGACATTACAATAGTTATTGTAACTGTATTCCATATGTTCAAGACACAGGCAGAAAGACTGAGCATGTTAAGTAAAGACATAGAAGACATAAAAAAGATTCAGTTCAAATTCCTAAAGATAAAAATGACAGTATCTTTAATGAAAATTATACTGGATGGTGATATTTGCTCACAACATTGCTGGCAAAACAGATTGAATTTAAAGACA
>NW_012156173.1:2194227-2197302 GCF_000956105.1 Propithecus coquereli
CGATCCTCCTGCCTCAGCCTCCCAAGTAGCTGGGACTACAGTCATGTGCCACCATGCCCGGATAATTTTTTTCTATCTATATGTATTTAGTTGTCCAGATAATTTCTTTCTATTTTTAGTAGAGACGGGGTCTCGCTCTTGCTCAGGCTGGTCTCGAGTTCTCGAACTCCTGACCTTGAGTGATCTATTGGCCTCGGCCTCCCAAAGTGCTAGTATTACAGGCGTGAGCCACCACGCCCGGCACATTTTGCATCTTGACTTACACAGTTCCTTATAAAAGTTCTTGAGCTTGAGGCATTTCTGGGCTGTACTGCGGCACCTTAAACCGTGGTTTCCCTTTGTCACATTCCAGTGGTGCACTCTCCTCTAGGAAGAGGAAAGAAGAGAGCAGCCTGGGTGTCAATGGGTTTGTATAAGAAATACAGACTGATATGATGTCACAATAAGAATATATTTTTTTTATTTCAGAATATTATGGGGGTAAAAACATTTTGGTTACATAATTTGCTTTTGTACAGTTTGAGTCAAAGTTATAAGTGTGCCCATCACCCAGATAGTGTGCATTGTGCCTGTTAGGTGTGAATTTACCATCCCTCCTCCCCCCTCCTACCTGCTTAATTTCTGTCAAGTTTTACTTCCTTATGTGCACATAAGTGTTGATCGATTAGTTCCAATTTAGTATTGAGTACATGTGGTGTTTATTTTTCCATTCTTGCAATACTTCACTTAGAAGAATGGTCTCCAGTTCCACCCAGGTTAATACAAGAGGTATTAGTTCACCATTTTTTATGGCTGAGTAGTACTCCATGGTGTACCACGTTATTAATTCATTCGTGTATTGACGGGCACTTGGGTTGTTTCCACATCTTTGTGATTGTGAATTGTGCTGCAATAAACATCCTAGTGCAAGTGTCTTTTTTCTAAGATGTCTTTTTTTCCTTTGGGTAAATACCCAGTAGTGGGATTGCTGGATCAAATGGTAGGTCTACTTTCAGTTCTTTGAGGTATTTCCATATTACTTTCCATAGAGGTTGTACTAGTTTGCAGTCCCACCAACAGTGTATAAGTGTTCCTTTCTCTCTGCATCCACTCCAGCATCTGTCATTTTGGGACTTTTTGAAAAGAGCCATTCTCACTGGAATTATGTGATATCTCATTGTGGTTTTGATTTACATTTCCATAATGATTAGATACATCGAACATTTTTTCAAGTGTTTGTTGGCCATTAGTCTATCTTCATTTGAAAAGTTTCTGTTCGTGTCTTTTGCCCACTTTTTAAAGGGGTTGTTTGATGTTTTCTTGCTGATTTGCTTGAATTCTTTGTAGATTCAAGTTATCAGCCCTTTATTGTATGTATAGCATGCAAATATTTTCTCTCGTTCTGTAGGTTGTCTGTTGATGATTTCCTTGGATGTGCAGAACCTTTTTAATCTTGTCAGGTCCCATTTATTTATTTTTGTTGTTGCCGTGATTGCTTTTGGGGTCTTCCTCATAAATTCTTTGCCTAGGCTGATATCTGTAAGAATTTTTTAAACATTTTCTTCTAGAATTCTTATAGTTTCATGCCTTAGGTTTAAGTCTGTTATCCATCATGAATTAATTTTTGTGAGTGGTGAGAGGCATGGATCCTGTTACAGTCTTCTATTTGTGGCTTTCCAATTTTCCCAGCACCATTTATTGAATAGGGATTCTTTTCCCCAGTGTATGTTGTTGTCTGCTTTGTCAAAGATGAGTTGGCCATATGAGGATGGTTTTATATCTGGGTTCTCAGTTCTGTTCCATTGGTCTATGTCTCTGTTCTTGTGCCGGTACCATGATATTTTGGTTACTATAGCCTTGTAGTATAGCTTGAACTCTGATAAATTGATGCCTCCCTATTTGTTTCTTGTTTGTTTGTTTACTTAAGGTTGCTTTGGCTATATGGGTCTTTTCTGGTACCATACGAACTGTAGAATTATTTTTTCTAAATCTGTGAAAAATGATGTTGGCATTTTAATGGGGATTGCATTGAATCTGTAAATCACTTTGGGTAGTATAGGCATTTTAACAAGGTTGATTCTGCCCATGAGCATGATATGTTTTTCCATTTGTTTATATCCTCTGTGATTTCCTTCCTCAGTGTTCTGTAGTTCTCCTTGTGGAAGTCTTTCATCAACTTGGTTAAATATATTCCTAGGTATTTTATTTTATTTGTTGCTATTGTGAAAGATATTGAGTCTTTGATTTTGTTCTCAGTTTGACTGCTGTTGGTGTATAGGAATGCTAATGATTTGTGTACATTGATTTTGTAACCTGAGACTCTACTGAATTTATCTATCAATTCCTGGAGTCTCTTGGCAGAATCTTTGGGGTTTTCTAGATATAAGATCATATCATTAGCAAAAAGTGATAGTTTGACCTCTTCTGCCCTCATTTAAATGCCCTTGATTTCCTTCTCTTGTATGACTAGGACTTCCAGCACTATGTTGAATAACAATAAGAATATTGATGAGTATTTTTTAAAATCCATCACATTGATTTAGTTAACTAATTGTGAGTGCTCTAGCTACATTCCTGGAGATTATGCTTCTGTAGGTATAAGATGGGAACTGGGAAATTTATTTTTGCCCCAGGTGATTCTGACTCACATCCAGGTTTGGGGATCACAGACAAGGGAACTAAAGCAAAAGACCAGATGAGAGATAATAAGAACTTGAATTAAACTTACACCAGTGAGGATGACAGGAAGCATTTTAGACAAAGGGACAGACAGATTATGAAGATTGAAAAATACGAGTGAAATCTATGATGATTCCAAATTGCAGGCTAGGTGAATGAGAAGATTGTGGTGCCAGATTACTAAAAAAAGAAATAGATAAGAACATAGAATTTTTGGAGCAAAATGAGTTCTGTTGGGGATATAATAAATTCAAAATGAATATATAACTCCAAGTTGCTGTCTTGTCCAGTTTGGAGGTCAGGAATTATTAGGATACAAACAATGTTGAATCCCAGGGAGAAAACAAAACCCTAAGAACCAACATTTAAGCCTAGAAGCTGCTGAATCACAAAAATATATATAGTATGGTCAGCTCA
>NW_012156173.1:2201143-2203073 GCF_000956105.1 Propithecus coquereli
AATATATTATATAATCATAGTACATTGTAAAAACCAATAAGTTGACATTGGTACAATAAGGTTTAACTATAGACAATATTTGGATTTCATCAGTATTTGCATATTCAGTTGTGGGTGAGAGGTGTGTAGTTCTATGAAATTTTATTTTCTATATATAGTCATGTCATTAGCATCACAATCAGGATATAGAACTCTTCCACTATGTAGGGTCACTCAGTGCCTCCCCACTTCATTTTCACATCCTGAACAAAAATCACAGAGTGCCTTGACCGCTCTGTGACCCAGCCAGCTGCAGGTTTATCCTAGCAGGCCTGAACCCAAACCGGGGACTTGAACATTCCCAGACACCGATAAAGGTATCTGAAAGAAACTGGCCCTGGCACTATGCCAAATTCCTTAAACCATCATATAAACTGCATACCCTAACCTCCTTGCTGCAGACATACGTAAGTAGAACACGCCCTTTCTCTTGCTGTCTCTCTCAAGGACGGCTGCAGCCCTCTGTAAGTTGCCCTAATACATGCATTGGACTGATCCCCTTGGCTTTAGTGCTTCTCTGTTTGGAATCCTAGCCAACTCCATCTCTGGAAGGTTTGGGGCACTCCCCTGTGGGAACTCCCCTGCCACTACTCTCAGGGAAATTCCAGCCACAGGTTCAGCAGGACAAAACACACTACCACAAAGAAACTTCCTTATTTTATCTCTTTATCATCAAACCCTAGCCCAACCCTAACTCCTGGCAACTACTGATATGTTCTCCATCAGTATATTTTGTCGCTGGGATAATGTTATATAGATGGAATATGTATTATGTAACCTTTCAGGATTGCCTTTTTCATTAAGCGTAATGCCATTGAGATCTATCCAAGTTGTTTTGTGTATCAGTGATTCATTCATTTTTATTGCTGAGTAGTATTTCATTAGTTGCATGTACTTCAGTTTGATTATCCGTTCACTCATTGTAGGACATTTGGGTTGTTTCTATATAGGTTTTGCTATTATTTTAAAGCTGCAATGAGCCTTCATGAAGGTTTTTATGTGAACATAAGTTTTCATTTCTCTAGTATTAATACCCAGGAGTGATGGCTATGTTGTATGGTAAATGTATGATCGACTTTATAAGGCACTACAAACCTTTTCTCAAAGTGGCTGTAACATTTTATAGTCCTACCTGCCGTTTGTGAGAAATTTATTAATATGCATTATTGCTTCACATCTTCATCAGCATTTTTCAGTATGTTTTAATTTTACTCATTCCGATATATGTATGAGGCATTGGTGTTATTATTGTGCGTTGTATTTCTCTCCAATTAGGCTGTCAGTTCTAGAAGGTCAGGAAGTGTGTCTTATTTATGGCCTGGCAAAGTTTAGTGCTCAATGAATATGTGCTGTCTAGCTGAGAGGTTGCAGTAAAAGACAAGGAAATGGATGGAGAAATGGAGTGTAGGAGGAAGGGAGGGGAGAGAACAAGGAAGAAATGAAGACAGATGAGAAACTTGTGGGGCCACAGTGTTTGCTCAAACTCCACGCTGTTGTTCTGTCTGCAAAAGCAGATGGCTGGACCCTCCAGTAATGATATCTGCAGCTGCCTGGGAATCTGCCAGCACAGTGGGATTCATGTCCTTAAAAATCAAATGAGGACCTCAGTGATATGTCACCCCTTTTATTTCTTGGTAAGGTCACACCAACCACCAAAAAGGGAGAAGCAGCGTCTCTTATGCCTTGACCTATGTAGAGGATGTTAGAAAAGGCATAAAGGCCTGGGGAAAGGGACTGTGAGAAAGGTCAACATGTGACAGTTCTGCAAACAGGACTTGGGATATGATCGCTATCAGCCAGCTGCACACAGCAGGCTTTGGAATGTATGGAAGCCTGACTGGTGTTGGGTCCTTGCCCTTTTCTTTATGGCCTTAAGAAACAACAAGGAAAT
>NW_012156173.1:2203123-2207953 GCF_000956105.1 Propithecus coquereli
AAAACTATCAGTCTAGAATTTGCTACCTGGCAAAACTATTTTTCAAAAAGGTGAAATAAGAATTTTTTTAAGAGTATAAAAGCTAAAAGAATTTATTACTAGTAGACTTGCACTACAGGAAATGTTAAAGGAAGTCTGACAAGCAGAAGGAAAATGATACCAGATGGAAGCCTGGATCTACGCAAAGGAATGAAGATCATCACTGGATTGCTAATTACATGGATTAAAATAAAGACTTTTGCTTATTATTTAAATTTTTTTACAGATAATATGCTTTAAAGAAAAAATAATATCATGTAACATGGGGTGTATTACACAAGTGGAAGTAAAATATATGACAACAGTAGCAAAGATCTGAAGGGAAGATATAGGAAGCACTATTGTAAGTTCTTATATTGTACGTGAAATAATGAAATATTACGTGTACGTAGACTTCAACTTGTGATAAGTTAAACGTACATCCTCTAAACCCTTCAGCAACCACTAAAATAACACAACTAAGAGTTATAGCCGCCAACAAAGGAAATAAAATGGAGGCATATATAACACTCAATCAAAAATAAGGCAGAAAAAGAGGGAAAAGAGAACAAAGAACAGATACGAAAAATAGAAAACAACAAGATGGCAGATTCGAACCCAACCATGTCAGTAATCATATGAAATATAAATGGCCTAAATACCCCAATTAAAAGACAAATTATCAGATTTAAAGAAAGAGCAAGACCCAAATATATGCTGCCTCAAAGAAACTCATTCTAAATACAAAGACAGAAATCAGTTAAAAGGATGGAAAAATATATACCACTAGGCAATATCAACTTAGTACATGAAAATTATTTTACTATGAACAGATGTCAGCCTGCTCATAACTGTAGGACAGATAAAAACTTTATTTGTTTAGTGTATTATCACATTTTATAGCATCCACTAAAGGAAATGAAGCTATTCAATGGAGAACAGCAGTATTCACATTGTAAAATATCCAGCCGTCAAGAGAAAACATCATTGCTATTTTGGCCTCGTACACACTGATAGAATTCTTTAAATAATGCTTAAGTTGGTAATGGTCTTTCAATAAGAAAGAGTCTTTCTATAGAAACGGAGGTCTGGCCATTCTTTGGAAAAATGTTCATTGAAGTCGCATCAACCCTGCCAGTGAAACTGAGAGGCCAGTGAAACTGAGAGGCCAGAGCATCTTCAAAGAGTCTGGGGTGGCTCTCCTAGCTCCAGCCAGGTGAGTCCCAAGGCAGGAAGGCAGTACAAGGGGCTCAGCTGAATAAAGGACAACTGCAACTTCTGTCCTCAGTATGACTGCAGTGACTCCAGGCTGCAGCAAAGCAAATGTTCCAGATTATTTTTCCTAATTCTCATCCTGAAATTAAACATCCTAATACCTTGTGCTTTTCCATTGAGGACAGATCATAATTCTACTAAATTATTTATTTGTGTGATTTTTCCAACAAATGAACAATTTTAAAAATATGCATTTATGTTTTTTCTTTTTAATAGTTTCAGACTCACAAGAAGTTGAAAAATTAGTACAGGTAGCCTTCACCCAACTTCCCCCAGTCATATTAATAATATATTATATAATCATAGTACATTGTAAAAACCAATAAGTTGACATTGGTACAATAAGGTTTAACTATAGACAATATTTGGATTTCATCAGTATTTGCATATTCAGTTGTGGGTGAGAGGTGTGTAGTTCTATGAAATTTTATTTTCTATATATAGTCATGTCATTAGCATCACAATCAGGATATAGAACTCTTCCACTATGTAGGGTCACTCAGTGCCTCCCCACTTCATTTTCACATCCTGAACAAAAATCACAGAGTGCCTTGACCGCTCTGTGACCCAGCCAGCTGCAGGTTTATCCTAGCAGGCCTGAACCCAAACCGGGGACTTGAACATTCCCAGACACCGATAAAGGTATCTGAAAGAAACTGGCCCTGGCACTATGCCAAATTCCTTAAACCATCATATAAACTGCATACCCTAACCTCCTTGCTGCAGACATACGTAAGTAGAACACGCCCTTTCTCTTGCTGTCTCTCTCAAGGACGGCTGCAGCCCTCTGTAAGTTGCCCTAATACATGCATTGGACTGATCCCCTTGGCTTTAGTGCTTCTCTGTTTGGAATCCTAGCCAACTCCATCTCTGGAAGGTTTGGGGCACTCCCCTGTGGGAACTCCCCTGCCACTACTCTCAGGGAAATTCCAGCCACAGGTTCAGCAGGACAAAACACACTACCACAAAGAAACTTCCTTATTTTATCTCTTTATCATCAAACCCTAGCCCAACCCTAACTCCTGGCAACTACTGATATGTTCTCCATCAGTATATTTTGTCGCTGGGATAATGTTATATAGATGGAATATGTATTATGTAACCTTTCAGGATTGCCTTTTTCATTAAGCATAATGCCATTGAGATCTATCCAAGTTGTTTTGTGTATCAGTGATTCATTCATTTTTATTGCTGAGTAGTATTTCATTAGTTGCATGTACTTCAGTTTGATTATCCGTTCACTCATTGTAGGACATTTGGGTTGTTTCTATATAGGTTTTGCTATTATTTTAAAGCTGCAATGAGCCTTCATGAAGGTTTTTATGTGAACATAAGTTTTCATTTCTCTAGTATTAATACCCAGGAGTGATGGCTATGTTGTATGGTAAATGTATGATCGACTTTATAAGGCACTACAAACCTTTTCTCAAAGTGGCTGTAACATTTTATAGTCCTACCTGCCGTTTGTGAGAAATTTATTAATATGCATTATTGCTTCACATCTTCATCAGCATTTTTCAGTATGTTTTAATTTTACTCATTCCGATATATGTGAGGCATTGGTGTTATTATTGTGCGTTGTATTTCTCTCCAATTAGGCTGTCAGTTCTAGAAGGTCAGGAAGTGTGTCTTATTTATGGCCTGGCAAAGTTTAGTGCTCAATGAATATGTGCTGTCTAGCTGAGAGGTTGCAGTAAAAGACAAGGAAATGGATGGAGAAATGGAGTGTAGGAGGAAGGGAGGGGAGAGAACAAGGAAGAAATGAAGACAGATGAGAAACTTGTGGGGCCACAGTGTTTGCTCAAACTCCACGCTGTTGTTCTGTCTGCAAAAGCAGATGGCTGGACCCTCCAGTAATGATATCTGCAGCTGCCTGGGAATCTGCCAGCACAGTGGGATTCATGTCCTTAAAAATCAAATGAGGACCTCAGTGATATGTCACCCCTTTTATTTCTTGGTAAGGTCACACCAACCACCAAAAAGGGAGAAGCAGCGTCTCTTATGCCTTGACCTATGTAGAGGATGTTAGAAAAGGCATAAAGGCCTGGGGAAAGGGACTGTGAGAAAGGTCAACATGTGACAGTTCTGCAAACAGGACTTGGGATATGATCGCTATCAGCCAGCTGCACACAGCAGGCTTTGGAATGTATGGAAGCCTGACTGGTGTTGGGTCCTTGCCCTTTTCTTTATGGCCTTAAGAAACAACAAGGAAATAACAAGATCATTATAAGTTTAATGTATATCACTAAATAGACTTTTTTGGAACAATATACTTACTATATGACACCAAAGATTTTATCTTATATGTTCTTTACTGTCAACACATATACCTTTCCCTATAATAAATACAGAGATTTGGAGAGGTTCAAGAGCTCTTTGAAACGGAGTCTCTCCTCCTCCTTCAGCCTGAGATTGTGGTCTGGAGCATTCTTCGTTGCGTGGTGACGCTGGACGATCTCGACAGACCTACGATCCCATAATCTTGTTCTTGATGAATCAAGTCCATTTCTAGTTGCAGGAGACTAAAGAAAAATGTTTCCGTTGTGTATGAGGGAGGGGAGAGGAGCATTTTAAACTTTGAATTAGATTTTCCCTCTTTACGTGTTAATCCACAGGCTCCTGTTTTACACTGGAATAAATATTATGCTACTTTTGTAGATGACAGGAGAGAATCATTAAATGTAAATTATCTTGAAAGATCTTGGATGTACAGTTTACGCACATATATAGTGCCAACCGAGGAAACAGGAGAAAAAAGTCTTAAACTCCCTTTTAACACCCATGATCTTTTGCAGGTCCTCTTGTTCATTCTTTCACCTGAACATGCCAACAACTTTCACCTGAGCATGCCAAAGACTCCTTCTTTCCTACACTACTTTCCCATTGTATTCCTTCTCTCTCAGGAATAAATAACAATAAGATTTAATATATCCCCTTTCCCATTGCCAAACAACAATATTCTATTTTTGGAATTTTAGATATTTAGATGGCATCTATCTAGACACTGGTTTATCATCCATCCTGTAGGCTTCTGAGTTCATGAAGCTAAATCACGTGAATAGTTATCAGTTTTAATAATGTCATCCCTGCCTATAAGACATGGCCTTAAGCTAGTTTTACAGTTATGTTTGCTACATTTTTCTACTAACAATAAGATAGCTCATGAAAGATCTTGGTATGGAAATGCTTGATTTATTTAGTCTGACATTACATGCTCTGTATCACATTGGTACAAAACACTCTAAATTCAGATTTTTAAGAGCTTTAAAAAGCATATTTATGCCAAGCCTATTTAGCCTATTGAGCTTTTGACAATACACTTTAAAAAGAGATTTTAAAAATCGTCATTAAAGATCATCTAAAACTACACATTTCATAATGATTCAACTAAAATTTATAATAAAATCACTACATGCAATTCACTGTGCTAAACTTTATAGGAGTTACAAAGAGAAACGATGAAAAGTTTTCAGTTAAATCACATTAGACAGTCTAATACATATAAATTTTTAGGTAACTATTTTAAGATGATTTTTA
>NW_012156173.1:2210453-2212451 GCF_000956105.1 Propithecus coquereli
ACACCCTACCTACTTAGCTTTTCTCAATGTAACTATTCGCTTGTAAAAGCAGTTTTAAGCATTAAATGAGAAGTACTGTGAAAGCACTTTGCAAATTCCAAAGCATTGTAAAAATGTATGACATTATTTTGGTTGGCAATAATTAATGAATTATTTAAAAATATTAAGGGGAAATTGGTTCAACTGAGGTATGCATCCTACATTTGTAGACTATTCTTCCCAATTTTGAATTTTTTAAATATTTCATCAATTCCACACTAAATATTAAAAAAATTGGGAAACAAATGTCTTTATTAAATAAACCTTAGATTGAGGACACAGAGTCCTTATGCTATTGCTAGTTAACGAACGATGAATGGAACTCTAACAAAACAACTTCCACTTAAGAATTGCCATTTAACGTAAGGTCTTCCTTATGGTGAAGCGATTCAGCTATATCATGATGACCAAAAAAAAAAACAAATCACTGCAAATATTTTACTCTTTGTGATGGAAGACATCTAGAAAGTTAAAAGGTTGTCGAAAGTCAAAAAATCACTTATAACTCATCTAATGGGTTTTGTTTCCTAATTTTTTTTGCTTCCATTGTTGGGAAATAAGTCATGACTTTAAAATGTAGCCTTCTGTTGAAGACTAAAATTGCTTATTGAATAAAAGTATTTTATATCTATAGGTCTGAAGGTTTCCAAAGATACACAACCCTTATTTGTCAACATTTCCTAAATACCCAGTTCATGGCAAGTAATTCATTTTAGCATATTCTTTTACAAAGGTGAAAATTGTTTTTCTCTCTCTGTAAATTGTACCACTCTAGCTTGATAAAAAAAATAGAGTGTGTATTTGTTTGCTGGCAAAATAGAACAGCAAATAAGGAATAGATTTGTGAACCCAAGTGGATGACCCATGTCTGTTGGGCTATGTTTTATAGTTGCCCATGAACAGTTTGGAGGCTTCAGAAGACTTGTCACAGAAACCTGGACATGCTCTGCCCAGAAAGTTGTGTGCCCCAAAGTTTGCTCCTTGGGTAATGTTACTCTACCACAACATGGTATGGTGGTCAATTATTACAGTTTGAGAAATGTTTCATACTGTATATAATTCTCTTGGACTTTCAAATGCACATTCACATATTAAAGACAGAGAAGTTCTGCCATAAGCCTGTTTCACTTTGTAACAATTTTCCGTGACTCTTCACATTTTCCACGGAATACAGCTCTGGCCTGGAATGATGCTGCTATGAGCCCATTCAACTGACCATTTTCCACTCATGAGGTACCAGTTTGACTATGTTGAATTTAGATACAACTGTCAATCAAGGTCTTGCAGGGCTAAGATGATCAAAAAGCTATAAAATAGGTTCATGGTTCAGATAATCTATGGAGAAGTGACGGTCCATGATAAAGAAGTAAGATTTTCATATAGCTAAATTTATTCACAATTTGAAGAACTGACATTTATTCTGAATCCTTTCAGTTTTTTAAATGAAATGGTGACAGGAGATTTTAGTTCATGCAACTATGATCTCCATCATGAAGACTCTAATTCCCAACATGGCAGGGGTGATATCTGGTTTTTCTCTCAATTGTAAGCCTAACACACTAGTACAGAGCCTGGCTCCAAGTAGGCTTTTAATAAAATCTGTTAACTAACTGAATAAATAGTAACTATTCTGTTTAATAGCCTATTTTGCCAAATATATAGTTTACAACCCCACATTGGTTTGATAATATTTTTTAAAATTCAAACATCTTGGAATCATGGGAGTAGATGAAAGTCAATTTTGCTGAAAATATATATTGCAGCAGGGATAGCTTCCCTTCTTTAGTGTTGTCATTCTGTAGGTACCCAGAGATGACATTCCCAACCCCTCTTGCATTTTAGTGAGACCATGTAACTAATTTTAATGAGCAGGGTGAAAGTGGAAGTGACCAATGGCACTTCTAGGTCAAGTCCTTTTCCATTAACAGGCTAAATGCTGAAGACCCTTAGGCTCTAGAG
>NW_012156173.1:2215578-2217957 GCF_000956105.1 Propithecus coquereli
TTTTTTTAAAAGAAACATAAATGTCAAGTCCAAAAAGTGAAATAGCAACAGTGAGTATTTAAATAAAATGGAATGTGGAAGGAAATAAAAGAATTCTTTTATTTCCACATGACCGTCCAATTTTTAAAAATGGTTATGTTAAGTCAGGCCAGTTTTATTTTATCGGCCATCTGTATATGCATTTCTAAGGAAAAGAAGAGACCCCGATCGGCGTCTCTCCGGTTGACTGGGAAGGAGAGAGGAGGGGAAAATGTGGAAGAAAAGTCTTCACACTCTTCACGCCGATCTCTTCATGCCCGAAGTGGACACGGTCTTTAGCCTGCACTTTAAATGGCAGGATCAGATCACAGAAAACATCGTCACCAAGGACAGCACAAGTTTAATCACAAGCACTTGGTGCTCAGCACGCCACAGAGTAGTGTAAGGCACACGAGCACCTGGAGGGAGAAAGCTCTGTGCAGAGACGAGGAAGACGACGTTCCACACACCAAAGGTTCCGCTCTATACGGTCTTTCTATGTCTGGAGGTAACGCTGTCATGCCTTGAATCTGAAGGTGGAAGCAGAGACAATGCAAATGAGCGTACGATTTAAGAGCAGGGCAGTGGCGGTGGCTTCTGCAGGGGCTGCAGGCGGCAGAGGACGGTTACTGGTGGGGGGGGGCGGTCATACATCTGGGAAGGCAGAAACTTAGGGTCTAGGAGGGAGGCAGAAAGAGGGCCAGACACTCCTTTGGAAAAGAAAAACCACAAAGCAGGCT
The DNA here is from genome assembly GCF_000956105.1 of Propithecus coquereli. Lineage (NCBI taxonomy): Eukaryota > Metazoa > Chordata > Mammalia > Primates > Indriidae > Propithecus > Propithecus coquereli. The sequence continues at coordinate 2,216,337 of NW_012156173.1, forward strand.
CTATTGCTTTTTAAGCTCTCATCCATCCTATCTCGGCTTCATCCCAACTTTAGTTTTAGAACAAATTTCTCTCTTCAAAAGGAGTGGAATCAAGAGTTCTCAGTCAATCCAAGTAATCATCAAACAAGTAAATTATCAGACATATCAAAAGGCAACTGGAACACTGGATTTATGGATACGTGTCTGTTCCTTAGTTTGCCTATGATGGATTCAGGTACAATGTGTCATCTAGGTTCTCAGAGGTTAAAACAAAGTTGAGCTTACCGACCACTCTGCGTTGTCTGTCTTAGAACATCTCACGTTCACAGGCAGGCTAAGGACCAGCTTGTTGAAGGAGAGGCCTTCCTTTTTAGTCCATTTAAACTTATTCATTGCATCCATGAAAGAAAGGTTTTTATACTGCTTGGGGCTTTTGATAATGAAAGGCCAGGTCCTGAATTTAAAATAAAAAAATAATTGGTCATATCGAGAACGAATGCATTACATATTTCCTTTCCTTTTCACCGTTATAAAATCAATGTCATACTTGTTCATTGTTATACATATAGATAACCTAATGCAAAGCATTGATGAACTCATCAGCAGTTACTAGAAGAAATACGTACCAAATAAGGAGTCTTTTTTAAAACGGTACTCCTTGTTTTAGTAGCAGATGGATATTAATTTTAAACAAATAATTCTGGCTCAGAAGGCTTCTGGAAGCTTCATAATTCCTCACTCATTTGTTTTGACTCTAGTTAGCAATATAACTGGTAAGCATTTATTTCTAAAGAGCACCATGCTAATGCTGTAATAAACTTGCAGGTTCCTAAAAGATACTGTAACAGATGTAAAATTTAAATCCATACGCTGGAAAAGCCTGACCCCTGCTGGCTGCTTTGTTTTGACTTGGCTAAGTGAAAACATAAATAGAAAACATTTGAATTTGACTAATGTTTTTAAAATTTTATGAGAAAAAAATGCTCTGTGGACAATACTCTGCTTCCACTTGCCACTCTAGAAAACACATGTTAAATGTCCAAAAAGGATAACAGGAATCATAAAAGAATGACACGACCCGCTTGAAAAGATACTCTTCAGGTGATGTCATTGATTAAACATAAGTTTTAGATTATTGATTTCTGAAAAAAGAAAAAGTATTAAGTACTGGCATATCACAAAAATTTATATTAACTAACCTATGGACCTTACAGGAACTTATCATGGGTGACTAGTAAGTGTTTGACACTTATGACACCCCAAGATGTTCCCATGATTTCCAGTAATTGCCAAATAATTAACCTCAGTTGAGAAATCTACATTCTTAATATTTGGTCTTCACAGTTTCTTCATTTATTTATGTCATTACTCTCTCTCTTATACACATAACCTACTCAGGCACACTGAATATTATCTTTTTAAGCAAATTAAATATACTTTATGGATTTTTTGGAGTTACAAAGATGAATTTTTAATGTCTAAATTTGAATTATTTCCTCCATAGCTAATAAGCAAGACAAGAAGTAAAACAAGGGGTACTATATGAATATCTTTACATTCTTCAGTCCTAGCTTCCTTTTAAATCAATATATCGTTGTTGAGTTTTAAATGCATTATTTTATGCAGAGACTTTAAAGTTAAG
>NW_012156173.1:2221252-2221798 GCF_000956105.1 Propithecus coquereli
ACCAAGAGGACAAAATAACAGAATGAGATAAAAAGGAAGATTGCAGACCAAAGAAAATAAATTTAAGAAAAAATAAATTTAGCACCAAATAAATTAGAAAAATCAAGAAGCAGAAAAACACTCCTGAAAAAATTATAAAGGAAAATGCCTGAGAAAAAATTCCAAATAGATTAGAAAAAGTTTTCAGATATACTACAAGAAAATTTCTCTAAAATAAAATAAAGTGAATATATGTACTGAAAGAACACTTTGTGCTCAGAAAAATTGGAGTTAGATGGTCAAGACTAAAGTATATTCGATTTAACTTATGAATCCTGAAGGTGAAGGAAGAATTTTTCCATTTATCTAGAGAGATCTACCAAGGGAAAGAAAGTATGATCCCAAAATATTATATCTAGCCCAAATGCTGTCCAAATAAAAGTGTAGAAATTCTAAAACTTGAAAGAACTTGGGGCATAAAGCACTCAGAAGCCCTTACTGATTTAATAATTTGAGAATAAAATCCTGATGACTCAAATTTAAAAACTCAGAAATGTAGAAATCATA
>NW_012156173.1:2221848-2223148 GCF_000956105.1 Propithecus coquereli
TTTCTAAATTTTCTTCAGCAAATAGACATTATTACACATTAGGTTTATAATCAGAGGGAAAAAATAAATGTAATAAATGTTATGTATATTTTTAATGATTCTCAGACTGCAAAACCTCTTTTTTTTATGTTTGTTTGTTTTTTTTCATTTTTGTTTTTGGGATCCTTCCTCACTTCCTACATTATTCAAGCTCTTAGTTTGTTTTGGACCTCCAAACTGGGAACACAGCCCATCTTTCGTCAGAACTGGCAAACTGCCAGTCACCCCCCCATCTCGCATGGGCATCTCAGGAGAAATTACAATCCAACTTCTCTCTTTGCCACCTCAAAATGGAAGGGTACTGTATAAAGAAGAAAACTTATATGGATCACCTTACTGTAGCTGGATCCTTTATTATATGGTTTGCATTAGTAGCTTTTTATTCTGAAATAATTTCAAACTTAAAAAATTGCAAAAATAGTACAAAGAAATTTTATAGCCTCTGCCCAATCTCCCCAATTATTATTATACCATATTTGAATTATCACCCTCTCTATAGATAGATGATAGACATTTTTTCTGAACCGTTTGAGAATAAGTTGAAGACATCTGTAATATTTATCAAAATTCTTGAAAATATGCAATGATTATTTCTGTATTTTTCTCTTATTGTACCTTCATTGTAAGAAAATAGAGATATGAGAAAGTTTTACCTATAAAACTGTTTATCAGCAATATTTATCATATTAAAAACTGGAAATGGTCTTTATGCCCAATAATAAGAGTTTGGTTGAGTAAATTATATGGTGCAATTATATACCGCTTCCAAACACCCTCCTGTTTGCCACTTGTCACTGCTCTCTGTAGCCATCAGGATGAAGTTCACAGCTTTTAATATGTCTGCGTCTGTTGACTGTATCACTCTTATCACCGCTGGGACTCCTTTGATCCTGCCTGAGCACCCTTCAGAAAAAAATGATCACCAACGACACCTTCAACCTCACATGGCCTAGATGAATATCGGTTTCATCAGGAATGTCTCCCCGACCCTCCCTGCTCCTAAGGATTGGACCAGAGGCCATTGTACATGGAGACATAGTTCTTCCTCAAGTCTCAGGCCTGATGGCCCTGGAATCAGGCAATGAGATTTGATCCAGGGCAGCAATAAAAAACCTCTATGAAAAAGGAACAATAAAATGCCTGGGCTGTTCAGAAAGGTCTGCTCAATATAAGAGCAAATAACTTAGAATACAATCAGAATTCTACAGAATGTGCAGCACATAACCTATCCTAATTTAAAATAAGAGTCAATTCCTCGAAA
>NW_012156173.1:2227393-2230305 GCF_000956105.1 Propithecus coquereli
TTTTTAGTACGGACATGTAGAAAGGGCAAGCCTAATGGCTCATACGTTGGAGACAATAGCTGAGGCTGGGTGACCTGGGGATGTGGTGGTCAACCTTTCTGAGATGGCATCTTTGTCCATATTTATGGTCTCCTTCCCACTCCTACTTTGTTCAGGCCCTTATTCTATAATAACTTTATACTAATAAACATCCCATTTGCTATTGTTAAGTTTTCCAGCCTGTCCCACACTGCACTTCCAGATTACCCTTTGGAGAAAAGAGAAAACAGAAATAGGATAAATAAGAAAAAGTGAATACTTATCCTGGGTATTTTTTTTCAAAAATACTAAGCTATAAATCAGAAACAGCTAACCTTAAAGTAGGCAAGTACTTCTGCTATTACTGGGACTAGCAGTTAGGTAGAAATATTAGGAATGTCATAGAAATGAAAAAAGTTACATTTCTATTCTGGGCAGTGTGTAAAAGTCTACCCAGATACACATATAAATAAAAAAATATTGTTTCTATATCACTGTAGTTGATGAAAACAGTATTATTATTATGTTTTAATATTGATGGATAATTTTCCTTTATAAATTCAATTTAAACTCTGAGACATGTTTTTCTAAGAAAGTAGCAAGATTTACTGTAATACATGATGGTGGAGTAAGTTGTAATTTTCCAGAACAAATAAAGCAACTTATTTTTGTAAATTCAGACCACCAATAAATAGAAATTTTAAAAGTTTAATGATTTTTATACCTGGTCCCTCTGCTCTAAATTAAAAAGCAGATAGAGAAAGATAATCTGTGGTTACATTTCTTATCTGAGCTTCTCTGGTAACCCCACTTCTGTTTTAAAAGTTTCATTGCTAGTGTCTTTCTTGGGAGGGGAAAGGGTGGAGGAAAGAAGACAGATGGAAGATCTAACCAAGAAACTGTGTTTATGTACATATAGCTTAATGAATTAATCATAGACTTTCCTTCTATCAAGCAAATAAACATGTGATCAAAAATCAGTAAAACAAACAAAAATTCATTAACAGACTTCCACTTCTGGCCATGTCAATACTAACTTACTATAAAAATCTCAACATTCAGCATACTATATGAAACAGTTAGTTTTAGACATTGGAAAATATGCAGCACAGAACTATGATCTCCAAAAGAAAGGAAACAAATGAGGTATTCGAATGCCATGTTCATCCCATCTTTTTGCCTGGAAGCTCTCTCTGGACTGTAACGCAGGAAAGGGAATTTCCAAGCAAAGAATAACAATCTCAATGAGTTAAGGAGATCAAAATGAAAATTAAAGGAGTTGAAGAAGCTTGCATTTTCAAAGTAGAGTACTGCAAAGGAAAAAAGTACACATAGAAAGCTCTTTAAAGATCTGTGTAAGAATTGCCTGAATCTGTGTATGAGTAATAAGCCAACTATATTTAGGGTAAAATTCCACAAAACTGGGCAAAGAACAACTGGGAAACTGTAAAAACAATTCCCACAGCTCACAGAGAGCTGGCAGACATTTGAGTTTAAACTATCCAGAGTGGAGTGTCTTTGCTGACTATCCAGGCATTTAGTAGAGATCTGAGCATGGGTACTGCCTTAGTAGTAAAGTTAAATAAGCCCTAGAGTAAACATCTACTCTAGATGCACACTAACAAGACTCTTCAAAAAAATAAAAACAATCTAGCACTAATCAACCCAACAGTATAATGCCTAGTATCTATGTCTAGTCAAAAATTACTAGACACATTAATAAGTATGTAAATGTCACTCTTAACCAGGAGGAAAATTAGTCAATATTCCAAGATCTAGAAATGGCATAGATTAAAAAATTAGCAGACAAGGATATTAAAACATAAAATGAAATACTAACAAAACATGTATAAAACTTTAATACTAAAACTACAAAACAGTGCCAAGAAAAATGAAAGAACACTACATAATAGAAGGAGCATAACATGTTCACAGATTAGGAGCCTCAATATTGTTAAGATATCAATTTTTTCAATTTGATCTAGAAATTCAACATAATTACAATCAATTCACACAGGATTTTTAAAAAAAGAAATCTATAGGTTGATTTAAATATATATTTATCACAATAATTTTGGAAAAAATGACAAAGTTTGGAGACCTACATTGTCTTATTTTAAGACTTCCTATAAAACTATAATAATCAAGTGTGGTATTAGAGTAAGGCTAAACACATACAACGATGAAACAGAATAGAACTCCAGATAGAGTCATATATGGTAAAATGATTTTCCTACAAATATTCCAAAGTAATTCAATAATAGAAAGGTAGTTTTCTTTTGTCAAATGCTTCTTGAAGAACTTGATATCCATAATGAAAAACAACAAACCTAGGATTTGCCTCATACCACACACAAAAATTGATTCAAAATGGAAAAAAAAAAAAAATTGATTCAAAATGGATCAACCTAACATTGAGTCTCCGAGATAGAAGGGAAAGATTGAAGGCTGCAACAGATTTGTTAGCATGGTATAAAGCCTGGGTCATTCCTTCATGGAAAATGATTCAGCCCTGACTAGTTAAAAAAAAGTCCTTGAACATATTTTTAATAAATGCATTCTAATATAGAGTATACAATCCCACCCCCATACCCACAACCCTTTACTCTCAATATGTACATAAAGTAAATCACTCAAATCTCAAATTGTGGTATGGAGAGAAAGAAAACGGGGGTCAGGTATGGCGAAAAGGAAATCAAGAATTCACCAATGTTTTACCAGAGTGAAAAAAAGGTTTGGACAGACATGCTCCAGCATAAGCAACAAATAAGACAACAATCATGCAAACATAGGGTGAAAAAGAAATTATAGCATATTACTTGTAAAGAGACAGGAAATACTGAGTATGGAAAAAAATATAAATGAATTATGCTGGAGAGAATTCCAACAATTGT
>NW_012156173.1:2230355-2230937 GCF_000956105.1 Propithecus coquereli
AGAATGTGCAGCACATAACCTATCCTAATTTAAAATAAGAATCAGTTCCTCGAAACCACATATATTCACGAGTATTTCTAGAAGAAGAATGTCAACTTTCTTCCTAATAACATCAATGGAAAAACAGATTCCCTTGGCTGGCTCCACAAATGCAAGTTTCCAAGCTTTTTATCCTTCTCTAGCTGGTATGTTCACCTTCCTTACCAAGAACAATGAAAACAAATATAATATTACAGAATTTCCAAAGGAAATCGTTGGACTTTGACACCTCGGGTTCAGAAATCCCGAAGTAAAAATAAACATGAAATTTCAAATAGGGAGCACTTGGGATTATCATATTTCTTACACAAATATTTGAATGGAAAGTCATAGAATCTGATATAGCACTTATAAAATAAAAAGAAGTAAAGTTAACTCTAAAATATGCCTCATAAATATTACAAACATCTCATCAAATGGAAAAATTCTGAGATTCAAGAAGGAAACACTCCAAAACATAATATTTATTTAAAAGACAATATAATTTGTGTTGAAGACATTGTGGGGCACAAAGAGTTTAAAAATGGAATGGAAAAATGCAAC
>NW_012156173.1:2237687-2277469 GCF_000956105.1 Propithecus coquereli
CCTATAATAACATTCAATTAACATTAGCAATGTTTATTTTTAACAGAATTTGAAGTGATTTCTTTTGTCTTCTTTGAAAAAATGTGTTCTGTATTACTTGAACTTTTTATAAAAATGTGTGATTTCTAAACAGTAAAAATGATTTTTCCTGCGAAGAAAAATAGAAACCCCTCTTGATTCTCTTTTACAAATAGAACCAATAAACAGAAACTTTCCAACACTTAAATCTCACCAGAACTGCATATTCAGTGTTGATGTGTGGTACAACAGAAATATCTAAATTTGTCTAAACATATTATCTATTTTGTTATCTGATCTTTTTGAGTTTTTTGTTTTTCCATAAGCCTTTCCAGCTGTGCAGGACACAGGGAAAAACAGAGCTCCCCAGAACAGATGAAAACATTGAGACAAGATGTTTTTGTCTCTATTTTTCCATCGACCTATCCTCTGAATCCTACAATTGCTACAGAATGTTTAAAATAAAATGTGGCACTTAATTAGTCATAATACTGACAGCACAGAATAGAAGATTTGGGGTCATATGTTATATGATATTCCTTTTTAGTATTGTATCCTGAAAACCAGTTAGTAATATTCTTTTAAGCAAAACAGAAAAAAGTACCTAAACTATTTCTCTCTTTCTGATCTTTTAGCCAACACCTTGTTAGTTTGGTCCTCACTATAAGTCATGTCACTGTGATGATAACCTAGATCTGAAAGTCTGATTTAGAGTCTAAGAGGATGTCAAACTATCCCTGTTTGCTGACAATATGATTTTATATCTATTAATAGAAAACCCTAAAGACTCCACCAAAATACTCTTAGGGTTAATAAATAAATTCAGTAAAGTCTCAGATTACAAAATCAATGTAAACAAATCAGTAGTACCTCTATATACTAATAACAGTCAAGCTGAGAGTCAAATCAAGAACTCAATACTATTTACAATAGCTGCAAAGAACATAAAATACCTAGGAATATACTTAACCAAGGAGGTGAAAGATCTCTACAAGGAGAACTACAAAACACTGATGAAAGAAATCATAGATGACACAAATGAATGGAAAAACATCCCATGCTCATGGATGGAAAGAATCAACATTGTTAAAATGTCCATACTGCCCAAAGTGGTTTAGAGATTCAGTGCAATTCCCATCAAAATGCCAATGTCATTTTTCACAAATCTAGAAAAAATACTTGGTCAAAGCAATCTTAAGCAAAAAGAACAAATCTGGAGGTATCACATTACCTAACTCCAATTATATTCCAATTATACTGCAAGGCTGTAGTAATTAAAACAGCATGGTACTGGAATAAAGGTTGACACATAGACCAATGGAAGAGAAACGAGAAACCAGAAATACAACCATATAGCTATGACCAACTGATTTTCAACAAAGCAGACAAAAACATACACTGGAGAAAGGATGCTCTATTCAATAAACGATGCTGGGAAAATTGTATAGCCACATACAGAAGAATGAAACTGGACCCCTATCTCTCACCACACAAAAAATTAACTCAAGATGGATTAAAGACTTAAATGTATGACCTGACATCATAAAAATTCTAGAAGAAAATGTAAGAAAAACTTTTCAAGACATTGGCATATGCAAAGAATTTATGAGTAAGACCTCAAAAGTAAAGAGCAACAACAAAAATAAATAAATGTGACTTAAGTAAACTAAAGTGTTTCTGCACAGCAAAGAAAGTAATCAACAGAGTAAATAGACAACCTACAGAATGGGAGGAAATATTCGCAAAGTATACATCCAACAAAGGACTAATATCTAGAATCTACAAAGAACTCAAACAAATCAGAAAGAAAAAAAAACCCAAATAATCCTATCAAAAAGTAGACAAAAAACATAAACAGATTTTTCTTAAAAGAAGATAGACAAATGGCCAAGAAACGTGAAAAAATGCTCAACATCACTAATCATCAGGGAAATGCAAATTAAAACCACAGTGAGCTAGTTCCTTACCCCTGTCAGAACAGCCATTATTAAAAAGTCAAAAAACAATAGATGTTAGCATGGATGCAGTGAAAAGGGAACATTTACATACTGTTGAATGTAAACTAGTACAACAGCTATGGAAAGCAGTATGGAGATATCTCAAAGAACTAGATGTAGACCTACCATTTGATCCACCAATTCCAATACCAGGTTATCTACCCAAAGGAAAACTATTACAGCACAATTCACAGTTGCAAAGATATGGAATCAACCTGTGCATCCATCAACTGATGAGTGAATAAAGAAAATGTTGTATATGTACACCCCAGAGTACTACTCAGCCATAAAATGGAGTAATGAAATAATGTCTTTTGCAGCAACTTGTGTGGAACTGGAGACCATTATCCTAAGCGAAGTAAAGCGTCTCAGGAATGGAGAAACAAATACCACATGTTCTCACTTATAAGTGGGAGCTAAAAGAGAGATATATACGGTCATAAAATGGTGTAATGGACATTGAAAACTAAGAAGCGGGGAGGATAGGAAGGTGATAGAGACATTTAGCCATTGGGTACAATGTATGCTATTCTGGTGATCCTGGTGATCAGTACACTGAAAGCCCTGACTTCAGCATGATACAATTCATCCATAAACAAAAAACACCTGTACTCCCTAAATTTTTTTAAATAAATAAATAAAATCTAAACACATATTTTAAAATAAAGCTGATATTTTTGAAAAATACATTTAACTATGAAGTTAATTTTTTTGTGTGTGGGCAATGACATCTCACAACTGGACTTGTTCTGGGAAGCAATTCTCCCTGTCTTTCCAAGTGAAGAAAACCCAACTAGTACTTCCTGGAGGAGACCAAAGGTATAAACACTGACATAGCTTGTTGGGAAATGGAAGCTAAGCATTTTTAGAGGTTTCACACAATTTGTGCATAAAAGAAATTAATTAGGCCATAGAATGCATTTCACTAATTTTGTAAGCATATAGCTTTTAATGTCCATTTTCTTTTTAATAACCTGAGGACACTCAAGAAATGTGTCCATTTGTTTTTAAAGTTCTCTCAAATTAACCCTTGATTAGGAAGAATTTCTATTCAATATGTAAAAGATATTTTAAATGAAAAAAAGACTACTGAAGTCTAAGTAAGGAATGATGTAATATCAGTATTTAAAACCAAAATTATGTCCTAGTGTTTTTAAAATGACATTTTATATGATGTTTTGATTTTTATTAATATTTTATTTGCATATGTAATTATGTATTAAATATTTATTCATATTTATATATCTGTCTATATATATGTGTGTGTTATATATATAAATGTAGAGAGATATCAGAGACCAGAACACAAACCCTAACTCCCCCTTTTATTATGTACTATGTAATGTTGCATAGTTTCTTAATCCCTTAGTTTCTATTAATTTTTCCTCCTCTATAGAACTGGTATTGTATGTCCTACTCTAGGTATTGGAATTGTGTAAAAATAAATCAAATAAGATCACGCATGTGAAATGCTTAGTAAACTATTATAGAAACCAATTTACATAAGCATTTTGATATTTGTATTTTTCTAGATATAGACTTTTCTTTTGGTGGTCATTGGGTTATTTGGATAGGAACTGAGTAAAACGTATCTATGAATGATAAATTTAATTCGAAAGAAGAGAGTTCTTAGTTCATAATTTATAATCCATATAATATTTAGGAATAAGAATTAGGTCATATTTATATTCTTCAGCATCTACATTTTACCGGATCCACATTGGGTGTTTTTTACTCTGTCCTTAAATACACTTCCTGAAAAGTCTATGAGTATATTTTGTCTAATTACATCAGTTCCTTTCATTTTGAAAAGTCCTAATCATTAGAGAATTCTTCCTTATGTTAAAACAACTTCTACCATCCCCAAATTTCCACCAGCCATTCTAATTCTTCTCACTGATATCAGTAAGAATAGATAAGAACAGATACATCAGCATTAATATATCCCAAACACAATTCTCAATATCTTCCTCAGACACATTCCCCTAACACCTTCACACATCATCACTGAGCCTTATTCTTCTCTTACCCTGACAGCCTCCCTGAGATACAATCAACAAGCCTTGTGTGTGCTACTTTCAAAAGGTAACCTGAATGTAACCACATCTCATCAACTCTAGTGTCACCACCTTGGTCCAATGTCCCCTCACCCCTAAACTGGACAATCACAATAGTTTTCTGATTGGTATTATTCTTTCCGATCTTGCCCTCCTAGAGTTCTTTCTCAGCATAGTAGCCAAATTGACTCTGTTTACATCCTACAATGGCTTCTCTTTGCATTTAAAGCCCAAAGACCTTATGTTGCCCATTAAGTGCTGCATGATCTGGTCCCACCCACTCTCAGATCTTATCACTTCTTCTCTACCAAACTTACTCAGCTCCAGCCAAACACACCCTCTTGCTGTTCCTCATACTCACCACAGGGTCATGATGCTGGCTCTTCTTTCTGTGTAAAATATATTTGTAAATCTTTCTATAAGGCTCTTCATTATGTAGGTCTCTGCTCAAATACCACCACCCCAAAGAGATTTTCTCCGCTCCATTGACAATAGCACCACACTTTCTTTGCTGATTCAATAATCAGCATAATACCTACTACTACATAAAATTTTATGTTTATTTATTATCTCTCCGCCACTCCAGAATATAATCTCAAGAGGGCAGAAACAATATTTATCTCGTTTATTATTTTATCATAAATCATTTCTTTGATATGCTATTGTGCGGAATGAGTTAACATAGCAGGCCTAAGAATGCTAGCCTCAGAGAGGCCAGCTTGCAAGGATGACCCATGGCTGGCGTGTGGGAACTTAAATAGTAAACAATTTCCTATGGGATATAAAACTTTCTCTAAATGTTAAGAGTGACTCATTGTACCTAAACTGTGCCAACAATGCAGTTTATACTGAGCACCTGCTTTCCTTCTGGGAGTCCGGAATTTTGGTAAGTGGTAGGCAGAGAGCCCTATGTGGCCAGTCCCCAAAACCCTCTGAGCACTGAGTCTCTAATGAGCTTCTCCAATAGGCAACATTTTATACATGTTGTCACAATTCTGTGCTGGTGGAATTAAGCACACTCTGTGTGACTCCACTGGGAGAAGCCTCTTGGAGGCTTGTACTTGGTTTCCCTAGACTTTGGCCCATGCGCCTTTTGTTCTTTTTTGCTTTGTATCCTTTCACTGTAATAAATGTTATCCATGAGTACAACTAGTTTCTGAGTTCTTTAGCTCCCCCTAGCAAATCACTGCAACTGGGGGTGGTCTTGGGGACCCTGGACATAGCAATCGAGAAGCTTACCTGGTCTTCACAGTTGAAAGTAATCAAAAACAACAGCACATAAAAAATTTCTACAACATGGTAATAAATTGAATATGAAAATAAGCCCATCCTTCTCTGAAGAATATAACCTCTACTATGAAATCAGTTACTACTTACGTGACTGGTCTGTAGATCTCCTTAACACCAATGAACTGAAGTTGTTCCATGATGTCTGGAATACTTGCACATCGAGTAAGATTAATTCTTGGGTAATAAAGGAGGTATGAGAGACACATTTCACTCCTGGTGCTTAGTCCTCCCTGGAAATGGTATATTTTATTTACCAAAGTATGTGTTCCACCAATTCTGACATTTATAATACATTAAGTCATTAATGTCATACAGTTCCTTCCAGTATTAAACTTTAATAAATCTTAAAGCTGAAAAGTAATAACTCAAATGACAATTTGGCTTTTAAAAAGGCAATGACACATTTAAAAATTAATAGAATTATTTCCACCTCTTTAAAGGTTGTCTTTCCTATATAACCTAATAATCTCCAGAAAATTCTCCTGATGAAGTGTAAACTTCTCACCACAAAGAATATTTCAGGGAATCATGAGGATATTTGGTTAATATAATACCAATCAATCAGTTTGACTGAATCTTTTCCTGATTCAACTGAATTTTCCATAATCCTGTCTTCACGTGTGTAAACATTAGCAGCTACATACCACCGCAGAGAAAGATTTCACATTTTGAATCTTGGTAGCCAGTTATCTACTAACATTTAGAAAAAAATCAAAGACGCTTAAAAGAACAGGATCCAGAGTTACTACAACATATTATCTACCACATCTGATTTTCAACCAAAAATAAGTATTTCATGTAGCTTAATATTTGCTATGTATTTTTCATAGCTAACTTTTATCTAGTTAAGGCAATTCCCTCCTATTTCAGGTTTGCTAAATGTCTTTCCCCCGTGACGAACTTCAATTTTATGAAAACCTTTTCTGCTCCTATTGAGGTGATCATATATCTTTTTCCTTCAATCTCTTAATGTACTAGGCATTAATAAATTTTCTAATTTAAATCAATTTTACATTTCTTAGCTAAACACAAATTCTTCCTAACATTAGATTTGCATATAATGCAAGATTTGCTTTATCAATATTCTGTCAAAGATACTTCCATCAGGTGCACCTTACTGGCTTCTTTTATACTGTCCTTACAGAAGTTTAGTTTTAAAATAATGGGAAATTCACAAAATCAATTAGAGGAAGGTGTTCCCTCTTTTTGTGTTCCTGGAAGAGATTGAGTAAGTCATGAATTATTTGTTTCTTGAATGCTTCTTAGAACTCCCCAATAAATCTCTTGGGACCACCAGATTTCTATTTGGGTCAGAGGCCCTAGGTCATGCAGTTCATTCTTCCTTTGGAAGTCTGGATTTACCTAAGCCAGACTCGATTAGACAGTTACTGACCACAGGTCTTTTAAAAATATTTGGTGAGGAAAAGCTAAAAGACTAGAGGTTGCTTTTTATGAAAAAGTCAATGTGTTACATTGCAAATACTACTATAGTATCATTAGTTAATGTGAAGTCTGATAAAATGTTAAAATAGCCCTAATTTCACTTACATGATACTTAATGCTCAAGACTTTCAGAAATTTTGTTTCCACATGGGAATGACTTTTATTCTTTTTCTTCTTGAGTCAAGTTTATCTGTTTCTCTCCATAAAGGAACTTGAATAATAATAACTAAAGTTTTCTTACCCAAGTCATCTCGGCTCTATCTTTTGTGTTGTAGCGACACTCAGTAATTAGGTTATCTCCCTAAAAGATAAAAGTAAAAGCTTTCAGATTGAAGTTTTATGCTGTTTTGTCTAATATATTTGTAGGTCAAAAGTTAATATTCGCTCTATGAATAGATGCATCAGTGATTTGATTCAGGAGAAGACTTTCAATTTGTTTAATTCTAGGTTTGCAAGGATAATAAGCAAGCAAATAAACAAATAAGGCTCTCTGTGTTCGGGCCAGACTCTACAATATTCTAGCTGGATGACCTTGGCAAGGAATTGAATAAACTGGTTACAATTTTTTCATCCAAAAATAATGATAAAAAATATCACTTATTTTTGTACAGTTGTTGAGAGGAGATTAAACAATGTAATGCATATTTAGTCCTTAGTACAGAATAAACACTTAATAAATGCTAGCCATAGATAGGAGTTTTTGTGATCACCTCTTCATTTACATTATTTTCTTCAAAGCTGTTTAGTCATGTCTTTACTCCTTGGAACAGAATTATGAGGCAAATTAATAGTAAAGTATTGCTCTAGTGTTTTCCAAAGTTTTGAACATTACAGAACACATGGAAAATGGTACTATTTTTATGGCTCCCCCCTCAGGTAAATGAATGAAGCTATTCATGGGCCAGACCAGCCAGCCATCTCTGGGCTTTAGCCCTCGGATTTGTCCCCACTGTTTGACCACCCAGAGGGCCCAGAGATCAGTATCCCAGCACACTTACACTCTAATCACAGCACAGTTTATTAATTAATAGAAAGCTCTAACACTGTTTGGAAAGCCCTGAAATGACATAATAAAAGACAGTATATTCCTTAAGGACCTTGACAAGATCACCGTTTGTCAAACTTCATCTTTCTACCCTCAGGGTGTAGCAGTTAATTTATAAAAAGAATATAGACTCAATGCTGTAGATTGAAGGGACAGCCATTAGAAAAAAGAAGGCCCCTCTCCTCATCATAACTTCTGTTTTTTCACATTTCCCTTTACATGGTGCTATGCCTTCTCCCTGACAGTTCACCCCATCTGAAAGTCCTGCCCTCAGCATCACGTAGAAAAGATATTGCTATTACTCTCATTTCATAAACAGCATAAGAATCTGACTTTTAAGAGAGGAATAAGGGTAGAAAATTATATGACTATTAAGTTTCATGGTCATGGAATAAAAAATTTGAGAAAATAGTCATAAAATTTTTTAAAAAGCATTCATTATTGTAAGGCATAAGATTCTCTTCTATGCTTCACCATAACCTCAAGTATAGTTTTAAGCCGGATCATGCCGCACAGTATAATTAGCTACATTCAAATACCTTTACTGAATAAAAGGATTATCCTTATATGCATTTTTACTGAAATGAAACCTCTAAAAAATATCCTCTCTCTTCAAGACAGCATAAAGAAACAGAATAGGGATCTTTTTACCATTTCCAGAATTGCAACCGGAAGGATTGGTAACTGGAACATCAAGTGAAAAAAAGAGTAATGTTTACTGCTCAGAACCTTGAGTTTTTTGTTTTTGAGGTCTTTAAATTTTTTTTATTTTTTTATTTTTGAGTCAACAACTTGAATTGCCTCCGGGAATAGTAATAAAAATGAGTTTCAAATTTGGAAAACAGATCAAAGACATTCCATCTGGGTTGTGCAACACTCCTGGTGGGTGGCTTTAAGAATACAGATACAAGGAACAAGTCATTTCACAAGTGGAAACCTTGCTACACCTCAGCAGATATATGTCTCATGGCTTTTATAACAGTCAATAAAAAAGAACAAAAGCATGCATACTGGCAAGATTGTTTGTTCGTCCTTTAGATATTGAAACTCCTGGAAATTGAAGTCAAAATCGTCATCATAGGCGAGCAATTTCATTTCCTTCCCTTTTCGAAAATGACGCAGCCTGATGCCTCTGCCAGCCAGGTGTGCGTGGAGCAGAACAGCAAACACGTGGATTCCACTTGGCTTCTCGGCTTCCAGAGCCTGTGGGCCAAGCCGAGGAAGACCCGATTAGCCCAAACAGTACATGTTCAGACATTTTACGTTCAAACACACTTGGAGGGACAACTGAGAAGAAAACTAAAGCAACTTAAGTGAATGCTTGAGCTGCCAAACATTCTGAATTTGGATTATTCAGTGTTCTTTCTGTGAAGGAACATTTGCTGGGAGAAAAGAAAGGGAATTGAAGCCAGTCCCCTCCTAAATGTTATCTTGCTTTTCCTTCTTTTAGGAAGAAAAGAGGTAGACAATGTTCCTGGCATAATAATTCTAGTATGTTGGCAACCTGAAAATCCAAACTCTTAAAAGGAGAAATTATTCCCATTTTTCCAGATAAGAAAGGTGAAGTGGGTCAGTGCAATTAAATGAGTCGCCCATTTACAGCTAGTAAATGATGTCACAGAATTTCATCATGGCCTAAGAAACTCAGAAGAACATAATCTTTCCACTTCTCCAGTTTGTCATACTGTCCACAGCCACAGTATCTTAGAATATGTGAAGAATATAATCCATGTTGAAATATTTTCATTCAAAAAAACTATCTGAAAACAGTCATTATTAAATACTTATACTTGCTTTTCTCTTATCTAATATGTATTTGTATATGAGTTATTTTTGCTCTTTGGTGAAAGAAGGGAAGGAAACTATAGAAGAAAAGAGAAAAAATAAAAATGAATGATGGGAAAAAATAAATATGGATAAAAGGTATAGCAGAAAAAGGGACTACAAAAAAGGTAGAAATTGTAAAAGATAAAATAAAACGTCAATATGCAACAAAGGAGACAGAAGTAGGAAGAAAAACACCCTGCAAGGTATTCTTGTCTTCAGAATTCTACTCCTACAGCCTTCGAAATTTAAAAAAGCAGTCAAATGTCCTGCTGAAGTTGCAATAAAAGTTTCACGAAATGCCCATAAGAAAAGGATCAGTAATCAGTAAGCAAGGAATTGTTCACACCACAGTTTCTAAGAGCATTGATCAGTCTATGGGTGGCAGCTCACAGACCCAGATGCTGTGTACCTCTTCTAGGCATTCCAGAGCGCAGTGACCCTCGGACCGGAACTCAGGCATCCCTGGGGGAATGGTATGAAAGAGGCTCACCCAGAGGCCAGCCTCGATCACCCCAGCATCATATCTCCTTATATCCAACGTATGAAATAACCTCAGCCCAGAATTATCTATTAAGCCTGGAACAAAGGCACATAATTAAAAGTGAGTTTGAGTTCTTAAAAAAAGTGTTCCTATTCAGTTGAAATGGGTTAATTAATTTTCTTTAAACTTTCATAAGGGAAAGGAATATAAGCAGAGATGAATAGAAGACAACAGTCAGCTTCACAGAAAGGAATTAAAAGATGAGTAGCCATACTGCCTGCAACATCGTGGACTCACACACTACACCATGGGAGAAGCGTTATCTAGCTGTTGTAGTCCACAATTATCCAACATGAAGGCAAAATGAAAGTTCTAAAGTCATTCATTCCAATACAAAATAACTCAATAAAAGTTTTATTTTATATTGTTTTGAGGTAAAGTTCAACAACATTTATTTATTTAGTTAGTTCAATAACATTTGTTTATTTCAATAACATTTTATTTATTACAAAAACCCTGTGGTCTAGAAACTATCTGCTAATGGAGAAAACCAGTAAAGATTAACTTTCTTTCTTTATAGTTTGTCACCATTCTCTTAATAAGACACACTTCTTGCTATGACATATTTATTATAAGGAGGGAGAGTATGAGCCCCAAACACTGCATAAATTTGTCTTACTAACTTCAGAATTAATTGACTCCCTTCTGCAGTGGTGACTTATCTATGGGTGACTACCAGATTGGCCCTTTCCCCAGTTTGCTTTCTCGTCTCCTTTTACTCAATCAGCTTAATCAATTATTATCAATCATTCTTAAACACCAAGGTCTTTATATCAAATATTTCTCATTGTATTAATACATTATACACCCCTAACTCACACAGACATACACACCCACACAGACTCACACTCATATACACATTTAGAAAATATCTTTTACTCTGAATGTTTTAGAGTGCAATAAGTTGATACGGTTAAGTATCCCAATAATTGTCCCAGGAAATTCTTATCTCTTGACCTCCTTAACAGCCTTGCAAAATCCAAGCTTCCTTTCCTGCTTAGTGAGCTTGTTATTGTGAACATAGAATCATTTAGCATTTGCCCATTGACTCAAGCTTGTTTAGATATTTAGGGTCACACAAGAAACCACCACACACTGTGGTGTGACAATTAAGAACACTGACTCTGGAGCTTGACCATCCTGGCTACAGATCCCAGCTCTGCTTCTTATGAGTTGTATGAGCTTGGGCAAGTGCTGGGGTTTAAATGTTTGATCCCTCCAAAAGCAGGTTTGAATGTTTGTTGAAATTCAATTGCCATTCTGATGGTACTGGGTGGTAAGACCTTTAAGGTGTGTTTAGGTCTTGAGGTCTCTGCCCTCCTGAATGGATTAAGGCCATCATTTTGGAAGTGGGTCTGCCCCCTCCGGCTCTCTCTCTTTGTCCTTCCACCATGTGATGACATAGTAAGAGGGCCCTCGACAGATGATGGTACCTTGATTTTGGACTTCCCAGCCTCCATAACTGTGAGGAATAAATTTCTGTTCATTATAAATTACACATTCTGTGGTACTCTGTTACAGCAGCACAAAATGGGCTAAGACTGGAAAACGGCCATAATAGTAACACCGCTACCTCCTAAGGTTGATGTGAGGCTTAAATACAAAGGACTTAGAACACTGTTTGGCACAAATGAAGTGCTCAATAAATGGCAGCTAGTCCAAAAGCTTCTTGAGGCCAAAGACTGTGTCTTTTTCATCTCTGTCTAGTGCTCACACATATATCAGGGAATCAATCAATTGTTAAACAAATATATCATGAAAATCAATTCTCCTTTTATGTTATTACCAGTGCAGATATAAATGCATGACAATGCAGAACATTTATATTGACCCTAGGATTTCTTTTTACATATCTTGGAGAATTTTGTTTTATATTTTATATTTTTGTGATCCAACTCCTTCTAATATATGTTTGATAGGGGAGAAAAAAGTAAGCAGGAATTCCAGTTGGGTTTACTGTAATTAGTTTTATTAATTGTGTTAGGGGTCTGGACCACTAATATGTCATCTATTAACGAAGTAATAATTTACGAAGTAAATATAAAATGATTATTAAAAACTTTTCTGTAAACCTAAATTCATATTATACAATGTTTACTATGTTTATCATGGCAAAATTACTATAATCTAAAATTTGGTCTAATTATGAATATGAATTAATAGAGTACTAAAAAATCTTGAGTTCTACATTAACCTATTAGGAAAAGAAGCTTACATTCCATTTTTACATTGAAACTATAAGAAAGTCAACTTAATTGAAAACAGACAAGGCAAATGAATCAAATCTCATACTTTGATAATAAAGACTATAAAAGCAAGAAATCACATTAAATTTCTAAAGAAGTATGATACATTATATAAAATATTCTATGAATAACAAAATCAAAGATGTGAAATTTTTGAAAAATAAAAATTGCAATATAAGATATATTTAAGAATTATTTATATTATTATTGAAAATTATAATTTATGTGTTTCATAGACAGATAATGATCTCATGGGAAATCTAACTTTTAGAATTTGTTAATAGGTAATTTTATAAATGTTTGGATTTGTGAATGTTTTTTAAATTTAATTCATTTTAGATTCATGGTTCAGAGTATGGGATATGATTTGTGGGTGAAAATAAAAGTGAATTCAGAGAAAATATTAATATTTCATATGAATTACTTAAGACAAAAAAGATAATCTACTAGCTTGCTCATAAACAAAATAACTTTGGCACCTTTATAGAAGCATCACTCTTTAAATATCGTACCACGTTACCTCCCTTCATAATCTATTTTTCATTCTGCACCAGCCAGAGTAGTCTTTTGAAGATACTAATTTTGGTATTTGATTCCACTGTATTAGACTCTTCAATTGCTTCCCACTGCCTTTAGGATGAAGACCAAAATCCTTAACATGGCCTACAAGGCCTTAGATTGTTTGTTTCTGCCTTCATCTCCAGGCTTATCAGCATCTTTGTTCACTGCACCCCCAATCCCGTTAGCATCTCCAGTCACCAGACGAAGAGTTTGATTCCTCAACAAAGACTTTCTAGACCATCCCCACCACCACACACCCCTGGCTAGATTAGGTCACCAGTTAAATACTCTCATAGTGTCAGGTACCTCTCCTTTGGATCAATTGGCATATATATAATTTTATATTAATAGTGTGATTATTTGATTATTTCCCATTCTCACTGGATACAATTTGCATAAGTGTAGGAACAGTGTCTGTTTTTTACTCACATTGTGTCCTCAAGCTCAGATCTGGGACATAGCTGGTGCTCAGTATTTGCTGAATAATTGCACAAATCAATATAAAATAATACCTTGGAGTTGCTTATGTTGATAATTTCATATTAACTCTATTAATTGGGCAGTTTTGAAATATTATATAAGTAAATTCAGAAATCAAATATACATCCCTAACACCTCCTTACTTCAATATTGTATTACACAGTATCATTGCATAAGTATTTCTTGAGTATATTTATGACTTGTCTATCACAACAAAATGCTTAATATTTTTTAGTGTAACAAATGTTAGCTTTTTCATCTGTGCAGTTAGAAAGAAAATGTTTCATAAGTACCATGAGATTAATGTATATCACAAAAGAAAAAAATCTATTATTCTACTTTCTGGTAAGTAGTATGCGAATGTTTTTTTAAGATTAGTGAGCACATATGCTCATTTGCCTGGTGCTGGCTAATGCCTATTGTTGCAGTGTAATTATGAATATTGAATTATCACTTCAAAAAGTATCCTAATTTGGGTGATAAATTACAGGTTTCTAACAATGGCTGCTATTTTGTTTCAACTCCATAAAGACAAGAGTTACAAAACTGTTTAAAAGTCACAGGTAAAATACATGAAGAATAAACTCACCTTCCTCATATGTCGGATTGTCATAATGGACTTCCAAGAGCACATAATGCGGATCTAACGGGGTGCCAAGGGATAATCCAACATGAGGTGGATAGGAAAAACCCTAAGTATGGAAAATTCCATGAGACAGTGTCCTTTGAAAGTCGCTGAGAGCTCTGCTCCATTGAAAAACCAACCATTCTCAAAGATATTTCAACCTTCTCAAACTCTATTAATCTATAACTGATGAAATAAAATAAAAATGATTTAAGGAAAGAATCTCTTCCTATGAAAACGGAAATAAGCTAGCTGCATATTAAAAATAGTGCATAGAGCTTTACTTATAAATATTCAAATTATATTGGTGGTTAATTAATTATGTTACATCTCAGTAATCATTAGCCCCACCTCTCCACCAATGGCCCAGGCAAAAATCACGGTTTCACAGGTGAGGAAGGCATCAGGCATGTTAGGGTGGTAGCACTCGTGGCCAGAGTCTAGAATGCTGTCGTTGAAGTTGCTGCTGCACTGATAGAGCAGGATGTGGTGGATTAGACTCTCGTGGCCTCTCTGTATCACCGGCTCAATCTACACAGACACAAATGAGAGGGAAGACGCGATAAATAAAACCACCTACAGCATCCTACAACAGGCATGAAGCTAGCATAAATGTTATTGGTTTTTCAAAGGAATATTCTTCTCAATTATGTAAAGGTTATACGGTTCAAGTATAATTTGTTCTGGAGATGATGACAATGGTAATGATGATGACAACAATGTCAATAACAAAGATGAGATGATCATTTATTCCAAGAATCATAGGACTTTATTAATCTGCTTTTTTTGTTTGTTTGTTTTGTTTTGAACTCACCTTGTTTCTCTTCCCCATTCTGCAGAACAATTGTTTCAAAATTTACATGTTCTCTTCTAGGCTTTACCTTGCCTTGCTCTTCCTCCCTCTTATTTTTATTTTTCCACATGGAAAAAAGAAGTCAAGCCTATGGGAACAAACTCTCTCAGTCTCCCTTTCTTCCACCTCAAAAGCTTACGTTTGCCCATTCATACTGGAGGTGAGAGACAATGTCTTCTTCTTCTATTAGCCATGATGCTGAGCACAAGGTAAGCTCGATAATGAATATATTTATTTTTGTGATTAAGATCAAATTCTAATAGCGATTTTTTTTTATTAGAATTTGGAAGAGAAAAGAAAACATTGGTAGTGATGTGCTCCTGTGACATTGCTCAAATTAGGACGTGGAAACTAGAAACCAGTTAGAATAGAATGGTGGTCCTCATTTGGGGTTTTGAAATATTATATAAGTAAATTCAGAAATCAAATGTACATCCTTAATACCTCTTCACTTGGATATCGTATTACACAGTGTCTCTGTAAGTTCCCTTCATTAACACCTGCCACTTCAGTCCAAGAACCTGAGAACCAACTCAGAATGAGCTAAGCACATCCTAAATCCCAGATTCCTATATCCAGACCAAATGGGAGCCCTGTACTTAATCCATGTGGGCTGTAGGTGTTGCCATGAGTTATAGGGTTCTTTTTTTTATTCTCAGCGTTCTTTAATCTTTCCTTTGACTGATAAAGCAGCCATGGTGTGCTCCTAAATTTCCAAGAGCTTAGTTGCCTGGGAGCTCATCAGTACTTCTGCTTTTAGACCTAACTACTCAAATGCAGGCACTGCATTTTGAAACCCCTGCTGGCTCTCTACTTAAAACATGCATGTTTAGATGAAGTATTTTCAGCTATTTTCTCCTAGGACTTTCCATTTTTCCCATAGTTTTTCTCTTTTCTATAGGAAAATCTAAGCAGCCAAAGGGGGAAAGGTTATGCAGTGGGTAGAGGTCTAAATGGGCAGGCAAGGAATTCAAGTTCTTAAATCCAGTTTTCTTTTGTGTTACATAGTGAATCATGCCACACCTAAGCCACACACACATTTTTAACATCATATTCATGTAAATAACATTGCACATGGTTTTGTCTGCACTTGTCTTGTCTTTAAAAGGTCATGAGCCCTGAAGGCAGAAACTTTTCTGTTTTTCTTAAAAATGACAGTTATTGTTCAAGCATGGTTGCATAAAAAACAATGATTGCACAGAAGTGTAACCCAGAATTTCTACTAGAATTTATTTTCTACATCTAGTCTCAGCTTTCTTGTAAGAGTTGATTTATTTCGGTGCCTCAGTACTCCATGGGGGGCAGGGAACTGCTAATATGTCAATAGTGAAATATTCAGGCACATGTGAGATTTTTGCTAAGTGCCTTATAAGTTCAGGCAGAACCTTAAGCTCTACAAGGTAGGTCCTGAAAAGAAGCCTCTGGGGCAAATGAAAGTTGGCTATTGCCACGGCAGCTCTAGAAATTAGTGGCCTTCACTGAGGCATAGGAAGAGGGAGCGAAGACGTGTAATGCTGGATGGTACCCGACTTTGGGGAGTTTCAAATAAACTGCTTAAAAGAACCTTTTAAAAACAAGGTTTTTTTCTGTGTTTTTTGGAGGCAAGGGGTGGTTTATATAAAGTGCTGAAATTAACACCAAGCTGCCAAGCTACCAACGCCATTCTTGAAATTATAATAGTAACATCTATCTTTCATTCTGCATCTACTGTCTTCCAGCCACATATTAGTTATTCTACATATTTCATTTAATACTTACAACAAATCTGTAAGATAGACATTATTGTTCCCATCTTACAGATGAGAAATCTGAGATTCAGAGAGATTAGACAACAAGCTCAAAGTACCACAGCTGGGAAGTGGTAAGTGGGATTTGAAACCAGGCTGGTCTGACACCAAAGTCTGTACTCTTCTAACTGCAACGCATTATTGCAGGAAGAAGTGTTGGAGATGCGCCGAGGACCCTGATAGTTGCTGTTAGTGGAGGGGAGGATGAAAGTCTTCAATAAGGCAAGTTGCCGACAGCTGTCATTAATGAGGGTGATGACACCACTAGCCAGTACTAGGAGGTGCTTCTGGAAGCCACTAGTAAGGACCACCACACACTGCTGCCATCAGAGAAGCAGCACCAGAGTGGGAGTTTTACACCTGGGGAGGGGTCTCCTGGCTTCCCTGTCACCCCAGTCCAAGTGCCCCTTGGCCGCCAAGGCAAGGAGACAGACGCGTGACCTTTCAATGTGCTCTTTCCTAAAGAGGCAAATAACAAGATTTGTCTTTGAAACCTGGTGAAGGCTTCAAGGAGAATTAAATTGTAATCTGAACTACAGATTACAAATCGGGGGTACAGCCTAAACATGAGGATGTCCTAAGAAAGAAAACCCACGCATAAAAGAAAGAAACTTTCTGCAAACCTGGGCATTGGTCATGAGAGGATAATATAAAAAGGCTTAGACAAAGCAAAGCCCTTGGCAAAAGGACGCAAGAAATGAGAAGGAAGATGAAAGAAAAAGAAGTGCGTGGGAATTATATGGAAGGATAACCATGAGTTAAGGGGATGTTAACATGGGAGGAAAACAATGCCTCATTATCAAATTCCTGAAGAATAGAAGAAGAATTTCTGGAGAGGGAAGTTTAAGACCATCATGAGGGATAACTGAGACACCAAGAGTGTTCCTTTAGGATGGGCATAACCTGTTAGTAGAGGGAACAAACTGCAGGAAATGGGAGCACTTTGATCAGCACAGGCCGGGGCCACTGGCTCACGGTACTCAGTGCAGAAGGGACTTCTTTTGAAAGCCACTGAGCATTAGCAAACTTAAGAATCCGCATGATTTTGCAGATTTCAAATAGCCAATTACCTAATAGCCAATAACACTGGCTGAAAGAAACCTATTTTTTGCTTAATTTTCCAGTACCAGGTTGAAGAGTGCCCCCTTAAAATTCATGTTCACCTGGAACCTCAGACTGTGACCTTATTTGGAAATAGGGTCTTTGCAGATTTAATTAGCTAAGATTAGGTCATACTGGATTAGGGTTGGCCCTAAATCTAATGATAGGCGTCTTTATAAGAGAAAGGAGAGGGAGATTCAGACACAGACACATACAGAAAGCAGGTGGCCGTGTGAAGACGGAGGCAGGGGTTGGAGTCACGCTGCCACAGCCAAGCAATGCCAGAATATGGAAGAGGCAAGGAAGGATTCTACCCTAGAGCTTTGGGAGGCAGCCTGGCCCTGTCCACACCTTGATTTCAGAATTCTGGTCTCCAGAGCTGTGAGAGAACAAATTTCTGCTGTTTCAAGCTACCCAGCTTGTGGTCATTTATTACAGCAGCCCTAGGAAGCTAATACATTCTTAATTTTCTATCCTAAACTAACAATTTGAAGATTGGTACATTTGTTCCTAGGTCATGATTGTCCCTGCAATTGTTTGTTACACAGACTCATCACAAACGTACATGTTTTTCTTATACAATTGAAGTTAAATAGGTTTATTTATAGCTAAATATAGGTGTACCTTGCTTTAGTTGTTAATTTGGGGGGGTAAAAGGGCAGGGAAGTGCCTTTCTTGTCTCAGTATACTAAGCTCTATGTGAGAAACACAGGGAGGTTATTAGAGCTCTTTTGAGCAATTTTCCTATACTCACCCTTCCAAGTCTACCCATTTAAGATGTGGCTCCCTGCTTGTTAAAACATGAGAGGATGAGTGGAACGTAGCTCTCCAAAGGCAACGCACAACTCAATAAATTAAAAATTAGAACAAAAGAGAGAGGCGATAGTTGGAATCTGTAATGAGCTGGAAATTTTGTAAATCCCCATCACTCTTCTTCCTGCCCGTTCTTGTTGCTGGCACCCTGCTGTATATATCCACCAGAGGCACAGGTTGCTGCCCACGTAAAAGCCCATAATGCATCTCTGACAAAAGCCATGCAAAGGTCAGCTAGCTCCTAAAGTGATGCGTTACCTATGGGAACATTTCAGCCAGAACTAGTAGTAGAGACGGATGATTATGTGATCGTGCTGACATGCTCATGTGACAATGGGAGGACAGAGGTATCTGCCCCCCTCCCGTCTCCTCCTGTATCCTTATAGCCTCATCCCTAATGGGGAAGGCTCCTTTCACATGACAATATATCCAATTTCTGAGAGGCAACCAAAATGAGCAAGAGAATGGCATCTTTGCCCCACAGGAACTCCACTCTGAAGAAGGTCAGGGTTCAAAGCAAAGCCTGATTTGCTGATGTGCTGTCAAGGGGCCACAGCATGAAGGGACTTGGCAGCTAAAGACCAGGAGGTGATGGCAAGAAGAGGTCAAGTGGGATAGAGATGAAGAAAAGGGAAGAAATGAGGCAGAGGAGGCTTCTGGAAAATAATTCACCCCTTACTGCAATCCTGAGTTCTCATGGGAACTACCATCTTTTTGCCCTGCCAGCCACAATTGGCCAGTTCAGGAACAGATGCCCAGCCTGTCTTGGAAGTTTCTAAACCGTGAAAAAGAATCCATCTTCCTCAAGAAGCTGGACACTGTGAGGTTCAGCAACTCTCAGGGAAGATGTTTCTTAGCACATGGAAGAGCCAGGCTGCACTGGTGAGCTATGATAAAGTCAGCACACAGAGAGGTATCAGAGACAAGACAAGACAGGCTTGGCAGAGCTCGAATACCTCATTTAAGTTGTTCCTGAAACCAGTTGCATCTCTGCCATCCTGTGGTTTATTTATTCAACCTTTCCTCTTAATTAATAAGTCAATACATTCCTTTCTTTTTCCTGATCCAGTTCAACTTGAGTTTCTGTTACTTGCAAACAAAAGTCCTGATTAATAATCAAATACTAGTAAGTGTGTGTCATCTTCAGCAATGTGAATTCATGCATCTACTACATGAAATTGTCTTTTTTCTTCTCTTTAGAACATTGTCAGATAAAACTGCTATTGTTTTATTCTTCCAGTTTATTTACTATTCTTAATTGGATCTGGGTAAGTTAAAAACAAAGTTACTTCAGTAAATGCCCTTGAAGAGTGATATGGGGGTGAGGCGGGAAGCACCTCCTCTAATACACACAAATGTCTTTCTCCCTGGCCTACTGATTTCTGAATTTCCACCTAGGCACTTAGCATTAAGGCTGTTTTACCTGATGAATGTGCAAGTACCCTTGAGAAAGTAACACATTATGATTTACAGTCATTTATTTTTGAATGTGAATTAATTAGGTCCTTTTGCCAAACAGCTCAAGAATATAAAACAAGCCAAACGCAACAGAAAATTACCTTTAAAAAAGTTTATAACATTGCATGCTTAGTATATATACTGGTCTTTGAATTTTAATAGATTATTCATGAGCTCTAAGGTAGCTTCTGGCCTTATGTTAACATATATATTAACTTTTGATTAATTAAATTATTCAATAAGCCAGAGATCATCCATAACTCTATGACACTTTAAAATAAAAGTAGTGGTCTCCTAGAGGTTGCGTCTTGCCTATACCATTAACCAGCTGCGTGCCATGCCACGAGTAAGTCACATCCTACTAGTTCTTCTTTTCATCTGGCTCTCATCTATACACAGATTAGATGAATATATATTCACCGAATCCTCAAAACAACCTTATGAGCTTAGGTAACAGAATTATTCTACTTTTTATAGATTCACAAAGTAGAGCACATGTAAGTTAAGAAACTTGCCCAATTGTTGGAGCCCAGATTTGACCCTGGGGCTCTGGATTAGAAATGTGCTCCCAGCCACCACACTGAGAGACCCGCCTCTTTACTGACAGGTAGAGATGGGACCATGCCAGTCCTCTACCAAGATCACTGCAGGTCCCTTTAGCCTTTTCTGTGCACCCATCGCCCAGATTCTGTTCTAGGTGCCTCATTTCTAATCACTTGCACCTGTGACTTTCCTCAGAGGACTGATCTTGCAGAGAGCAAGTGCCAGAAAACATACACTCCAGGTGAAAGCTATGGGAATAGTAACAGCCAGCAACTTTGCCTCAGATGGGGCATGTTCTCCATGGGTTTAGGCTGAGGTTGGAACTGCAACTGAATCACACCTTTCTTTGCTCAGCAGCTTCTTCCCTTGCCTAACTCTTCCCCTGCCCCAGGCCCCACTTAATATTTTTTTTCCTGGCACTAATAAATCAATTGCACATAAATCCATGTCTCAAGGGACTCCATTTTGGAACTCAATCTAAGATAAGTAACACAATGGAAGAGCATTTTTTTGAACACATTTTCTTGGGTTTCAGTCTTGTTTTATTACTTTCTAGCTCCCTCTTTCCAGCTGCTTAGCTTCTCTCTAGCTCAGTTTCCTTATCAATAAATCAGTGACAACGAGGCTTCTTATAAGATTACTTGAGAATTAAATGGCTGATACCTATAAAGCAATAGGCACCTTGTAGGTGCTCAAACAATAATACTAGTCTTAGTATTATTATTATAAGTTGGAATTTAATTAAATTTTTCACATCATACCCTCATAAGAC
Source organism: Propithecus coquereli (assembly GCF_000956105.1). Taxonomy (NCBI): domain Eukaryota; kingdom Metazoa; phylum Chordata; class Mammalia; order Primates; family Indriidae; genus Propithecus; species Propithecus coquereli. The sequence goes on from NW_012156173.1 coordinate 2,259,145, forward strand.
ATTGAGTAAGTCTATACAAGTAATCTATTCACAAGTTCCAGTATTTCAAAATCTAATTTTGAGGCTTGTATGTCACAAATATTCAGGCAAAAAACATTGGCATGGTTAAATGTGTTATTGCAAAATATGCAATCCTATTAAATATATATTTCTGTGTACCCTCTCAATTTATTAAGGATTTGATTTTCTCATTTGTGTGTATTAAATATAAGACTTAACTATATGTTCTCTACAAAGATATTGTTTTCTGAAATACAACCTCCCTCTTTTCTCCAAAGGCAACTTACCTATATTGACACTTCTCAGATGTGTATATGTATGGTTTTTAATATAAACTTCTCTTATCATTTTGAGCCAAAAATATTTTCTCTTAAGAGATGTTGCTAACTCATTCATTCGTTCATCCACTCAACTGACAAACTCCACTGCTCTCCCCCGCCCCAAAAATATTCCATCTATATTTATCTACTATATGCTTTTTGTTAGGTGTCAAGGGAGGAAACAATAAAGCATCAGATATGAATCTGATAGTCATATGATTCATATTCTAGAACAGTAGAGAAGCTAAGGCCAGAGAATGATAATTTTTGGTTGCTTTTCATCATCAATTATTCCAGAGGACTTTCTTGTCGGGATCCTGAATTTCTGAGCTACAACATTTGGCTAAGAGTAATCCTCAACTCCCTTGAGTGGCCTAAACTCACTTATGGGATCCCCCACCCTTGACATGAGATGAAATTGGTCCAATCAAAGGGAAATTCTGGACCTTTACGTGGTGACATGGTGGCTTCTTTTCCCCAGATGTGAAAGAGAATGTGAACAACCTCCAGAGTTTATTCTGCCATTTCTCTCTCATAAGAGAAAACACCTAAGGATGAAGACAGCACAATGTTAAGGGCAAGCTCAGAATGCAGCTATACCTCTGGAAATATCATGAACCTCTAGACTAAGAAATTTGCTTCAAATAAATCCAAGCAACACACAGTTGAAATAAAAATGGATTTGATGCTCTTAGTAACTGTCAATGACAATTATTTTCTTCAGTCGCCTTTTGTTTCTTCCCCCCTCTTCAGCAATGAAAGCTAAAGTGACTACCCAAATCTGGATTAAGTTGGAAGCTTTGTTAATCCAGATTTCTGGAAAAAACAAATACAAAAAAGGAGTTACCAAAATAACTAATAGCTCAGCCTGGTTCTATAATGCATTTGAAAACCAAGTATTAAGAGGTGGGAACTTTAATAGGTGATTAAGACGTGAAGATGGAGCCATCATGGATGGGATTAGGGCTCTTACAAAAGGACTTGGGAGAATGAGTTCATTTTCTTGCCCTTCCATATTCTATCATACAAGGACACAGTAGCAAGGCCGCATCTCGGAAGCAGAGAGGAGCCCTCGTCAGACACCAATGCTGGTGCCTTGATCTTGGACTGCCCAGCCTCCAGAACTGCAAGAAATAAATTTCTGTTCTTTCAGAAACCAGTCTAAAGCATTTTGTGATAGCAACACAAACAAACAAAGACAGATGTTTAGGAACTTGCCTTTTGAATAACACTCCAGACCCCAGCCAGATAATCTTACAAAATCATCCCTTTCACCTTGTTAATCTGACCAGTAATGTTCAATGGCTCTACATCACCCATCCTGCAGCTGATAAAATCAATACTTCTTTTTCTGACATTCAGGGCCCACTGTCACTGGCTGCATGTTACCTACACAGTCCCATATGCATGAATTCCCAGTCATAGGGACCCCTTCCCTTTATGCACCAGATTCATTCTTACTGCCACAATTTCATTCATGCTGTTTTCCCCATCCAATAAGTCCCTCTTACTTAACTTTGCTTATTTAAAACCTATTCATTTTTGAAAGCCCAGGTGTTGTTTTCCCTGGATGCCACCTCTGATTATTTTGGCACACATTTGTCTTGTTTCTCTGAACTTCTTTCAGAAGGCAGTACTGTGTGGTAGCTTGAAGGCAAAGACTTGGTTTGGAATCCAAGGTCTGACGTTTACTAGCTGTGTAACCTGAGACAAATTATTTAACCTTACTGAAACTCAGTTTCCTTACTTATAAAAGAGAAATACAGATGAATTTTAATCCATTATAAAAATTAAAGGAGAAATGTGTCTAGCACATAATTTGTAGTAAACATTAGTTTAAAACTATACTTAGTTTTATACAAATTATCACATACTCAATGTTTTATTGAAGGCAATTATTTCATATATGCATTTTCTTTTCTCCTTATTTGGAGTGGCAACTCATTGTTTTACCACTTTCTGCCAGTTCATTACATGGAGCTGGCTTTTTCAAAGGCTTTATTATTTGTGTGTGCATGTATCTATAATTAAGGAAATATTAATATAACATGAAGACTAGATCTTCTTCGTTTTTCTTTAACATGCTATTGCTTATATTTCTATAAACGTGAGCTGTTTTTAGATGATAAGTTGAATTGTTTTTTAGGTTAAATTGCATTTCAAATTCTGTAAATTTGTAGAGTCAAATATGAATGCAATTCATATAACGCAGATATATATGATTTTGCTTTTTCATACTGTAGAAAAATGGTTCATAGAAATTTTCCAATAGCTTTTTTGGTTGATACATGCTTTTCAATGCAGCAATATATCAAAGGGGTGAGTATATCTGGATTTCTGTCAGTTGCACATGGACGACCATGTTTTATGGAGGATGAAAACTGCAGAAATGGGTAATATCTTACAGGAACATAGTTCCACATCACAGAATGACAGGGGAGGCAGAACGATGCAATAATTAAAGTTGCTCAGCTAAGTGTTGCTTCCAGTTTAAATTTAATTAAAATTAAAACAAGAAAAACTATGTATCACAGAGAGAGGAATGAAAATAGAAACAGAAATAGACATAAAGGTATGTGATTTCATATGTATGGAAAATTTCAGAAAAATACAAGAAATATTAGTGATAGTCTATGCAAAGTGGAACTTGAGTGGTAGAAATTAGGACATTTTGCTTTTCACTTTATGACCTTCTGTATTTGAATTTTTTATAGTGAACAAATATTAACTTTTTTATAGTGTATTTTTTAAAAGTCTAGTTTTATCACTTACTGATTGAATGGCCTATGACAACTTAATTAACTGGATGAGTCTATTTCTTCCCAAGGTGATCATGAGAATTACATGAGAAAATTCCATACAGTATAGGGTCTATACAAAACACTCATTAAATGTTGGTTCTCATAATTCCCATCCCTAATCTATCTATGGTATTTCCCTGAAAATTATATTTGTATTATATTTATGGTGTGTTATCATAATTATATAATAGAGTGTCCAAAAAACTTTTGAAAATATTTGTTTTCCCAATACTGAGTCGATACAACATAATTTATCTGCTATTATAATTTTTTAATGTGGAATTTGTATTTAGAGTAATAATTGATTATGAAGGGATTTGGAGCGAGGTTTATAGAACAACGTATTTTTCCTCAGAAAAACCAATTATATCTTCTGTTTTCAGGCTCTGAGAATAATTAAAACAGTTTTTTTGTTTTGTTTTGTTTTTTACCTAAACCCGCTGTCAAGCCTTCACAACCCATATGACAGATGCCAGTACATGTGACTTCATCCCTGACCAGTCATATGTCCTGATGGGGGGATCCCAGCAAAGATGCCAAGACCTTTCTTTGGTTCTGCCTCAAACATTTTCTGTCTTTCTGGGTTGTTTTTGCTTTGGGGTCTCCTTTGAAGTTACAGTTGCTTGTCTGTTTCTTGTTGTGGTGGTGTTGTTGGGGGAGGGATTTTTTTTTTTATGATTTCAAGGCCTAATAATTCTATCCATGAAAGGACAGAACTTAATAACTAACAGATGATTCTCATGATAAAATGCCATAGCCCCAAATTAGGAGAAAGAAAAAAACTTAGTTTTTCACTTAGGATAATACAACTTACATGTAAAAATAACCAATTTCATTCTGCATGTAATAAAACTAGCTTCCTTTAAAAAAAATGTTTTCACATCCTGAAACTTCTAGTGCCTGTGTTTATATATAATTTGTCATAATAATTTTGGCAGTTTTAAATAAAGTATATTATTTTTGCACTTATTCATCATAATTTAAGGATTTTATTTCCTGGAGAAATTTAATAAATGAGCCATCTATTTTTCCTTCTTCTAGGAGTAGGGAAATAACATTAATGACATTTTTTATTTCTTCAGGCATAGTCTAAAGATTAAATCTAATTGTAGATAATATGAATTAATAACATTGCCTCGTGTAGAATTCTAGTTGGCTTTTATCCAAAGGTCTAGAATGTGATGCTCTTTTAAATGCCTGCAAAGTAAGTTCTGTTTTATCCTGTAATGAAAGGAGAAACTGATATTAAGTGTTTTTCTCTAAGATACAAAATAAAGTTGCTTTAGAACTGATAATAAGTCCAGGTTTTCAAATCATAGTTTACTAGATTGTTGACCTGTTCTACAAAATGTCTACCAGTAGCACAGCAGAGCTGTTCTGTTTAGCCCTTAAATTCATTAGATACATAATACACCATGCCATCATTCAAAGTTCATTTGTCCTAGGGATAAAATAGATTTTTTGAATATTGTTTACAACTCATCATCATTGACTTGAGTCTAGATTTGAGTCATTCATCCAACAAACATTTACTGAGCACTGTCAGGAACTGTGCCCAGGGCTGATGATCCAAAGATGCACGTGGCACAATTGTCAAGGAGCTAAAGATTTATGGTCAGATAAAAAGATAAATCTCATAAAAAAATAGATGCCATTGTACCAATGATAGCTATCATTTGTGAGTGTTTCTATTTACCGAGAACATTACACATATTATTACATTTAATTTTCATACAACCCTAAGACTGATCTTACTGTCTTTATTTTATAAACAGGGAAATTGAGGCACAGTTACGTACACTGAATAAATTCACACAGCTTCTGAGTAGCAGGCTTGAATTCGAACCCAGGGTTGACTGGCTGAAGACTCATTCTATGTGCGACTGTGCTTGTCTACCTTTCTTATCTGTACAAGCTACAGTGGAGGTACATGGGAGGGAGATATGGCCAGAAAAAGAACTGGAATAAGGCTCAAAATAATTTCGTACTTCAAATCATACTGTTTCAAAAAGTCATTTGATTTACATTATGGAAAGTTGCCCTTTAGTTGGAAAAAAGATGATTAAAAAATGAAAGAGACTATACTTAACCTGTCACAGAATTTGTGATTAACCATACAGTTAAGAAATATAGTCTTTTATGCTTCATAAAAGTTAAACAAATAAATGAAGACAAAATGACTTCTTTAGTTCTGGCTCTTCTTTTTGTTTTTCTCTTATGCTCTATGTGTTTAAATATGAGGCTTCCATAAAAAAAAATCCTCATTTATAGGACAATTCCATGAAAAAGAGAAAACAACAACCTGTAGGGTTTCTCAGGCCATGGCTGAATCAATCACTGCTCTTCAGGTCTGTGGGTGAATCTCCACTCCAGGTGGATAACCCCTACTCCATGAAGTCTTTGTTTATCTTAGTAACAGATTCACACTGACTTTATCTTTTCAAAACCCTTATATCTTCTGCTGCTTTCCAGCTATTTGAATAAATGTCTTCTCCTATAGATGTAGGTTTCTTGAGAGCAAGGCAAATGCCTTATTACTCTTTGGGGTTATTTTTTCTCTTGCATTTGATTTAACTTGAAAAGTTAATATACAGAGAAAATAATATAACATCATTCATATAACAATCGGCCCAGAATTTGTCATTTTTACTTTGCTGCTGATCTTTGCCCTGACTTAATTCATCACATTTCTGTGTTTCCATCAGGTACTCAAATGCTAAACTGACTTGCCAAACTTGCAGACCAAGGTGGATCTCGAGGATAAACTCAGGGGTCATTAGTCTTAACAGGTCTGAGCTGCTTTTTTCCCTAAACATGTCAACCATCTTTTTAAAATTAAGCCTGAAATAACTTTTGCAATTAATACTTTTTATCAGAGTTGAAATATTTTCAGATCTTCAGTCATAGAAATTACATTAAAAATGGATCTACTTATGTAGGAACCATATAAAAAGCATGGGTGATTTATTCCCTACTTTTCCCAATGGGAAAAAAACCACACACTCTAAACTTCATAATTCACAATCTGCATAGGTTTTCAAAGAAAAATTTACAGTTTCAGAAATGCAGCCAATCGCTCCTTTTGGAAGAGAAAGGAAGAAATCTAATAAATTTGATAAATCAGGTTATGATAATGATTCCCAAAAAAAAAACCTCATCATCTTCACTCCCCACTAAACCAGCATTTCTTTTTGGATTTTTACTAAAATCCTAACCCCTAACATCAAATGAGCTGCCAAGTCTTTCAACTTCTACCTTCAAAACAAATCTTGAGCACATTCTCCCCCTATTTCCAAGGCCACTTTCCCAGTTGAGGCTGCCTTTACTCCCACCTACACTGCCCTAATATGTGAGACTAAACTCCTGGCTTTAATCACCTGTCTTCTAAAATCTCTGCAACACATCATGCCATTCCTCCAGTGAAAACCCAGTAATTCTACTTCGCCTTAAAAAAAAAAACTTACTTCTTGGCCTACTAGCCACGCTCTCTGTGAGACTGTCACAAGATCCCCAAACTCTTCCAAAAATATCTTTTCTCTGTGCCTTTGGTCATGGCATGTCCACGTTTTCAATCCTGAATCTGGCAAAATGGAGCTATACCCAGAACTCTTGTACAACAGAGCTTTGTAGAACATATACTTCCATTACTCTTGGATAAATACCTAGTAATAGAATAGTTGGAATACATGGTAAATGTATGTTTAATTATTAAGACAGCCTACAGAATGGGAGAAAATATTTGCAAGCTATCCATCCGATAAAAGACTAATAACCAGAATCTACAAAGAACACAAGCAAATCAGCAAGAAAAAATCAAAAAATCCCATTAAAAAGTGAGTAAAAGACATGAACAGAGGCCTTTTAAAGGAAGATAGACAAATGGCCAATAAACATATGAAAAAATGCTCAATTTCACTAATCATCAGGGAAATGCAAATCAAAACCACAATGAGATATCACCTTACCCCAGTCAGAATGACTTTTATTAAAAAGTCCCAAAACAATAGATGCTGGTGTGGATGCAGAGAGAAAGGACCACTTATACTTTGTTAGTGGGACTACAAATTAGTACAACCTCTATGGAAAACAGTATGGAGATTCCTCAAAGAACTAAAAGTAGACCTACCATTTGATCCAGCAATCCCACTAGTGGATATTTACCCAAAGGAAAATAAGTCATTTTATCAAAAAGACATCTGCACACAAATGTTTAGTGCAGCACAATTCACAATTACAAAAATGTGGAATCAACCCAAATGCCCATCAATTCCTGAATGGATTAACAAAATGTGGTATATGTATACCACGGAATATTACTCAGCCATAAAAAAGGATGACTTAATGCCTTTTGTAACAATTTGGATGGAGCTGGAGACCATTATCTAAAGAATGGAAAAACAAACACCACATGTACTTACTATTAAACTGGAACCAACTGATGAGCACACATGTGCATAGAGGGAAGTAAATCTCAAAGGAAATCAAGCAGGGGGGAGGGGCTAAGGGGGATGGATGAAAACCTACCTAATGGGTAAAATGAACACTATCTGGGTGACAGGCACACTTTTAACCCTGACTCAAACATTAAAAAAGTGATCCATGTGACCAAAAACATTTCTGCCCCCATAATACTTCAAAATAAAAAAAAAGTTATATAAGCAAAAAAAAAAATGTCATAATTTTTCAAAGTATTTATACCATTTTTATATTTCTACCAGCAGTGCTTTAGAATTCCAGTTACACCACATCTCTCCAACTCTTTAATGTTAGATATTCTTACAGGTATATGTATGGTGGTCTCCCCGTGTGGCTTTAATTTGCACTTCTTTAATGAGTAATGTTGAGAAGTATCTCAAGAAACTGGACATCAGGCAAAAAAGGAGAGTGATCTCAACATGACTAATCATCAGGGAAATGCAAATTAAAACCACAATTAGATACCATCTTACTCCAACTAGAAGTGCCATTATTAATAAGTTAATAAACAATAGATGTTGGTTCGGATGTGATGAAAAGGGAACACTAATAGACTGTTGGTGGGAATTATCTCCATAGATGTTGTAAATTAGTACAACCTTTATGGAGATCAGTATGGAAACTTCTCAAAGAACTAAAAGTATATCTACCATTTGATCCTACAGTCCCACCACTGGGTATCTACCCAGAGGAAAAGAAATCATTTTATCAAAAAGATATCTGACTCATATGTTTATCTCAGCATGATTTACAATAGCAAAGACATAGATCAACCTAAGCGCCCATCAACTGATGAGTGGATAAAAAAAAATATGGGGGAACATATATACACACACACACACACACACACACGTATTAACATATATGTGTTTGTGTATATAAAACATAGAGTACTACTCAGTGATATTAATGAAATAATGTCTTTTGCAGCAACTTGGATGAAACTGGAGGCCATTATCCTAAGTGAAATAACTCAGGAGCAGAAAGATAAATGTTACACGTTCTCACTTATAAGTGAGAGCTAAACTATGGCTACACAGGGCCACACGGAGTGGTATAATGGACACTGGAGACTCAAAAGGGGGAGGTTGGAAGGGGTGAAGGATGGAAAATTACCTGTGGGGTACAATAGACACGACCTGGGTAATGAGTACACCAAATGCCCAGACTCCACCATGATACAATACATACATGTAACAGAATTCAACTTCTACCCCCTAAATCTATTAAAGAGAAAAGAAAAAAAAATCTCTGAGAAACAAAAAATGACTGAGGTCAGTCCTGTAATTTTCTTAGTTTAGTGCCTGGAGAGAGTTTCCAGGCTGTTACACAGCAAGGAGAAACCCAGGCAGGACCTGGCGTTCTCCCTAGCTTGAGGACATAGAGCTGGAGTCCAGAAAGGCCATGTAGGTTTTAGTTCAGAGAATAAAATGTGGGAGACAAGAGAGATGCACAGAGAGAGAACTCCAGACAGCCACAGATCTGCCTCAAGTACTCTATTGAGTACTAATCCTCTCATACACAGGAGGAAACTACCCAAGGCCAGGTAAAAATCACATTAAAGGATTAGAGGGAACAGTCACAGAAATATCACAATGAAAAAAATAGAGCCTCTTTCCAGCAGTCAGAGTGAAAAATCTCAGAATTCACAGAGCATCAGGTAGAATACTCAGAAGAATTTTGCCCTATAGTAGGTAAAATTAGTACCTAATAAAGCTTAAAAATAGACCCAGGTTGGGCACAGTGGCTCATGCCTGTAATCCTAGCACTCTGGGAGGCCAAGGTAGGAGGGAGGATCGCTTGAGGTCAGGAGTTTGAGACCAGCCTCAGCAAGAGTGAGACCCCATCTCTACTAAAAATAGAAAGAAATTAGCCAGACAACTAAAATAGAAAAAATTAGCTGGGTGTTGTGGTGCATGCCTGTAGTCCCAGCTACTTGGGAGGCTGAGACAGGAGGATCGCTTGAGCCCAGGAGTTTGAGGTTGCTATGAGCTAGGCTGATGCCACAGCACTCTGGCCCAGGCAACAGAGCCAGACTCTGTCTCAAAAAAAAAAAAAAAATTAAAGACCCAAAAGGTGTGATTCCAATAACTTAGCTACATCTCAAAGCAAAGCTCAAGAATAGTTACAGGAATACAAACATAAAGAGCACTCAGTAAGGTAAAATTTAAAATATCTGCCATCTAACCAAAACTTACCAGTCATACAAAGAATTAGGAAAATAAAACCCATAATGAGAAAACTTAATTAAACCGAACTAACACATAAACAATGCAAATGACAGAAGTAACAAGACATCAAAGCAGTTATTATAAAGGCATTGCATATGTTTCAAAAGATAGACCAAAAATTAAACATATTAAGTAAAGACATGGAAGATATTAAGAAGTACTCAAATCTAACTTTTAGAGATTAAAACTATAATGTCTGAGAGGAGACATGCAGTGTATGGTATGAAAAGCAGATTAGACAATAAAGAAGAAAAGATTGGTTGAACTTGATGGAATAAAACTACTCAAAAAAGACTGAAAAAAATAAACAGAGTTTCCACGAGATATGGGATGACTAGAAGCAGCCTAATAAACATAAAACTGAAGTCACCATAGGAAGGAAGTGATTGAAAAACCTAGAGCTAACAGCATACCTAATGATAAAAGACTGATCACTTTCTAAGATAAACAACAAGCAAGGATCCACTCTCACCATTTCAATTCAACATTATACCAGAGATTCTACACAGTACGATAGGGAAAAGAAGAAAGAGAGAGAATGAAGAAGGGATGGAGACAAGGCAGGAGTAAGATTGAAAAAGAAGAAGTAACATTGTCTTTATCCTGAAATAACATGGTCATTCACGCAGAAAATTCGGTGGAACCTATAATAATGCTACTAAAGCTAAAAGGTGAGTTTAGCATGTGTAAGGGCTACAAGATCAGTATACAGAAATCAATTGTATATATCAGCAACAATCAAAGTGAAATTTAAAAGTAAATACCATTTAAAATAGCATCAAAAAATATGACATACTTTGGAATAAATCTGGCAGAAAACGTAAGATCTCTACACTAAAATATAAAAATATTGCTTAAATTAACCAAATAAGAAAATATTCATGACCTTGAATTAGGCAAAAATTTCTTAGTTACAACCAAAAGCATGATCTACAAAAGGATAAAGGGCTAGATTGATGCTTTACCAAAATTAAGAACTTCTCTTCTTCAAAATCACTAAGTGAATGAAAAGACAGACCACAGATTAAGACAAAATATTTCCAAGTCACATATGTGATAAACAACTTTTATCTAGAATATTAAAGAATACTCAAGACTCAATAATAAGAAAACAAACTTTCAATTTAAAAAGTGAACAAAGATTCAAAGAGGCATTGCACTGAAAAAGATATATGAATGACAAGCACATGAAAAGATGTTCAGCATCGTTAGGGAAATGCGAATTATAACCACAATAGATAAAACTGGTAGAATGGCTAAAACTTTAAAAGATTGATTATTCCAAATGTTACTGAGGATGTGGAGTACCTGAAATAATCATACCTTGTTAATAGGAATGTAAAATGGCGCAACCACTTTGGAAAACAGTTTGGTAGCTTTTAAACATGTTAAATATACTACCTACCATCTGACCTAGTCTTTCCATTCCTAGTTATACATCCAAGAGAAAAGAAAGTATATGTCTGTACAAAGACTTAGGCACAAATGTTCACAGCAGCTTTATTTCGAATAGCCTCAGGTTGGAAACAACCCAAGTATCTGTCAACAAGTGAACAGATAAACAAATTGTGTTATATCCACATAACAGAATACTACTTGACAATAAAAAGAATTATTAAAACATGCAACATGAACACATCTCAAAACAATTATGGTGAGTAAAAGAAACCAGATCCCCCCAAAAAGAGTACATATACTGTGATGCTATTAAAAACAATCCTAGATAATGTAAACCAATTCATAGTGACACAAAGCAAATTTATGGTTGCTTGGGAATCGGGGTAGGGAAGAAGTGGAAGAAAGAGATTACTAAAAGCCACGATAAAGTTTTGGGGCTATGCTCATTATCTTTATTATGATGATTTCACAGGTGTATACATAGGTCAAAACTTATCAAATTTTATACTTTAAATATGTGTGATTTATAGTCAATTATACCTCAACAAAGCATTTTTTTTTAAAAAAAACCACGCAATAGCACTATATTCCTCCAGAATGGCTAATATGAAAAGTACTGATAATATCAAGTATTGATGAGGATATGGAACAACTAGAACTATTAAACACTTTGAAAAACTGTTTGGTATTTACCAAAGCTTAATATTCATCTTTATAACACAGCAATTTCATTCATATGTATATATTCAACAGAAACACATAAACATGTTCCACAAAACCCATGCACAAGATTGTTTAGAGTAGTGTTAATTGACATAACCAAAAACTGGAAAATTATCCAAATATCCATCAACAGTAGAATGACATGGAGATTGATTGCAAAAATTTTCTTAATTGATTGTACAGATTTTCCTAACTTTCTTTCTCTCCCTATTTTGATGCTCATTTCATTGAGGCTTTGTAGTCCTTCCAACAAGGGGTAGATTCTATTTATCTATCTCCTGTATCTAGGCTGGACTTGTTTCTTATGGCTAAAGGAATGGTCTGCTAATTCCAAACGAGGCTCAAGTGGCCTGACAGTTTCTACTCTCTCTTTTGGAACCTGGCTGCCACCATTTGAACAAGCTTAGTCTAGACTTCTGGAGAACAAGATACTACAAAGGAGGGCCCACCTGTCCCAGCTGAGGCTTCCAAGACCAGCTACAAAGAGCTGACCCCAATCATACAAGAGAGCCCAGGCACCTTTAGAGAACTGCCTGCTGAACCCAAGCTGGTTACACACCTGAGGGTAAGGCCAGTTAAGAACAGAACAGGCCAGCTAACCTGTAAATCACAATAAATGTTTACCTATTTAAAGCTCATTTAAAGCTGTTGAATTTTGGGGTGACTTGGCATCAGAAATAGGCTGACCAATACAAATGAATAAAAAATTGTGATATATTCAGACAATGAAATCTGAAGATGAAAATGAACACATTTTCTACAAACAACATGCTGACTTGCACATCTTGTTGAGCAAAAGAAACCAGACACAGGACAGCAGTAGTTTTTGATTCTATCTACAAAAAGTTCAAAACAGACAAAGTTAGTAAACAGTGATCCAATCAGAATAGTGGTTACCTCTGGGGACAGATAGTGCCAGGGAAGGGACTGTAAGGTCACTTTTGGTGTAATATTCTATGTCTTGGCTTGATGCTGATTTCATGAGTCAGTTCACCTTATGAAAATTCGATGATCTATATACCAGTGTTTGTGCACTTTTACATATACAATTCAGTAAAAAAATACTTAAAAAATAAACTGGTAAAGGGTTGAACATCAAACTCATAGAAGAGAAAATATAAATAAAAACATCAGTCTTACTAATAGCCTGAGAAATGCAAGTCAAAGCAATCAGAAATATTAGTTTTCACTTATCAATAGGCAATAAGTTTAAAAGATTGAAATATCCAGTGCTTGAGAAGCAATGAGAAAATATTCACACATTGCTGGTGTGCGAATTTTAGAAAGTAATCTGACAAACATTAAAATTTGAAACACATGTAACCTTGACTCAGTGCATTTAGCAATCTATCTTGTAGAAATGAGACTGCTAATATATAAGGATATGCTTAAAAGAACATTTATTGAAGTAATGTTTATAGTAGCAAAAAACTTCAGTCATTCTGAATGTGTATCAATAGTGAATGGCTGCAAAAATTACATTTTATACATAATAGAATTAAATTATGTAAATATTAAAATGAATGTGTTATTATATTTTGTCCTACAATGATAAGGGTGGTAATTTGAAAAAACAAATTTCAAAGTAATATATACAGTGATCTTAAATTTTTTTTAAAAAAAGAAGGGAAATTACCCAATAAAATCCTATATAATTTTGTAAATGTTTTTTGAGCATAAAGTTATAGAAGGATACAAATAAATCTGTTTACATTGGTCACCTTGGGAAAGTGAAATTTGGAGAGAGGGGGCACCAATAATTTTTCTTTTGTACATGTTTTCCACTTTTTTACTTGTTGTAACAAGTATATATTACATTGGAAATAAAACAAGTACGCACATTAGAAAATATTCTCACATTAGAAAATAAAGCACTCTCTCAAGAAACGGTGTACAAAACAAACTACTTAATCTTTCAAATGATGAAAAATAAAAACTTAACAGTTGCGGTCTCTTTTCGAGATTGTTAAATGCCAGTCCAAGAGAACATCATATCACATATAAATTTTATATGATGATGAGTTCAAGCTGAAGAAGTAATAAATTTTTCCCTAAAATATCTTTTATCACTTGCAGTAAACATAGTTTGAAATAACGTGACTGAACCAACAATCTGTTGGAAAATTTTATTTGCTATAGGAGTGGAAAATATTACTCATAGAACTGACGTTTCCTGTTTATCATTATAAAAAGAACTTAGTTCTTTAACCTTGTAAATTTAATTCAATTGTGAATCTCACAAATCCTTGCAATGAGAGTTGCCTTACTAAACAAATAAGGTACATTTGCTAATCTAGTTCTTAAAGAAACTAAGCTTTATCTCAAAATACTTTAAAAGTGAATATAGAAATACAAAGCAAAGATAGTGGAAGTAGTGAATTCCAAGTTATAAAGGAACTAATAGATATAATACAGTTGGATATAAACAAATACATTTCAATTTTATCCCTTTTTTAAATGTCTTAGAAAAGTCAATGAAATCAAAGTGAGTCTCCAACTGCTCTAAATTATTGGATAATTACACCCAAGTAATTTAGAGCTTTTTCAAAAGCTCTAAAGCTTATTTCGTTATAGATTGCAAAAGATGCCACAGTAGAAAGGCATATAAATCTTAGGTATATTTTTTACCTTGAAATTGTTTTATATCTCACATTGAAAGAGAAATACGGATAAGTAACTATAAGTTATGACCTAAATTTAAATTCCAATTTCAATTAATTAACTGGATAAGAAAGGCAGTTTTTCCACTGGATTTCATTTTCTACAACCATGAAATAAATGTTGACAAAAGCAAACAGAAAGTTTAGACTGGTAGAGGAACATTTTTATTATAAAATGACAGTATATCATATTTACCATATACCTCAAGTGCTTTATAAACACTTTTCAAATAATTCTCATGGTAATCTTGTGAATAGGTCATATCTCCATTTTGCCAATGAGGAAACTGAAATTCAGAGAAGTTCTTTAAGTTATTCAAGGTTGTGTAAATGGCGGAGCCAGGATTTGAAACCAGATCTATGTGATCAGAAAGGAACATAGTCTCATATGTTTCACTCAAATAAAGTGTTCAAGGTCCCACCATTAGACTAAATAAATGGTGTTTTATGATACATGCACTAATTATACCAACATGTGTAGCACATTTATATTGAAAAGAGTTCATCACAGTAATTCAGAGTGTGGGCATTGGAATCAGATGAGGCCAGATTCCTATCCCGTGTCTACCACTTTCTAGCTCTGTGCCATTAGAAAAGACATCTAATTTTCCTGACCCTCGGTTTCCTCATCTGCAAAGTGGCATAAGTAATAAGTAAAGCACACTGTCTGGCACATAATGAGCAATCAATAAATATTTGTCTCCTAAAATCCAATATTTTAAAAGCATTTTCAGAGTAACCTTGAAAAGACAGGAATTGTTATTTCCATTTTACATATGGGTGCGTACTGACACCAAGATCATAAAAGTTAAAAGTAAACAGGCATATTCGATAACAGGCCATAATATTGATTATTGTGTTGAAAACCCTGTGTTCAGTTTCCATCCTAAAGGACTCATTTCACACTGAAGTCATGAGGTTACAATCAGCTATTATGGAGAAAATATCCAATTTCATTAATAAAGGTGATTTTAGAAAACCTATGGAAGATTTTAATAATTTGGAGAGACACAAATATACATCTTTGGGGGATGGCTTTAAAACAGTATTTTTTTCAAATCTTGGACATCTCTTGAGATCTTTATTAGGCCCATGTTTCAACAAAATGAAAAGCTAAATGATACAAACTTCTTCTATTAATATAAAGAGTCCCACGTACATCACATGCATTTAAACTACTCAGAAAACATGACTGACATTGGCAATGGCAGTGGACATTGTTTCCACAAACCCCACAGTCAACTCACTAGCTTCAGGGAAGATCTTTTCATTTTCACAATAACTGAAAGTCCATCACCCTCTTCTTAGGAACTGCCTATAGTTTAAAGAACTAAATGGTTACATGCATATGTGTGCAATTGAGTGGTAGCCTTTATTTCTATTTTAGAGAATATGATGCAATTTGTCAGAGTTTTGACAATAAGTAAAATGTGTTAAAGCCACACAATGGTATCATTCAGGATAAAATCACTGACCCTATTTAGGTATGAAAGGCCACAGTCTGCAGTCCCTTCAATATCATACACTAGCGGCTTTGGTATGGATAAGGCATTCTCTGATCAAAAAATGCAGTTACCCTGACAACAAGTCACTGCAGGGACCCTGCATTCTAATTTGACACATTAGACTATGGATTTAGCCAGCAGCTGCTAGCTGGCTCTAGCATGGGCAGATGTCAGTTGTCACATCAAATATTCTTTGCCACATGTGGGACCAAGCAGAGCTTCCACACAGACCAGTGTGTAATACTTCAGAACATTGACTTTGAAACCAGAGTCCTATTTTTTTTTGTCAATGAATGCTGTTTTCCTTAGACCTAAAAGTCATGTTTTGAGGCTAACTCAGCAAAAGTGCTTAAACATGTTCATTTTTAAAATATACTATCTTCCTCAGGGAAAAGAGTATTACCAGGAAAATTATCAGCAATGGGCAAGTTACTTACCTCTCTGGGCTTCAGTTTCCTCATCTGTAAAATGAGGGCAGTCATACTACCCACTTCATAGGTTGTTTGTGAGGACTGATGCCCACGAAATGGACAGTGCTCTCAATAAATTCTAGTTCCCATCATCCAATTTCATTCTGGCGCTTAAGCACATAAACAAAGAGGCTGCCTTGCAGTCGTCCTCACTACACTGCCACTTCCCCCTAACCTAAAACCCATCTACTTTGTACTTTCTCCAATTATTCTTTCCATATGGCACAAGAATGTGCCCAAGCTATCACTGCTCCCTTGTGTCTTTGTGTCCTTTCCTGCCTCTACAATGTAGGTTGACAGGAATGTTCCTTTACTAGCTTTGGGTGTTCTTTATTATTTGTGTGTGCTTCTCTTCTCCCCATCGAGACCATGAGGTCCTTTGGGGTGAAGGGCAATGTTTTACGTCGCCTTACATTTGCCAAAAAACATAGCACGGAGCGCTGTCCAAAGCAGGCACTCACAGACACGCATCGATTCTTCTCTGCGGTGTGGAGGTGCAGTGTGATGGGGTGTTTCCAGCTGATTGGGATACACAGTGGCATATTGAGTATGCATCCGATTTCTGAAACACACTGTAAACCACTGTCTTGCCTTTATTTTCAGGATGTCCTGAGGCCAAGCTACAGTCCGAGAGACTACAGGTAGCGTTTACACACTAACTAACAGTTATTTACATCGTCTTGACTTTACTTAATTTTTTAAATTCCACATAGAGTAATTAAGGGAGATTTCAGTGATGAAAAGATCTCTATTTGTAACGGGATGCATTTTAAAGTCAGTGAGGTAGCCTTTAGTATATAGTTTCTAAAATGGATCCATTACATTATAAACATTAATAGAGAGTTAACTTGAATGCATATATTTCACTAGGCCATAAATCTTTTTCCCTTCATAGAAGAAATTATCCCTTATGAATTAGTTCAAATTTTATAATGAAATTCAGCTGCGATTCCAGGAAACAGCTGGTATTTTTTCCTCTTCATTTCCACAAAAAAATATGCAATGCATCAAGGAATAAACTATCCCCAAACCACTGACTGTTTAACTCTTTTTCATATGCAGACAACTAATTTGGTGCATTTCAATCGTAGACATTCCACGTGTGTTCACTCTTTACGATATTTGTTGAATAAAATGGTTTATTACCATAAAAATATGTATTAATGCTACTTAATATAAAGGGCACAAGGGGCATTTTACTAGGTGCTATGAAATATAACTTAACAAATGCACTGTCCTGGGAAACTTTAACAAATATAAAACAGTGATTTTCAAACAGGGGGTTTGTATCAGGGTCATTTGGGAAACTTTTCCAAACAATAGCAACGACCATCACAAATCCTGGGCTCCATCCCTAATGATTCTGACGCACAGCATTCAGATTCACCCCGCATCATGAATCAAGAAACATGCAGTAATGACTCATGCAGGTTCAACCATAACATTTTTGATGTTAGTGCAATATTTTTCTTTATAAAATGGATACATTATTAAATTATAAAGTATGATCTTATTTTTTGATGTAGAAATGCAGTCATGTTAAATGCCCCA
Source organism: Propithecus coquereli (assembly GCF_000956105.1). Taxonomy (NCBI): domain Eukaryota; kingdom Metazoa; phylum Chordata; class Mammalia; order Primates; family Indriidae; genus Propithecus; species Propithecus coquereli. The sequence continues at coordinate 2,277,280 of NW_012156173.1, forward strand.
AGGGGAGTCTTGATATTTTAAAGAACACAACTGTGCTGCCTTTTATGACTTGGTTAAAGTCGTTAACTCTGATTTATGCGTTTCGTAACTTGAATATAAAATATCTCATTTACTAAAAGCAAGTCCCCATATATAATTTTTCTGCTAAATACTAAAAGTGCCATTTGTAAAAACTATAAAAAATTTCATT
>NW_012156173.1:2277554-2279379 GCF_000956105.1 Propithecus coquereli
AATTTATCTCATAAATTTCTAGCTTTGTTGATTCTAATATTCAAAGAAAGAAGTCAGAATTTTAAGGGTAAAAGATCATTTAAAACAATCTCTCAGTTATACATATTTATAGTCTTTGAATTGTGTTATTAGAATGAATTCCATGTCTTGAGAGGCACTGTGGTATAGTTACATTAATTTTCAGCTGAGCAGTGGTTAAGGAAAGATTAGAACCCAGGCTTTCAGTCTGGTTCTTAGGCCACTCTGAGATGTCAACACTTCTAGCTTTCGCACGAGCAACATATCTCTTCTTGTTTTAGAGTACTTTATGCTGGGCATTTTTCTTGTAAACTTAACCGTCAAATGAAAATGTTAGTATTTCCTCTCACAAGTTGCATTTTATAGACTGTTATAGTGAAGGGGAATAAATTGATCTATTACCATTATTTTCATTTAACTCCAAAGAAGATGTTCACCCAGCTTAAACAGAAAGCTTTTGGCTTGCTTCCAATGATCCTTATGCTACGAGATGTGTCCGATAAGATTAGCAGGCTCATTACTTCCTTTCCACTGAAATTATTTCTAATTCCTTTCTCCCTAACATCATCACTGAGATTTAACATTCTACCCCTTTTTGTAATCATATGTGTAATCTTTAGCCTAATCATTTTAATGCTAATCTTGTTTAAGTGACTTCCTAATTCACAAAAGAAACTTTTCCTACATCATCCACTGTTAACGAACATTTTCCACCCCCAAGGGTGAAAACATCAGGCCACTGTGTACTCATATGCCATTAGCTAGGTTTAAGTCAGTTCCCAGGATCTTTGAACCGATGTCTCTGGAAGATTCTGGTGGATTTTGCTCATGGAGCCCTGGCTCTATGCACTAATTCCGTAGGACTCAAAAGTACCCTGGCACAATATGATATCATGCACTTCAAAATTTGGTAAGAGGGTAGATCTCATGTTCAATGTTCTCACCACTACAAAAAAATAAAGTGACACAGGAAACTTTGGAAAGTGATGACTATGTCTATTACCTTCCTTTCAATGATGATATTACAAGTTTTTGCACGTGTCTAAACTCATCAAATTGTACACATTCGATATGTGCGGTTCCTTGTATATCTGTTATACCTCATTAAAGCTGTAAAAGAATAAAAAGTAGCCCAGGCTCTAAGAAGTTTACTCAAAGTATATAAGCTATCAGATATTTCCCACACAAATTATTTTTCATTGTAACATATTCATCTTGAAAAAATCTTAAGGCCTGGGCTAGTAAAATTATATAGAGAAAGATCAACTAGTTTTTCCAGGAAGATCTGTGTTAAAGTTTTGTTTCTGCTTCACCTAATTTGTGTAATGTAGAGCAAGCTACTTAAGCTTGCTATGCCTCAGTGTGTTCATTTGGAAAGTGGTGGTAATTTCAACTTACACTGTGGGAGGCTGTGAGTGAAAATCTAACAAGATAATGTATTTAAAGTAGCAAAAAATAAGTATTTTACCTACATACTTCCCTGTATGTAAGTAAATTTTACCACATCTTTTAACCCTATTGTGCTTTAGCCATTTAGAATTCAACATAAATATCTTAGTAGTCTTTCAAAAGTGCTGTTAATTAAATTATTTACTAATTTTTATAGTAAATACTTCCCAATCAATGTGCTAGTGCTTTTCAATTTTGTCATCTAACCTTTTGGACTACTTGAAAAAAATATATGAGGTTGGAGTAGAGCTGGGTGGCAGAAGGAAAATAAGAAAAACTAAAAAAAAAAAAATCTTTTTATGTCTGTTGACAATGGAATTATTTAAGGTCATAGAATGGAAGACTAATGGGTGGCCTA
>NW_012156173.1:2279429-2281037 GCF_000956105.1 Propithecus coquereli
AAAGAATAAAAAGTAGCCCAGGCTCTAAGAAGTTTACTCAAAGTATATAAGCTATCAGATATTTCCCACACAAATTATTTTTCATTGTAACATATTCATCTTGAAAAAATCTTAAGGCCTGGGCTAGTAAAATTATATAGAGAAAGATCAACTAGTTTTTCCAGGAAGATCTGTGTTAAAGTTTTGTTTCTGCTTCACCTAATTTGTGTAATGTAGAGCAAGCTACTTAAGCTTGCTATGCCTCAGTGTGTTCATTTGGAAAGTGGTGGTAATTTCAACTTACACTGTGGGAGGCTGTGAGTGAAAATCTAACAAGATAATGTATTTAAAGTAGCAAAAAATAAGTATTTTACCTACATACTTCCCTGTATGTAAGTAAATTTTACCACATCTTTTAACCCTATTGTGCTTTAGCCATTTAGAATTCAACATAAATATCTTAGTAGTCTTTCAAAAGTGCTGTTAATTAAATTATTTACTAATTTTTATAGTAAATACTTCCCAATCAATGTGCTAGTGCTTTTCAATTTTGTCATCTAACCTTTTGGACTACTTGAAAAAAATATATGAGGTTGGAGTAGAGCTGGGTGGCAGAAGGAAAATAAGAAAAACTAAAAAAAAAAAAATCTTTTTATGTCTGTTGACAATGGAATTATTTAAGGTCATAGAATGGAAGACTAATGGGTGGCCTAAGAATGTGAACGAATATTTCCCAGAGAATAGTTACCAGTTGGTTTTTATCCTTACTTAGACAAGAACAGGAGGTAATAAGCTTAAATTTCATTTGGTTTAGACTGATGGAAGCAAACTATGAAATCTAATTCCCGGGGAATCTTTTCTTCAAAATAAAATAGAGACTTACTGCCTACCATCATTTCAGTGCAGCCCTGACTCTAAGTATGAGAAAATACTAGATGAAATTTTAGTCATCCATCTCTATAATCCTCTTCAGGGGAAGAAAACAAGTAATTACAAGCCTATTATGCAACAGGTGTTTTCACTTGTATTCATTTAATCTTCACTGAAAATTATTTTTCCTGCCTTGCAAGCGAAGATGCAAGCTCAAGGTTTAGTTTGCCCAAGGTTATTGGGCTAATGAGAAACAGAGTTAGAATACAACAATCACCCATCTCCAGAGCCCATCCTTGTGCACCGCACCAACCTATTTCAGTAAAGCTTTGCTTGTCCTGGTACTCTTCATTTTTATCCTTATTTTTAAATGACATCATCTGCAGGATTTAAGAGGTAGCCGAAAACCAAAGCAAATTGGGGATATAGCCAGTACTAACTGATCTATCTAATATATGCCAAACATATAAGCACTCTACAGATATCTCATTTGATGACAGCTAACATTTGAGTCAAAAATAATTATTAGTCCTATGTACAGATGGAAACCAAAGACTCAAGGAAATTAAATTGCTTGCCCTGGATTATCACATGCTGGTAGGTTGTGGAGCCAAGATTTAACCCATGTGGCCTGGCCCTGTAGACCATGCAACAGCCACTAGATAATATGGACACTGTAAAGATTTCCAGTTCTATAGTTCCATAGTTTGATTTGATGTGAACGCTTTGAATTTTGATTGTCTTTTTGTGTATATAAGC
>NW_012156173.1:2285007-2286372 GCF_000956105.1 Propithecus coquereli
GATTTGCTTAGTCAGTTATTACAACTACGAAATGTATACAGTAGTCCCCTTTTTTCCAGGGGGGATATGTTCCAAAACCCTCAGTGGATACCCGAAACTGCAAACTCTACATATATTTCTTTCTATACACACATACCTATGATAAAGTTTAATTTATAAATTAGGCACAGTAAGAGATTAACAGCAATAACTAAACACAATTATAACAATATACTGTAATAAAAGTTATGTGAAGATGGCCTCTCTTTCAAAATACCTTATTATACTGTACTTACCCCTTCCTTCTCATTACATGAGAGGATAGAATGCCTACTCGATGAGATGAACTGAGATGAATGACACTGGCACTGTGACAAGCCTTAGGCTGCTATTGACCTTCTGCATTCCTGAATCTGTGTCATCATCACTTACTTTCAGTAAATGGCTCAGTGACACTCACTTCGGGGATCCCTTGCTGAAGTCTTCATACAGACTCACTGCTTTCTGACACGGCACGTTACCACCAATTGGAGCACGTTTCTTCTGTTCATGGCCTCTACCCACGCATTTAATGCCTTTTCCATCTTAACTAAGCACTTATCCTGCGTTGTGGCCATGACTTTTGCAGTTTGAGGTGCAACAGCAAAGTTACCATGAATTTCTTTTTCTTTATTCACAATTTCACAGATAAAAGATTCATTCTCACCATAGGTATTGGCAACCTCAGCACACGATGTTTTTCTTTATTAAGTCGAGAACTTTCTCCTTTTCACTTAAAACAAGCACTTGACAGCTTCTCTTAGACATATCCAAATTGCCAGCATCACTACTCTTGCACTTTAGGGCCACTATGAAGTCAAATAAGGGTTACTGAACACAAGCACTGCAATACCACGACCCCTGATCTGATAACTGAGACAGCTACTAAGTGAGACTAACATGTGGGCAGCATCTACAGCATGGATATGCTGGACAAAGGGAGTCAAGTCCCAGGTCACACGGAACAAGATGATGTGAGATTTCATCATGCTACCTAGCATGAGGTGCAATTTAAAACTTATGAATTGTTTGTTTCTGCAATTTTCCATTTAATATTTTTTGACTGTGGTTGAGCATGAGCAACTGAAACTGTGGAACCCCAGATAAGGGGGGGACTTCTGTACTATCAACATTTAAACTGTAAATACAAACTATTTCTTTGTTTGAATTAGAGTCCAGATAATGAAACTGATTTCTCACAATACTAGTGTAATTCATATTCTTAAAACTTATGGCAAATGACACACCACACAATACAATATAAAAGCAATGTTCTTTTTTCTGTGAAAGTACTTTTTGTTTGTATTAGAGAAGGACTGAGGCTTTTTGATACAGAGATTTGTGAGA
>NW_012156173.1:2286422-2289188 GCF_000956105.1 Propithecus coquereli
CCAAGCATTTTCACATCCATGTGCCCAGGAACTGTGAGAAGCAAGTATGTCAGGAACGCAGACCACAGGGATCCAAACCTTAGCACAGACTTCACTTTTTGTTTTCCTCAAGTCATAGGTATTTAGAAGTAGAAAGAGCCAATTGAGATCATCTGGTCCAATCCTTTTATCTTACAGACAAGGAACTGGAGGACCAGGCGAGGTTAAGTACTTTCTCTAAGGTCAGAAAGCTTATTAGTGACAGAGTTAGCAATAAATCACTTCCATGAAAAGACATGCTTTCCAAGTAAATTTAATTACCTTGTACTCTCAAGTGACTATTAAGAACACCCTTGTAGCTAGACAATCTCCAATGTTTCTGTGAGTTCCCATAAACTTAAGTGAGCTTGTTATCAATACTATTTAATGACTATTGAGTTTCTGTAACGACTAATTATACACACAAAAAGACAATGAAAATTCAAAGCATTCACATCAAATCAAACTATGGAACCACAAATCTTTACAGTGTCCATAATAACCAGTATAGTGTTGCAAAGAAGGCATAACCCAGGAGGATCTGGCATGAACTTGGCAGCACTGAGCTATCTAAATCAGCGGACTTTCAAGTGCAGGAATTTGAGTCAAATCATTACTGTCAGAACAGTGTTACTGTCAACTTTTCTCTGTACAAAGTTATAGTTTCAAGCTCAGTAAATGCTCAAGTATTTTCATCTCTTCTCTAGTAAATAAAAAATATATAAAACTTCATGCGTACTAGGACATAAAGGACAAAATTATTTGGTATTTGTAAACACTATACCACAAATTCCCAAAGAAGGGAACTCTTTTGATTTTATAGCATAACTTTTTCTAGAAGATCAAGAATCTCATATTTTTGTCAATGGATGACAAAAGCCACAGGTATAATGGTAACCCACTGGTATTAAGAACTTAATAACCAAATATAATGTTGCAAAGTGTGTAAAAGGAGTAAAAAGTATTTTCATATGAGGTATATTGTGAAAGTTAATTTGTTTCAACATGCGAAGTCAATCTATCCAAAGATTTGCCTTTAGAAAATAATGTTAAATTAGTCAAGGATAAAACGGAAACATCAGTGAGCAAAAAAAAAAACTTCTACAGAGTTGGAATGGAGATGAATGAAAACACACAGCACCATTCAGCCAATAGGCAATAGCAAACACCCACTCGTGTCTCACATGATAAAGGGAAGCAGCAGGTGAACACATGAAAAGGGAATGAGAACCAGAGTGGGGAGTCCATGGAAACGCATCCTTGTAACAAGCCCAAAGTGCTATTTCCATCAGGAGAAAAAAACCACATCAATTAAAATATATTTTGAAATATCATTTCGGGGGGAAAAAAGGAAAAAGATACCCTGTCAGAGAAGAGCTAATTCTAATAGTTGCAAAATCATGTAGTTTGGCACTAAAAATGCTTACATTTCCACAGTTTACTAAATTTAATCTCGAAGGCTTACACATTTTCAGAAAATAGAAACCATCTATCACACTTGACATTTCAGAATTGTGTTAATGATAACATTCTCCATTTGATGGTGTCTTTTTCTTTAAAAAAAAAAACAGGAGTGAACACAATAGGGAAACTGAGTAGCAATGTCCATTTAACATGATGTATTAAGCCAAATGTTCATGTTACATGTCCAGTATAGGGAAATCAATTCCGGAGAGACTATTTCACAGCTCTGCGGTACTCTGGCTTCAAGGACATTTCCATGGCTATTCGATGTCAATTATTCTTAGATTTTCATGTCCTAGGAAACATTCCCCAAATTCAATCATTGAGATTTATAAATGTCACCAATAGAAGAGAACAACAGCATCAATTTCATGGAGAGATGTCTGTTCAGTAGCAAGTAATAAAACACAGCATTTCCCTTCCTGCATCTACTGATGATGAGAATGATGACTGCATTTTGTTTACCTCAACTTCACATTTCTCCAAGGCAGAAAGTTTGCAAGGAGACCTCCCTAAGTGAAATAATTGACATTTTAGGTTGTATTTGGAATTCTGACTGTCTAGAAAGGGTTGATTGGTTTGTGATCCCTCAGCAAGCCAGAAACCTAACAAAATGATCAACAGATTAGCAATTATGCATTGCTAGTGATCAACGAAATTTTGTTTACTTAGTTTGTTTAACAGATACCATATGCCAGGCACCGTTCTAAATACTTTACAAATATTAAACCCATTTGATTCATTTATTAGTTATTGCAATCTTGTTAGGTCAGAACTATTATTACCCCCAATTTCCAGATAAGGAAACTGAGACACAGAGAGGTAAATAATTTGCCTGAGGTCACACAACTAGTAAGAGTAAATCTCTCTTGAAACTCAGAAAAGGAAAATGTTTGAACATGATGCTCTATACTTTTCTGGGCTCCTCACTAAATAGTAGTTAGTTGGTAATGAAAAGTCATTCAGTGAACATTAAAAATAAATTCCTTGATAATAACTGTTGGGCTCATTAACAATTTTCTAAGTGTCACCATACTATTCTAAGTGCCAAAGAAATTTTTTTAATTAAAAAACCTCTCCTATTTTATCCATAGTCTAAACGATCCCATAAGGAAGGCATCATTTCCATTTAAATGAGAAGCTCTATCAGTGAGTAGCTAACAACCTTCCCATAGTTACATGACCAATAAATGGAAAGAAGACCACCATCCAATCGCAGAACCCACCTACTAGAGCATGAAGCTTACTGCCTCCCTATTAGGAAGCTGGTCCTTTAACGAGAGA
>NW_012156173.1:2299918-2305603 GCF_000956105.1 Propithecus coquereli
CTCCGCTCGTATAAATTAATTTAAGCCTACGAGCAAGTGACATACCTTTATTACATGATGCTTTTCTTGGAACAGGGGAATCTTAAACATTTGGCACCAATATGTTGTATCTTTGTTTGGGATGGGCACCTGTCTTAATAAAAAGGAGAGGAAGAAACAAAGTCACATACCCTTGACATGCTATTAAATACAATAATGTAAGCAAAAATACTCTTACACACTTTCAATAAACCCATCCCTACAATCACAAAAACCTGAAAAAAACTTACATCCTGATTTACCAGGTCAAAGTATGGTAAGGCTGTAGACAGCATGCTGGCCTTCTCAGGATTCAGTAACCTCAGACTCTTGGTGCCTCGATTGGAATCGTGGTACTTGGGGCCGGCTTCTCCGGCATCCTCATGGTGGTAGGCCCAGATCACTCTCACGGTGCTATCCTGGTGACCAGACATAAGCAAGATTATGTCTCATGAGAGCACTTTCCTTACCACTGAGTTGAGTTTAAAGAATTCTATTTTAAACAAGATATAGAAGTTAAAAAAAAAAGAGAGAGAGAGAAGGAGAGAAAATAATGACACTCAGCATTCTCAACATGGTCTCTAACATTGTGTACATTTGATTAAGTTATTAAGAACCCAAATAGACAAGTGATTTATTTATTTATTTATTTTGGAAGGAATCATCTCTCTTGGCAGGATTATGTGTTCCAAAATAGAATGAAGGGCAATTGACTTAGTAATTAACACTTTGATGGATAAGACAACAAATCATCGTCATACCAAAACTTTAAACTAGCATCGACTAGCTACCAAGCAAATATTCTTGTTAAGCAGCAGGGACTTTGGAAAATTAGAACCTGTTTTAGTGCCATGGAACATTTTAGGAAAAATAAATAAATAGAATGAAAACTAAAATTACCTTAAGACTTTACCTTTCATAGTAGGTTTTTTCCTAGGCACTAGACTGGTCACATGGATACATTTATACAGAAAGTGTAAAGACAGAAGGATTTCTGATCCTGGGTTTGTTTATTATGTAAGAGTCGCTTTATAGTTATTTTATGAATCTTGGGAATTTCCAAGGGACTCAGGTACCCCAACTAGGGAAAGTACTGTCAGATGAAATTGGTTTCCATTGAGCAACCAAGAGAGATTGCCCAAAGGGTTGTGGGTGGGGAAGGTTTTCTGGGGTGTAAAGAAATTGTTCAGTCCTCCCACAGATAGAGGTGTTTTTGCCAGATCTTTGTAATAAGAACTTTGAAAAGAAATAATAAAGCAAAAGCTATCTATTTTAAATGTTCTCTTTGCTATATTCTTTCTTAATAAGTCAAATGACTATAATTATTATTCCAATTAAAGCATAATTGTGCTGTATATTACATAAAAAGTGATCCATGTGTTTGCATGTGTTTTTTTCTTTCTCTTTTACTCTTTATGCTGAATGTTAATCAGAATTGCTTCATATTTTTTATGTTCCCATTTTAAAGTTTTAATTTACCAAATAAAAAAAGATAATTATATTGGTCTACACAAAATAAAATTGATCCAAGCAATTCATGGAAATTTCTGAAGTACCACATGAATTATATATCCTCTAAATATTTAATTTGCATATGCATAAAGATATTAATTTTTGCATGAAGTCTGAAAATAAGAGATCTCATATAATATGCCAATAGGCAATTATAATCAGCCAAGTATTCATCTTGATTTTCAAAATTTACAAAGATGAATAGGTTACAAATCCCAATTATATCCTAGTATTCAGATTCATAATTCTCTCTTGTGTAATACATGTCTTCAAACCTTATCTATTGTCTATTTTCAAACTTTACAGAGAAGCTAAAATGCATTTACAGCTAAAACACAAACGTTAAAGAGCTCTTCAAAATGTTAAATTCACACAAAAATTGCCATTATTGAAATTTATAGTCTTAGATTTTTTATTTTTGTCTTCTAAAAAGATTTTTTAAATATTCCCCAAAAGACTATGTGACTTTGTTATCAAATATTATATTTAAATATTTGTTTCTTTTATTCTGTAAAGCATTTCACAAGTTATGGACAGAATTTCTTCATGCATGCATTCACTCATAGACTCCTTACCGTTATACTCTTGTCATTTGTGTCACATGTATGCAGTTCTCTGGTAAATTCAATTATTGTGTGTGTACTATTTTCCATGGCATATTCTAGGTGGTAATCTTGCTGAACATCTTTTTTCAACTCTCTATTTGCATTTGTAAAATAATCCTGTGGAAAATATGGAAAAGAAAAATCAGGATATCCTACATACAAAGTAAAAAGAATTTATAGGAACTTAAAAAAAATGATTGTTGGTTTGCTTATTACAAAATCCTGTATGTAGAGTCATTTTATAAATCCTGGGGAATTCCATCTAGGAATTTTGCTAGAGTTTGCCAACTAGGGAATGTTTCCCTAGGAAACTGGTGCATCTTTGAACTTCCGGCCCTTTAGGAAAAGGCAGCACAGATTGATAACATCATCCAGCATCAAAAGAGATGTAATGAATGAACATTTGATATCATTTAGTACTTTTTTTCATTGTACAGCTAAAAGAGGGCCTTCAGCACTGCAAAATGTCTTACCCCAAAGTGAGATAACTAGTGAGACTCACTCAAAGCCAGAATCAGCCCCACCGTCATCATTATTTCCACAAGTGTGCCTGGTGGAGCCTCCCTTTGCTGTTCACAAGAGCAAAAAGACCCAAGGTGGGAGGGTTGTTTCAGCATGAGTTTTAATGACACATTCTTATTAAAATTAAATACAATGGAAAAATTTGCAAAGAAATGAAACTAGTCGAATTACAAGATATTTAAAAACTAGGGAAGTTTCGATTTTGTGAATCAGCCATAATTGTTGAACTAAACTTGTTCAGTGGTGTACAAATCATTTCTGGGAGGCAGACAAATGCAGCAGAAAGATCATGGGCTTTAAAATCAAATGCCTGGGCTCCGACCCCCAGCTGTGCTCTTGAACAGCCTGGAAAAATTGTTGGAATCAATCTCTAAGAGCTTTAGTTTTAACATTAGTAAAATGGGAATAATATGCACCTCTTTTATGGATTTTGGAAGATAAATAAATAAGATAGTATATGGGGGGTGTAACTGTCTACCATGGTTAGTACCCATTCAATGCTAATTTTCTTCCCTCTTTTACACTGCAGTTTGATTTTATCCCCAAAATATCTTCCCATACCTTTTACCATTTGCCTATTATGTTGAGAGTCAAAATCATGGTCTTAATTTTGTCATTTATAAAAGACACAAAATTTTCCTTAATTATACTGTTTTTTCAGTACCAAATGATATTTTATTTTTGAAAAATCATAAAGAGTTGATTTAGAATATACATGCCGAAACATAATTATAATCACCTTGCTAACCTTAAAATTGTACTTAAAGAAGTGATTTCTATGCTTGACTAAAAAAATACAATATACAAGCTAAAACCTTAAATTGTCTAGAATAGTCACACTCAAATGGATGACATTTGGCATTTTCATTCCAAGTACCCTTGTAAGGTAAATTATTAAGTGTCCATAAATTTGGCATCCAGAGTACTAGATATAGATATTCTTTAATATGTTAAAACCCAAAATTACTGGCAATGCACAGAGTCTAACCTTTCCTCACCCCAGTATCAATAACTACAACTTCTGAGTACATTCCATCAGCAGGGCCTGTTTAAACATGTTGTATATATTAACTAATCTAATCTTCACAGCGAATCTATGAGATAAAACTATTTTTCCATTTTACAGATAAAGATAAAGAAATACAAAGAGATTAAGCAACTTGCCCAGGATTCTACAGCTGGAAATCGTAAAGACAATATTCAAACTCTGGTACTCTGACCCAGAGTCTGTATCCTTCCTCACTGTGCTATATTACAGGGGCTACTGCTAGATTAGGATGGCTCAGTTTACTTTTTTTATTTTTTTCTGTCTATAGAAACTAGCTACATCCATTTTTCACATAAAATTTTACTTTTCTGCTGCTTAGTTTGAGGTTTGTCAAAAAATTTACTCTGAGAACCTGGTTGTAATTTTGAAAGCAATTTAAATGAAATGCTCCTACAATACTATGATTTTCCCATTTTTCATCACGTAGATTTTCAATATGTAAATGAAATAACAGTGTTTATGGACAAAGCAGGATTTGGCTCAACTAAACCATTCCTTTTCACTGAACTCATATTTCATTACATGATTGAAGCAATCACAGTTTTTGCAAACAAAAAGAATACTACAAATTGTAATCAGTTCAAAGAGTGGAATAATTATCCTAGTCTTGCAACTATGTTTCCCAAACCATTAGTTCCACAAAATATCCAGCTGGCTTGCCAATTTTCCATTCATTTTACTTCCACTCAACAATACCAACTCCTTCCGGCTATTGTACCTTTCTGGCTTTTCAGATAACTTAGCTATTAGAAAATGGGAGAAACTTCACTCAGCTCCTATTGAAGATCCCTTGCACTCACCTGCCTTGTGTAATTAGCTGAGTGTTTAATATTTAGAAAAGACAGCTGCCAAATTATTTCAGAGTTCTGGACTCTCAGAAAAATGTGATTGTCTAAAAGAAGCTGATATCTTCAATCTTAATGAGGGAAAATATGATTGGATCTTATTTAAACTAAAATTAAAATGTGAACTAACCTAACCACCACTGCAATTCCACTATAATTTTTTTTTTCACATTTTCCAACTTTTAGGGCCTATTTTGTAGGCAGAGCTTCAGATTTGATTACAGTATACCTTAGCTGTCCAAATAATATGATTTCCATGTTTACTTTGGCTGGGCCCTCATTAATGCTTGGAAAACCACTTATCAATTTCTTGCTGTTTTTTCAGGAGACCTCCCCAAATAACTATTCTAAACCTTCTCTATATAAGACGACAATATTTCCCCACCCTCACATCACATCTTATTCAGAGAATTTCAGTTACGATACATGAGAGCTCCCATCTCCCTTTTTTCTATCTTAAAAAATATCAGTTTTATTGAATAAAAAAAATACTGACTGTAAGAGGAAGCAGGGAAAAATGAAAATAAAACAAAGAGTAGATGGGATACATAGAAAATAGACATAAATGAAATGAAGGAGATACATCGCAATGGAGGCTACAGACTCTAAAAGGTTAATAATATCATGCACACCTTGATGTCAAAAAAATTGGATAATTTAGATGAAAAACAAAATCTTTAAAATCCACAAACCAGGAAAACTCATTCAGGAAAACAAGAGACACTCTGAATAGACCTCATGGGTAAAGAAAAAAAAAACCCTCCCTACAAAGAAAATTCTAGGCCAAATTGCTTTCACTTGAAATTTTACCAACTATTTAAGGAAGAAGTAATACCCATCCTTCACAAACACTTCTAGAAAATAAAAGAGGATGGAGTACTTCCCAACTCATTTTTTTTTGATACTAGCATTACTCTGATACCAAAATTAAAGACATTACTGAAAAATTACAGACCACTGTCTCTCATCGACCAGATGCAGATTTTCTTTATAGAAATAGAAATATTTCTTAGCAAATAGACCTCAACAATATAAAAAAAGAATGATATATCATAACCATGCAGAGTTGTCTCAACAACAGAAAATCAATCAATAGAATTCATCATATCAAAAATCTTAAAAAGAAAAACAATAT
>NW_012156173.1:2305653-2307859 GCF_000956105.1 Propithecus coquereli
TGGTCCCAAAAGTACTTAATTCTAAGCCCACTTAGCTGAGTATTACTATGATAGGCTTGTTATTGGAAAGTTAGCTAAAAATTCTTAGATGAGGTATCAAGCAAATATCCTACATAGAGGGTTGGAGCATATATACTGACCTCCCTGAAATGTAGGCAATTACTTTTATTTCATTCAACTCAATTATTATTAGCATTGATAATGATAAGAATAAAAATGCATTAACATAAGTGGTTAAGGAATTTACATCCTATTAATTAATGTTTGCTGAAAAATGAATAAAGGACCTATTTTGTGAAACATTTGTTTTCATTTCTGAACCTTCGGTTTTACATTTGTCCCTTAAGCCAGGTCCCAGTTAAATTTACTGCAAATGACACACAGCAATATATGACACACAGTATATATGACATTCTCTTTTCTGAGAAAGACTTTTCATTGGTATGAAGGAAGGACTTAAGCACTGTATTAAGTATATGAAACTAGAATTTGCATCCCCCTTTCACATGCTAAAGTAGAAAATAATTTATTCCACAGAGGGAAATGACTCATCTACAGTCATACTGTTGGTAAGTCTTCTGTTTGCAAAAATATCCTACAAATATTTAGGACCACATATTAACTCACTCACATTCCCTCAACCCACCCCTTTTGCCTCTGTATGTAGTTTTGAATCATTCTGTAAACAAAAGGGAGATCTGTGCAGCTGGACAAATGTATTAGAAATTTACAAATGTAAGTCACTTTATAGACCATTCTCAGTGTTTCCATCTCTGCTAAAATGCTTTGAGGTTGGGAGGGAAAGTGTTATGACTGTCTACCTTTTACAGATGAGGAAACCTAGGGCTACGGCGTTACCCCAGAGTGACTTAACCTGTGAGCACACAGTTAATTAAAGGGTGGACCTGTGATTCAAACCCACATATTTCCCTCTACATTCCAGAGTCTAGAAATCTGCAACTTTCTCATATTCACACTGCCTCATTACATCGTATGGGGGCTGACAGAAAGGCAGCAATGTCTGGCTTTCTGAATGTTTACAATATTCCGGATGCACTATTTAATTCTGTCTTATTCTTTTTTGTATCGTAGCCATGTCTACCACAATCTCACTGTAAGTTCTTTGAGAGCACAGATCATATCTTCAGCCTCTTTGGCACTGCCAGCAATTACTAGCACAGAGCCAAGGACTCGTAACTTGGTCATTCACTAACTAGATGCAAGTTTTGGAAGGCCCATTCCAGGGAAGGGCGGGTGGAAAGAAATAGTATGCCAAAGGCAAATTTGGCTTATTTATTACCAAATTCTGTATTTTTTCTATTTTCAAAAAAAATACTGTAGTAATGATTTTTATGACAATATCCAGCATTTTCAATGAAGCAGATATTTTCAAAAATTATTGGTGGGGAATGTAACCTTCATGGATACAATTTATCAATCTGTAAACATATTATTTTAAGTTGCAAATCCAGCAATTCCAATTGTAGAAGTGTTGCCTAAAGACATAACTAGTGGTGTTCAAATGCATACCAAAATTTTTACCTTTGACATGTAAAATTAGAAGATAACTAAAATACCAGCTATGATTTAAGCTTTCAGACTCTTACAACAGTATGTAGTTCAGCTAAGCCAGTTCTTTCTTCTCTAAATAACTTCCATATTATTGAAAATCATTTCTATTTTTTTTTTACTGTTTTTATATTAAGGACATCAAGTTCTTCCTCCGCTCGTATAAATTAATTTAAGCCTACGAGCAAGTGACATACCTTTATTACATGATGCTTTTCTTGGAACAGGGGAATCTTAAACATTTGGCACCAATATGTTGTATCTTTGTTTGGGATGGGCACCTGTCTTAATAAAAAGGAGAGGAAGAAACAAAGTCACATACCCTTGACATGCTATTAAATACAATAATGTAAGCAAAAATACTCTTACACACTTTCAATAAACCCATCCCTACAATCACAAAAACCTGAAAAAAACTTACATCCTGATTTACCAGGTCAAAGTATGGTAAGGCTGTAGACAGCATGCTGGCCTTCTCAGGATTCAGTAACCTCAGACTCTTGGTGCCTCGATTGGAATCATGGTACTTGGGGCCGGCTTCTCCGGCATCCTCATGGTGGTAGGCCCAGATCACTCTCACGGTGCTATCCTGGTGACCAGACATAAGCAAGATTATGTCTCATGAGAGCACTTTCCT
>NW_012156173.1:2319814-2340840 GCF_000956105.1 Propithecus coquereli
AGCAATAGAAGAGTATTTCCTCAACCTTATAAAGGGCACCTATAAAAAAACTTACAGCTAACATCATACTTAATGGTAAAAGACTGAATTCTTCCCCGCTAAGTTTAAGAAGAAGTAAGTTCTGGAACAAGGCAAGTATAGCCACAGTCTCCACTTGCAGAAAGCCCCACTGTTGATTAGCTACCTGTGACAGTTTATCCCGGTCATTTCCCTGCTCTGTTTTGCCCTCCCATCCTCGAACTAAGGACTTCAAAGTTCTGCCCTTGATGTTATATTCTTCCATCTTCACATTTCATCCTTTGGGAATCTCATCTACTCCAACAATTTCAAATTATCACCTTTATTCAGTATCACATATCCAAAAGTCTATTTCCACTTGAAAGTTTCAGTGTCATTTCAAATGCAAAAATCCAAAATTCTATTCACCTTCTACCTGGAAGACTAGTTTTCCTGATTTTCTTTAATTATACTGCTATTCTCCTAGCCATGCATATTCAAAACTTCAGTCTTCTGTAGCCTCTATTCCTGTCAAGTCTTCCTTTGAAAAATAATCCTCTTTTTAGTTCTATTTAATTTCAATTTCTCCTATCTCAGCTCAGATTCCATCATTTACTCTCTTCTGTTAAGGTCTTCCTTGAATAATAACCCTCGGTGTGTCACTGAATTTTTTTAAACAGTATATAGTACAAAATTGTATAATTTAGATTCCAGGTTCCCTAAAATTTTGCCAAACCTGGCTTTCCAGGTTACCTATTGTTAATCTTATGACATACCCTCTATTACCTATTTATTGCTCCCTTCAAATACTCGACCTTTTTCCAGCTCTTTACTTTGTTCTTTGCTATCTCCTTTACTCTCTTCATTTGGCTGAGATATCCTCTCTACTAACTCTACATACTTAATCTCTTCCTTTCCTCCAAGGCTCATGATTTTGTTTCTTCTATGAAGTTATCTTTGATCATTCCAACTGAAAGTGATCATTCCCCCTCTGAATGCTTATTCCTCTATTTACATTCCCATGTAACATGCAATATATTCTAGACATTGCGTTATCTTTCAACCATGTGATAATTGCCTAGAAGTAGACAGATAATCTTGTTAATCCAGTTATAAATTTGTGCCTTTAGAATAGTTGTTTACATCATAAGTGGAAAAAAAAAAGCAGGGGGAGGAGGAACAATTGATTATTTTCCCACTTGCTCTTTAATTACGTTTACATATGGTTAAGACCTGGTGTGGAATGTGTTTAACCAGATGCTAGAATGAGTTTGGGTCTGCAGGATCTGCCATGCAGACACATCTGGCACTGAAATCCAGGAACGTTGTTATGACCTTTTAGCCCCTACGTGGACATGAATCTTAGGAAACTGACATTAGTCTTTAGAAAAAGGAGTTTATACATGCAACAATTCTTAGAAATCCTTTTACACAAAGAAGGAATTTCCTACCAATTTTCAATAAATAAGAAAAAACCAACAGATCTAAGAGAGAGAAGTCATGTTTCAGAATGTTTTCTAGTCTTAATTTATATCCTCAGTACCTAACAGAGAGATTTGCCTACAGAAGATGCTCATTAAATATGTATGCATACTTTAAAAAGGAGCATTCTGCCTTTCCTTTTGTTAAATCTAGATAATTTTAAAATTAAAAGATAGGGATACAAGAACCCAATATTGATATTCACAGCTTTGTGGTATAGGAATAGTTTAACTTGGTGGAACCAAAGTATTCACCAGTACTACCTTAGTTCTTCCTTCTGTATTAAGAAAATGCATGGACTGTTATCAAACACAGCCTTAATGGCATCAATGTTACACAGTAAAAATGGCATATTGGCAAATCTTAAAAGTACAATTAAGTGAGGTAAAAGGAGAGAAAAAGACAAAAAAAAAATTTGGGGTCTCAAATTTCCTATCATTCAACTATTCTTGCTGAGAGGAATAAAAACAGGAAAAGAAAGAAAAGGGGAAAGAGAAGGAGAAAAAGAAAGCAAGCTGCTCAAAGAAAAGTCAGTATTGAAACCATCAGTCTTGAGATCTAGATTGGTTAAATCCCCCCAAAAAGTGCAATGAGTTTGAGTTTCCTAACAGTTTGATAAAGGGATAAACATTATTCAAGTGGATAATCAGGTGAATAGTTATTGTGTTACTATGACCCTCAAGGAAAAAATACTGTAGAATGAAACTAACACAGTAAAACATTGACCAATTAAGAGCTCACATACTGGTAAAGTCATCAAGAAGTTGATATTCAGAGAACCACACTGTATAGTACTTATGAGATATTTAAGGAAATTTCCTAAGCCATTTTTACTACATCTGATTTTCACCTTTAGAATTAGAACCAGATGATGTCCTCGTCCCCCAATCCCTGTCCCACTTAGTGAATGGAATCATATGCAGCTCTATTGTACACCCATGGTGAAGGCTATTCCCTAGCCATTTTCCTATAGTGCTTGATATTCCAGAAATTTTAAGATAAAAACAGAAATATTGATTGCAGCATACTGTCAGTGTCATGGCCTGATGTCACAGCCATTATAATGTAATTGTGTAATATACGAATTAAATATATTGTACATATCATAAATACAACGTAAAATACTGATGAAAGTAAGCTCCAATTAGGAATCATTAAAAATGGACTTTATGGGGGTAAGAGATGGGGGTGGATTCAGATAATCATGATTCTGTAGAAATTTTGTAGGAGTTTAAGAATAAAAATATGTTAATTTTTTAATAACGTGAATATCAGAGATGATATGCAGAAGTCATTCTTGTTTTCAGTTATTCAGTTTTAACGTCCTGCAAAGTGAAATGTAAACTCACGTTATTCCATGTGAATGGCTTGATGTATATCTCATATTCTAACTCAAATTCTTAGATTAAAAGATCAGCTTCAATATGAATTGTCATTGAGGTGTTATTTTTTATTTTGGATTATTGTATTGATCAAGTATTTAGCTTGTTTATACTTTTTTAGATAAAAAAAATTTCCTGTTACCTTTGAAAATTTGAGTTAATAATTAGACTTCAGTAATAAGGCTAATTTTCAATTGTGTCATAAAAACATCATTCCTGAAACATGTTCTCACAAGATATTTTTTCTTTTGAACACTTTATGCTTTGAAAAAAATTAAGAAATATATAATTGAGGTTTCAAAATGTCATGTAGCAACAGTAATGGAAGTTACCGTCAAGCAGAAGTTGGCAGGAAATTGATGTTTATTATGTAGCATAATAGCATGAGTACTGACCATCACTTTCAAACTAAGATACCAGGATGGCTATGACTTCTTGTTCAAAAACATGATGCAGATGCTAAACTGGTTCTCACTCATTGTCAGTCTATTCTTCTCTCTTAAATAAAACCTTTGACTGGTGCTGTGTTGAATAGCAGGAAGTGAAAACTCTTACGGGTGTAATAAATGATACGAACAGACCTTGGTTTAGCTTGGAGAACTAAATGTAAGCACAGCTGCAGGGAGATTCTTGAGAAAAAATGTTACCATCTGTCATCATTTTCTTCAACAGGTGCTTGTAGTTTTTCTTCTGTTTCTAAATCTCAAAAGCCTTGTTACTTCAAACATTTCTGTTTGTAATATCAATTTCTGTAAGTGTTAGGGTGGTTTAAAAATATTGATAGCATAATAATAAATATTTTGGGGTGAAAGAGAATCTTTGATCCTAAAAAAATCATAAATCTGTATAAACAACTATATAAACGCAATCTTCAGAGTTCAATATAAGCTGATCTTAATAAGTTATTTCTTCACTAATCTTAGAAATTTGAGTGGAATGTCAAAATAGAAGGGGCTTGCCTTTTAGAAACCACTTCAGATAAAACTGAAACTTTCTACGTCTCATAAGGGCTCTATTAAATAACTACCAGAAAGCCAAAATATGAACCCTATAGCTTGTGTTCCAATAAGAAAGAGGCCCACCTGAGCTACTTGTTTGTTCTTTAAATGCCACCTTCTAAAAACACACATCCTGAATTTTCTCCCACAGCCAATCATCTCATTTTAGTTTTCATGTAGAATAATTTAATACTTTGCTATAATTATAGAATCATCAGAGATATTGTATAAAATTAAAAATTTGACTTTTCATCTGGAATAATATACTTCAGCAGAATAAACAACTTCAAAGTTCACCATTCAAATAAGATATCATTTTATCTTCATCCTATCCCATCATCTTAATTTTCAATGAACTTTTAGATGACTTCTCTTAACTGTCCATAACCATTTTATATGAGAAATAAATTTTGAGGAGAAAGCTGGTTCTTTCATTCAGTCCTTCCTTCTTCCTTCCCTTCTTTCCTTTCTTCCTTGATCTCTTCCTTCCTTCTTTTCTTCCTCCCTCCCTCCCTCCCTTCCTTCCACTCTTCCTTCTTTTCTCCTTTTCCCCTCTCCTTTCTTTCTCCAACACATTTTATTGAATGATTACTATTCTTCAGACCTTGTTGTAGGGCTGAGGGTACATGATTAGTACAGGACAGTAGACAAGGTCCCTACTATAATGGAACTTATAATTTACTAATAATATTAAATCATATTGTATCATTTAAAGAAATTTAAATAATAAAATAACCAAAAATTTTTAGCTAAGTCCTTAGAGAAAAATAAAACAGAGATTACAGAGAGGGATCAGAAGCCTACTTCAGGCTGGGTGATCAGAAAAGTTACCTCCGAGGCAATGATATTAATACTTAGGCTGAGAAATAAACTACAGTTCGGAGCCAACCATGCAAAGTGTAGAGGAAGTAGATTCCAGGAAGAAAGAGCAGCTGTTGAAAAGGACCTGGAGAGGAGGTTGGGTCGTCCAGTGTGATGAAGCAAATAAAAGTTGGGTGAGGTGGAATGATAGAACCCAAAGGGGTACATGAGGTCACCAGGCTGCAGAAATTGTGACTTACATGTCATCGTAGGGAGCTATAAGCAGGAAGGCTGCCATGTGGAGAATAAAGGGAAGAAGAAATAAGGCAGGTGTCCTGTGGGTTCCAGTTTGAGTGGTGGTAAAATGGAGAGAAGTAGACAGGTTTTAAATTCAGTCTGGAGAAAAGTTAATAGAACCTAAAGATGGGTTCTACATACAGGGTGAAGGAAGGAAAAAAACAAGGATGACTCCTAATTTTTGACTGGCACTAACAGGAAGTGCCATTTACTAAGAAGGGGAAGGCTGGGAAGGAAAGAGTTTGGAGGTAAGTCAGGTTAAGTTTAAGAGGTCTACTTAGACATCGAGATGGGCAGGTCAGGAGGCAGAGAAGATGCAGCCTGTTGTAAGACAGGTCAGAGCAATGCACCAGCTGGAGGAGGTGCTGGGGAGGGGCTGAGAACCTCCCCAACTTCACATTCAGCTTTCCTCTCGAAGCCCCCCACCCTCTTGTCTTTGAGTATATACAAATCTTAAAACATTCCTTTCCTTCTTTTTCCTTATTTTTTTCCATTTCAAAACTAATATATGCCCATTATACAGAAATCAAATATATTGAAACTCATAATAGGAAAAGAGGTAAAATATTCTCATATAATGGTCCAGGGCAAACCTATCCACAGAGACCAGACGAACTTCTTCAAGCAGATTGAAAAAACAACACAGTTTTATAGTTGCTAATGTCTTCCCTTCTCTTCATTTCTTGAATAACCTAAAAGCATGAATGTGAAGTGAAGTTATTTTCAGCATCACACTCAACTTGCAAAATAACCTAAAGGATACCTAATCTTGGCTCCCACCAAAGGAAGATTTATCTCAAAAATATTTTTTAAGAGATGATCACACAGTATTTAACACTTCCAGTGACAAAGATCATGATCTCACAATCACACAAGGCAACCCATTCAATTTTAATACCTCTGATTGTCAGAAATGTATTTTTTATACTAAGCTAAAATCTTCTACCATCTAATGTATATTAATTGGGTCTTCTTTTCTTTCTTCTGGAGCCAAATAGGCAGCATCTAATTCATATTTCTTGAGGAAGACTGTACACTACTTCAAAGACAATGATCACGTCTTTCTTGTTGTTCTTTCTCCAGGCAAAATATTGCCAGATATATCCCATTCCTTAGGTGTCCAGATTTTCAGAGGTTTCAACCATCCTTGTAATTCTTCTTCAGTATGCTCCAGTTTATCTACATGTCCTTTAAAAATGCTATTCCTAGAAGGGTTCCTCTGGCATTACCAGCCCAGGATGGAGTGCTATGTCAATATTACTTCCCTTGATGTGCACAGTAGAGTTTAGCTAATTTTTTAACCAAGTTGTTGAACTTTACTTATATTCCCAATTAATTTCCTGTTATCATTTTACTATATCACTTTCTTTTAAGTCCTCATTCTGTAACCTAATGTAGCCAGTGTGTTAACAAGTTTTGGGTATGGGTGTTTAAATATTTACAATTATAACTAATTCAACTGTAGTCCATGTTCTGCAAGGATATCATGAGAAACTCTGCAAAATACCTTATTATCACTCAGATGCACCATTTATTTAATACCCTAATCTACAGGTCCAGCAAATAAAATGCAAAAGAAAATGCAGTCTTGTCATATAATCTATGTTTATTGAAACCATGCTGGCCTCTACTCATTAATCATTGCAAAGTGTCCACAAACCAATTGCTTAAAGATTATTCTCAAATTTTCTCAAAAATTACTATCAATCTCCCCCATCTATATATTTAGTGTACACCTTCTCCCCAAGTTGAAAAGCTGGGATATTTTTCTTCATGTGGTCTTCTGACCAGTCTCACATTACACTAAATGATTAATTCATTACAATAATATCTTGTATTTATTGAGTACTTTCAATGTATCACATGCTCTGCTAAGAGCTTTACATGCCTATTTCATTTAATCTTCACAAAAGCCTGTAAGTTAAATATGATGATCTCCCTTCTTCACAGAAAGAAACTGTCACTTAAAGAGGTTAAGGAGTTTGCCAAAGGCCACACAGTAAGTAGCAAGCAGTGCTGGGATTCACATTCAGTCTAGAAGATTTCCTGTTCTTAACTGCTTAGCAGTTATTCAGCAGGTATTTCTTGGGGATTTGCCAAGCATGTGGAATTGTTCCTGGTACCTCGGGAAGATCTGGCAGCATTGACACAGTCATCAACTTGCAAATGTTCCGTGCATACCCGAATAAGATACTACTATCCAGCACTCCTGCTACTCTTCTGCCTTCTCTCTTCTGTAACTGTATCTTGAGGGCATTTCATTGCTTATTAGTAATCTTGGAAAATGGAGAGGAAAGGGAAAGAATATGAATTTATATAACTGGAAAGACGCTCACTCGAGAATTTTTTCAAATACAAAGGGAGTCCATTTTTTCACTGTTAGTTTTAATAAGAGATTTTAGAGTAGAATAATTCTCTTGGCTTAAACATAAACTGAGAATTACTAGGCAATTTCATTTATTAATGAAATGAAATAATGTTGCATTGATGCCCTGTAATCATGCATAACTGCTTGTGTGTGCAGTTATTCCTGTGGCTCAGAAATACAGCAGCTGGTGCCAGGTGACAAAAGGTGCCCAGGAATGGTACAGCTCTATGAGGATGAGAAAGATTCCTGGTTCAGCATATTTTGAAAACACACCTCTACTCTCAGTTCAACAATTGCTGCTCTGTCTCAGTAAATAAATGAGAGAAAATACTTAGAGTTATCAACAAACTCATTAAACTTATCTCACAAGTGTTTTCATGCCAGGAAAATCCACCTTATTTTCCCATTTAAAAAAAAAATATCAGAAATGTCCAAGCATACACTAGCCTTTGCTTCAAACAGCAACGGGTCACTCCGAATGGCTCTCTATGGAATCCTGCTTTGTAGCAGCATGGCCTAGGTCTGGAATCTTCCAAGTTTCTGCAAGCTTGGAAGTCACGTGATATCTCTCAAAGAACCTAACCGCATAAGGTCAGTAATCACCGAACTTGCCTCCACATTGAAATCAACTGAGAAACTTGAAAATATATTAATGTCTGTGCCCATTCCACAGAGATTATGCTTTAATTGGCATGAGTGAGGGAGTTGCCTGGCAATGGAATTTTTAAAAGATCCTAAGTGGTTCTAACATGTAGATGCGTTGGAAACTTTGACACAGGAATAGGAAGTATCTTTCCCAGTTCTCAATTCTCTGTTAACTCTGCCAGCTCATTAGTGGACTGCAATCTGCCATAGCATGAATTCATCTTGTCCCTATCCAAAATGAACTGTGTGTCCAAAGTACCAGGAGGCCTAGTGTCTATGTGGCTAATCTACCACGAGTTTCTTTGTATATAGGTGAAGTTTCAGTGCATAAACTTTGCAGGAAAAAAAAAAGGCAGCAACTCAGTTTTTTCTTAAGAAACTGAGATGTCAAAGTTTTAGTGTAAAAACTGAATAAAAGATGGAAATCTTCTGCAGAGGACTATTTTTTATTGATCTAGCTTCTCAAGGCCTTTAGCTCGCAAATATTGTTGAAGATGAGAAAGAATACAGAATATAAGAGTCTCTAGATCAAAGCTTGAAAGATTCTAGTTGAGCTTAGTAAATATCTGTGAAACAGTGCCATAGAAATAGAAAAGAGAGCTCGTGCGGTTCAGACACAATTTGAAAAAACATTAATTATATTTTTTCCAGGTAGGCAGTTTTCTATATTTAAGGTCTACTGAGCTCTTTGATGCCCACGCCAGATAATCTTCTTCATAGTATACAATATTTTGAATTGCAAGCACTATGGTTAACCTTGAAAGACAACGTTCAAAACTTGGAACACTTGCTTTCCTTGATGTTTTGATTGTCAGTGCCACATAGACACACTCCTTATCACATCACTCCATTTTGATTTTCTATATAGCACTTATCACATTCTGATATTTGTCTTGCTTATTTATTTATTAACTATTACCCTCCACCAAAATATGAGCCCCACAATTCCACTGGTGTTATCTCATTCAATGCTATGTCCCCAGCACCTAGAACTATTCAATAAACCTTCAATAAATATGGTTAAATGAATAAATAAACATTCCAACATTCTCTGCTTATAGAAAACCACTTTATTGAGACAGCCCTGTGAAAGCCACAAATGATTTCAGTGCTGTGTGACCTGGAACCCCATGTTTGTACATCTACACAATGAGAGAAATAAGATATTGACCTCACAGGGCTACTGTGAGAATTACACGGGAACACACTTTAAGGACTCATCACAATGTGTGGCATATATTGAGAACTCGATGAACGAAAAATCATAAAAAAATCACATTATAAAAATGCACAACTGTGACATTTATAGTGGAACAAAAGCAGTAAGAGAAATACTATGATTTTATTTTTTCATTCTGTTTATATATGTATTTTAGTATACATGTTCTTTCACTATTTAGGAAGAAAATTGAAACATGTTTTTACATGAGCTACAGCTTGCTTGCAGGAGAAGAAAGGGCACCAAACCCAGGATCAGAGAACACAAACCCAAGCTGCTGATCTGTACGGCCCCTAACAAGCCATGTAATAGTAACCTAAGATTTAATTTCCTGACCTGAAACATTGGGGGTTTCAGAAAAATCAACCAAACTCTGAGCTCTTAAGGGGCAGCAAGTAAGTACATAAAACTTCGACATTTAACTGGTAGAAACAAGAATGGTGTAAAGATTTTCTCATCATTTTTGGCAAATCAGATGAATAAGAAAGACCTCCATAGTAAATTCAATCTGGTCTCTACATTATTTGTATAGCATTCAGACATAGAATCCCAAGCTTATAGTTAACAAAAATTATCCCTTTGAAATCATTTTTGTAGAAATTTTTGCTTATATGCTAGATGATATCCTTACGAGCAGATTTTTTATGAGTTCCGAAATTTAACAAGTTAAAAAGACATTGATACGGAAGAAGGTTCCTGGAGAAATACTATTCTGTTTAAAAGTTCTTTACTAATTATTTCTTTATGTTGCAATAAAAAGCATTGTGAGTCACCCACATGGAAATATTTTATTACATATGGATCAAACATTTCCAGAAACATGATGATATGTAATGAATTCATCCCTTTTGTCAGTAACTCTAACAGGACTCTATTACGAATGATGAACCAATAAACCACTGTTCACTTTCTTTAAAGTGGACTACTGCCCCTCCTTCGAGCACTCCAGAAATATGCCGTAGGTTGCCTGAAGCCTTGTACTCCGTTCGTCAATTCAGGTGCATTGTTTCCTTGGCTGTTCAGTCTTCCCGTTTCCTGGGGCTAATTATGAAATCCTCTGCTCTGCCAGGGAGAAGCATACAGCTGAAGAGCATCATCCCGGGTTCCAGCATTACACTGAAGCATGTGTCCTTGTTACTAATGCACAAAGCATGAAGCTTGGAAATCGTCATCTGGAAATCGGGGGGCATAATCCGAAGACTTATAAATATCTCTTAACAAAGCACCAGCTGAGCTGTGTCAGGGATGCACACTCTCTTCATTTTTCCCTTACAGCCTTTCAATTTGCTTTCCAAACATTTCTTCGTTGCCGTTGGCTGGGGTGTGCTTAAAAGAAGCACATCGTTAACCACAAAGAATGCTCAGTGTTTTCTGTGATTTCAAATCGGTTCCAAGCACTTCCTCTACGAGTGGCCCAGCAGCAATTACCCTGCTGCTGAAGACACTTCTCATCACAGAAAGGCTTCAGTTTTAGAGATAGCCAGCAAGCAAGGCTGTAAAGAATGATGACATATGTTTCAGCTTCCATTCACTGGTGATGTATACCCCCATAGGAAGGGTGAATCAATTTTGGTGCAAATTCAACAGGCACATCCAACAATGCTGCTCTCTTCTCAAACTCACACAAACTCAGCATTCATCAACTGGATTACTTGCCTCAAATGGACACTCACAGTGGCTAAATGGTTTGGGTAGGGGTGGAGTTGCTCTGTGTCAAAAAGGGGCAAAGAACAAGGAAAGGACACAAATCCATCAGGGAAATCAGAGTGGAGCTGATTCACTGACACAAAATAGTGAGGTTCTAAAAAGCCAATGCAAAACAAAAGACTGCTTCCCACTCCTACCTCTGCACTTCTGGGAAAGAGAGTGTAGAAACTGACCTCGGCAGCATCCAAGGGTAATGTTCCCACAAGCATAAGCTACTCCAGAACAATTTACCCAATAGATTACACTGAGATACGCTGCATTTCATAATCATATTTCTCTCTTTTCTTCCCCATTTTGATCATACCTGGCTATACATCTTTTGAAGAAGTATCTCCATAAAGGATCAGAAAGGTTACAAAATGGGCAGGGCAAATTTCTATAATGCCAGGTATCAAATACATAGTTTTAAAGGTAGCCAAGACTATTGCCTTAAGGCAAGGAAATTCGTAATCTGATTTTTTAATTCCACAAGTCTGCAGGTAAATGTCACAGTGCCCTCTGGAGGTAGTCTCATTGGATCTAACCCTGAATTAGTGATTGGTAACCATTGAAAAATATAGGGTTGCTGAGGTTCAGGAATCTTTTCTCTAGGGGGTTGGGGGGAAAGAGGTATGGAATATGAGGACAGTGGAAAAATTATCAATTGTTTACTAACTCCTTGTGAGTGGGGTGTGTGGGGGTGTGTGGAAGGGTGTGTATTTGTGTCAAGGGGTGGGGTGGGAGGTGACTAAGTAAACATTGCCCTTAATTTCAGTAGTGTCAAGAGAGAATGGATACATGTGGACAGGTACTCAAAAGTGGTGGTAAGGGAGGTGCTTCAAGATGACTGACTAATGCATCTGGTACTCACCTCTTCCATGGAGAGGAACCAAAAGAGCAAGGAGATAATCACACTTCAACTAGATCATTTAAGGGAGAATACTGAAATTCAACAGAGAAGTGACAGGAAACACCAAAAGCAAGGAAAGTGAGGAAAGCAAGGCAGCCTGCTCAGCCAGGATTGACTGGGAGCCAGGAGAGGCTCCCTAATGCAGGGAAAGGGTAAGTGAGAGATCCCCAGTGGCCCACATTCCCACGGGGGACTCCTACAATCTGAGCCAAGGGAGAGCCTCTCAACCCTCACAGACCCTGAGACTAACATAGAGAGTTGCCTGGGGACCGTACAGCAGTATTGCTGCAGAGAGGGAGCTCATGCTGGCTCCTACACAACCCCAAGTCCTAAGCAGCTGCAGCATGGCACCATTTTAAGAGTCCAATCTCCACCAGACTGTATCCTGTCCTGGGCCCAACAGTCCCTGCATCTCCACATCACTGAAGCCACTGGCAGTAACCCTGCCTCCCCCTTAGAAGAGAGGTGGCTGTGCATTTTCACATGTCATTTGCAGGCCTGGGGACTGACCCACCCAGCCCATTGCAGCCATTACCAACAGCACTGACCTATTGGGTCCTGAAGGTTTGTCACAATACTGATACTGCCATTTCCACAGTACACATGCTTCCCAGGGGCTCAAGAACCCACTCAGTCCAATACTGCCATTCCCAGCACCTTAGCAAGACACCTGGAAGCCCAAGAATCAGCCTGCCTAGATTTGCTAACACCAGAGCCAGCCTACACTGCCTGGGGCCCAAGGACAGGCATGCTTAACCCACTGCTGACAACACTGGGGCCCAAAGACTGGCCCAACTGCCATTCCAGTCCCCAGCCAAACTTCACCACAACTTCTACCAACAAATGCATCCCAAACCACCAGGGAAATAATAGACACCACTGACTATTTAAAGCCAAAAAGAACCACACAGAGACCACACTACAGCACACATTCAGAATCAAAGTCAAAGTACCCCACCCAACCAACACCACTGATACATCTTTAGGAAAAAATGCCCCTCTACAAAAGTAAAGTCAAAATATTGGAAGAAGCGATCGTTATACTAGATTCACAGATACCAACATAAGGATACAAGAAACATGAAAAAGTAAGGAAATATGATACTTCCAAAGGAACACAATAATTCTCCAGTAACATATCCTAATAAAAAAGAAATTTACACCAGGCAGAGTGGCGTGCACCTATAATCCCAGCTACACGGGAAGCTGATACCGCTATTATAATATGAACAACTATATGCTAACAAACTGGAAAACTTAGATGAAATGGCTAAATTTTTGAACAATTACAACTTGACTTGTTATATACTGTCATGAAAACACATGAAATTTAAAACCACTGGTTGACTGAATCAGGAAGAAACAGAAAAGTTGAATAGAGCAATAATAAATAATGAAATAAAATCAGTAAAAAAAGTCTCCCAACACAGAAAACACAGAAAAGTCCAGGATCAGATGGCTTCACTGCCAAATTCTACCAAACTTCCAAAGAAGAAATAACACCAATTCTCTTCAAACCGTTCCAAAAAATTGGAGAGGAGAGAATTCTTCCTAATTCATTTTATGAAGCCAGCATTAGCCTGATACCAAAAACAGACAAGGACACAACAAAAAAGAGAACTACAAGCCAATAACCCTGATTAACATTGACACAAAAATTCTCAGTAAAACACTAGCAAACCAAATCTAGCAGCACATCAAAAAAATAATACACCATGATGAAGTAGAATTTATCTCAGGGATGCAAGGATGGTTCAACATACACAAATCAATAAATGTGACATATCACATAAACAAAATAAAGGAAAAAAACCACATGATCATCTCAACAAATGCAGAAAAAATATTTGATAAAATTCAACATCCCTTCATAGTAAAAACTCTCAACAAATTAGACATAGAAAGAACCTCAACATAATAAAGGCCACATATGACAAACCCACAGCTAACATCATACTGAATGGGAAAAAACTGAAATCCTTTTCTTTAAGAACTGGAAGAAAACAAGGATGCTCACTATAACCACTCCTACTCAACATTACACTGGAAGTCCTAGCCAGAGCAATTAGGCAAGAGAAAGAAATAAATGAAATCCAAATTGGAAAACAAGTCAAATTGTTCCTCTTTGCTGATGATATAATCTTATATTTAGAAAAACCTGAAGACACCATCAAAAACCTCTTAAATCTCATAAATAAATTCAGTAAAGTTGCAAGACACAAAATCAACAACAAAAATCAGTAGCATTTCTATATACCAGTAATGAACTAGCTGAGAAAGAAATCCAGAAGGCAATACCACTCACAATAGCTACAAATAAATAAATAAATAAATAAAACACCTAGGAATAAATTTAACCAAGGAGATGAAAGATCTCTATAAGAAAAACTATAAAACACTGATGAAAGAAATTGAAGATGACCCAAACAAATAGAAAGACATCCATGCTTGTGGATCAAAAGACTTAGTATCATTGCAAGGAGCATACTGTCCAAAGCAATCTACAGATTCAGCATAATCTCTATCAAAATACCAATGTTATCTTTTACATAATTAGGGAAAAAAATCTTAAAATAGTATAGAACCAAAAAAAGAGCCTGAATAGCCAAAACAATTGTGATCAAAAAGAACAAAGCTGGTGGCATCATACTACCTGACTTCAAAATATATCACAAGCCTATAGTAAATAAAACCACATGGTACTGGTATAAAAACAAACACATAGACCAAGCAAACAGAATACAGAATCCAGAAATAAATCTATGTATTTATAGCCAATTGATTTTCAACTAAGGTACCAAGAACATACATTGGGGAAAAGCCATCCTCTTCAATAAATGGTGCTGGGAAAATTGGATAACCTTATGCAAAAGAATGAAACTGGACCCTTATTTCTCACCACATACAAAAGTCGACTCAATCAAGGTGGATTAAAGACTTAAACACAGGACTTGAAACTATAAAACTATTAGAATAAAACATAGGGGAAACATTTTAGGACATTGATCTAGGCAAAGATTTTACGGTTAAGACCTCAAAAGCCCAACAGAAACAAAAATAGACAAATGAGACTATACTCAACTAAAAAGCTTCGCATAGCAAAGGAAACAATCAACAAGAGTGAAGAGACAACCTACAGAATGGGAGAAAATATTTGCAAACTATTCATCTGACGAGGGACTAATATCCAGAATATACAAGGAACTTAAACAACTCAACAGGAAAAAAACAAATAATCCCATTAAAAAATGGGCAAAGGACATGAATAGACATTTCAAAAAAGAAGACATAAAAGTAGCCAACAGGTATATGAAAAAATGTTTGATAGCACTAATTATCAGAGAAATGCAAATCAAAATCACAATGAAGTATCATCTTATTCCAGTCAGAATGGCTATTACTAAAAAGACAAAAAATAATAGATATTGGCAAAGATGCAGAGAAAAGGTAACTTTTACACATTGTTGGTACAAGTGTAAACTAGTACAGCCACTATGGAAAACAGCATGGAGATATATCAAAAAACTAAAATTAGAACTACTGTATAAGCTAGCAATTCCACTACTGGACATCAATCCATAGGAAAAGAAATCAATATATCAAAGGGATATCTGCACTCACATGTTTACTGTAGCACTATTCACAATAGCAAAGATATGGAATCAACCTAAAGTGTCCATCAACAAAGGAATGGATAAAGAAAATGTGGTATAGAAACACAATGGAATACTATTTAGCCATAAAAAAGAATGAAATCATGTCACTTGTAGAAACCTAGATGGAACTGGAGGTCATTATGTTAAGTGAAATAAGCCAGGCACAGTAAGATAAATATTGCATGTTCTCATTCATTTCTTTCCTGACATCTACAGACATTTGGGCTTGTGATATCTATTTAGCCAACAATCCTCTACCTGGTTGATTAAAATTTACTTATATAGTTATCAAGGAATTAACACCTTTTTGAATAAAGAGTTTAAGACAATCCAAAAAATAAAAGTCAGAAAACAATTTTTAAAATCTACAGTTTAAATTTAAAATTAAATAAGAAAAGATGAAATAAAATCCTTTCTTTTATGGATGAAAGGTGAGGTGACTGGAATATTGACTTAGGTTATTATCAGTCTGATGTCATTGTCCAACTATCAGTGGCTGCTACATGTACATTGACACCCCAGAAGCCAGTGTTTTTTGTTTCATTGTTCCATGTAAAGTTTATTCTCACCGGGAACAAAATTACACAAAATCCTAAGTCTACTGATAGAATCATATATACTACATTTAAGAATCCTTTTTACTTTTTGATTTAGTTGCTGAAGATACCCTTCTCACACTAGTGTACGAAAAATTTCAAATAGATTCTAGGGAGAAGATTCAATTTCAAGTACTGGAAAACAGAATCACCATCCTGAATGATACAGCTGGAATTAATACATTTCTTTTTATTTAATTAGTTATAGTATTTGGTGTCTTTTGTCTTTTTAAATGGGTTGTAAGTAAATTGTCTTTCCACTTAACCAATTAGCATAATTAAATTATATTTTATATGTCCAAAAATGAATACAATGTTTAAGGAAATGGAAGGGCAAAAGATGTCAGTGAAATAAGAAAATGACTATCCTTTATATATGAAAATAAGGATTTCATTTCCTTAGGAATAAAAATGGAGGGGAAAATCCTATTTCTTGTTCATTAAATATTTGAGAAAGCATCCATTTCTAATTTATCCCATCCTTATATATATTCACTAATTACTTTAAGTTCCATGTTTCAAAATCAATCTAAAGAGTACTTAATGAAATCTTATGCAATCCTATGAAGAAAAACTAGCAGGGTGAAAACATTCTGTAGTTTAATAAAGCCTGTGATTGTAGTGGGCCCATTATGGCATGTTGCATCAGGATTCTACTCTCGGCCTCTGATTTGACATCAAATTCTAGAACTGCTATACTTTGGGGAAAAATAATATCAAGGTAACATTTATGTGCTCTGTTTGATAATATTACTATAGTAAAATTCTCATGCCCCCTTCCATAGAACATGCAAGAATAGTTAAAGGGTATATTACATTCTCCACCCTAAACAAACAGTCAAAAAAAAGCTTTGGCTCGAATACATATTTAAATAAGGTATTGTCTACTTCATATCACAGGCGAATAAGTCATTATTCTAGTGAGGCCTGTGTTTGAGATCAAATCCTTGGTTCACAAAATTTAATGTCTGAGATGCCGCAACAGAAGAAAATTTATCCATCAGTGACTTCGACAGAATGCAATCCTCATAAACTTTATTTTATTGGAGTTGTAGAGTTACCTATTTTGGGAGGAAATGATCAGTTTATGAACAAAATAGATAACAGGGTGGTTTTGAACTTTTTATTTTTGTCACTTCTTCCCTGCCAGAGCTCAGTGCCAGAATCAGGGCTCAAATTTGATGGTATCTCAGAACGGTGAGGAAATGGAACTCAGAAGTCGGGGATAAAATTACTAAGAAATGCACTCTAAATCCATCGGCAACACTGATTTTAATACTATCGGAGCCTTAACGCAATGCCAGAACTAGGAGTTTTCATCTGGATCAAGCCACTTTTAGCAAAGGGCAGTATTTTGGGATGAATTTTCATAAGTAACAAAGAGTGTATACTCACCACAAATGAAACTTTGGTCACGATCAAAGATGTCCAGGAAACCTAACCACCTAATTGTTCTGGTCATCTCACCACTTTTTTTTTTTTTCTATTCAGAAAGGCACACCCATGAACAGGCAATGTCGCTACTTAGGCTCTTTCAAAGCAAATCAGCAGCTGTCAAATTAACTTCCTTAGCTATTAAAGTAAGTGAAAAAATTTTGCCACTTAATAGATTTGGCCTGGGGACCTTAGGTTTTGAAGGTCTAAATGTGGCTTCCTAAACAGCTGTTGGAAGAGCAAAGTTCCTAAGCGCTTAAGGACCCTTCATTCATCTGGAGGATGGTGTAGCTGACACAGCACTGCGCCTGGGGGACTCCAAAACAGCCAGGATTTGGAAAGTTCTGAGATCCCCACCCCTAGACTGCAAGACCGCAAAGTGCCAAAGCTCTCTGTCCCTCCACAACCCCACCCCGCGTCCTCTGAGCGCCGTCCCGGTAGGTCCCCAAAGCGGAGATCCTTCTCCCTTCCCCTCAGGGATGAAGGGGGCTGTGTGGCAGGTGTGTAGGTGAGGGATTTACTGCGTGGGGCGCTGGGAACCGGATAGTGTTGAGAGAAGGTAAACTGCCTGGGGTCACCCGTGCTCAGCTTCCCGGGACGAAAGCCTGGAGCGGCGCGGTGGAGGTGGGAAGCGCAGCTGCCCACGCGGCTTGGGCTCCAGGGGTGCAGGAGCCGGTGAGAGTGTGCAGGGCTGCAGCGGGAAGGGTGTCCAGGCTCGCCCGAGAGAGAGAGCGCCAGTGGCCCCGGAAAGCCTCGCACCTGCGCCCTCCCTGGGGTAGGGGCCGGACTGGGCTATGCGGGGCGCGCTCCAGGAGGGGACGCGCTTACCTGGAGGTAGGGCCGCCCGTGGGCCACCCCGCCCACGACGATGTCGGCCGCGGCCATGGCCCCGGTGGGCGAGAAGCCGAAGCCCACGTAGCCAGCGGTGCGCACCTCGAGGCGGAAGGCGAGCCGGCTGCCCCGCTGGCCCCAGCCCAGCCAGTACTTGCCCTCCGAGTCGAGGAGGGTGCGGTGCGGGAAGGTCCGGCCCGAGCCCCCCGCCGCCGCCCCGGGGAGCAGCCCGCACAGCAAGAGCAGCCCCCAGCCGCACATCCTCGGGCGCCTCCTGCCCGCCGGCACCCGGGCTCCAGACTCTGCGGAGCGAGGAGCAGGCACAGGGAGGGCGGCGGCGAGCGGGAGGCCAGGGACCGCCCCCGGGCCGGCCGGGAGGGGCAGGACCGCTCTCCCCGCCTTGGGCGACCTGCAGGACGCGCCCGGCCCCGCCCCGTCCCGCCCCGTCTCGTCCCGTCGGGCCCCGGCCCTGCAAACTCTCGCCCTGCGGGGTCCTCCCGGCCGACCCACCTGCCTCCCCTACCCCTGACTTGGTCCAGAGGTCTGGACGCGGTGGGAGGAAAGCAAGGGGCTGCCTGGAAGGACAGGGAGCAGGAGGCAGACGCCCAGAAAAGGCGCCCAGGGCAGGGGGAAAGGAGGAGGGCGAAAGAGCCCTGCAGCGGGAAGAGCGCGGGCCCTCGGGGAAGCGGGCGAGCAAGCCCGAGAGCGAGCAATTGAGGAGGGACAGACAGCAAGTTTAACCTAGGAGGGGAGGAGCCGAATGTGCAAAAGGGATAATCCTGGGATGTGGTGGAGAAAAAGCGAGACAAAGTCCCGTCCTAGGCAAACTTAACACCCCTGTACCCGCTGAATTTCCAGAGTCCTTGCATCCGGCGATGCCCCTGCCGCCCTGGAGGGACACAGTTCACCTCCCCTAGCGCGTTTCTCTCACCCCTTCATCCTGCGGGGGGGCCCCAAATCTTGTTCCTCAGGGCGAGAGTCAGAGCCTGATGCTTGCTTTCCGCCTGGTTTTCGTTTGGTTTGGTTTGGTTTTGATGTGACAAATTCTGACAAACTACTTTACCATCGGCACAGTAAGTCAGGGTTGAATCGTCATTTGAGAGTTCGATTTTAATTTAAAATCTTCTTTTCCTTCTATTTCAAGTTCTGGCTATAGCTTTGCTTATCAAAAGTTTGTTTCGTTTTGTGTTGTTTTTGCCTCTACCTTTGACCACTCCTGTCTTCAGAATGCTAAATACTCAACGTGGCAATTATAAATTACCTTACTTATTTATCTGTTACATTCTGCTATGTTTCAAAAAAAGTTCTAAAGTGGCTTATAAAAATAGAAACAATACAAAGTAAAAAAATGAAAGCGAGAACTTCAGATGAAAAATATGGATAAGAAGAATACTACAAATACGTACTATTTACTCTGGGTTCGAAGGCTCCACACAAGCCACCTATATACTGTTTATTCTCTCTCCTGGTCATATTTCATCCTGTTTTTTCTTGCACCTGTTTTCTTTTCCCATAACTTTTCCAAAGTTACCAGCGTGCATCTAAACTATGTCCTTCTATGGAGTCAGGCATATTTGACTATGTCTGGAAGGCAACCCCTAGGTGGACCTGCTTACCCGGGGATTCAAGGAGTTGCCTGGAAAGGGATTCATCCTGAGAAAAAACTGGATCAACGTCCAGAGGTTTCGCCAATGACAATAGGCCAGCATCAGAGAAAAGTGATGTCGAAACCTTGGACAAGATGAGAAATAAAAGCGCCTGTAAAGCCTTAAAACAACTGAGACATTGAGAATATGAAATATTAGTAGCCAGGTGCCTCACCTCGACCAGGACCTGTCCGGTAGACATCAAGGGCAGAAACATCCACCGCAGCAACCCAAGGATGCCAGCCTTGAAACGGGGTCTCTGCAAGCACCAGGGACTTGGCTGCTGCTGCTGGCTCCAGCCATGAAGAAAGGGGGCATACAGAGAGGAAGAGAAACAAAAATTGAGGGACACGGGGTCCAAGAGGAGTAGGTTATGGCACCGTGTGAACGCACTCGCTATACTGAGCAGCCTCTCACCACACTGCGTAGGGATTTCAGATTCCTGCAGAGTGATCTAAGGCAAGCCTCCTGTTTTTTGATCATACTTTTATTCCTAGCATGAAGGAACCTGGAACAAACACATAGCTACTTTTGCTTCCTGGGGTTTATTATGTAAACCCCAGATTCACATCTATCAGAAGACATTTTCTGTCTCCTTTTTAAAACATAAGGATATCATACCTTCTAGAATTTGACCCCCATTTACTGTTCTAGCTTAACCTTCCATCATTCTCATCTCACTCGCCAACTGTCCTCTAGACACATGAAAACTACCTCTAGATTCCTTAACGGAGGGCCATGCCGGATTGCATCACTGTGCCTTTTCAGGTTACTTGCTCTGCTCTTTGTCCTTTCTCCCCTCCACCCTTTCAAGTATTTTCTCATCCTCCTCCCCACACTTCACAGTCAGATGGCATCGACTCATCCACAGTGGTGCCCGTGGAATGTTTTTTCCAAACCTCATATGGCACCCCTGACACTTTTTGTCTACAGGCTTTTTTTTTCCTCCAGTAGCCTCCTTAGGTTGGGGATCGCATTTGGTCCCTTCTTGTAACCCCAGTGCCTAGAATATGGACAGTTATGCAATAAATAGGCACTTAATAAATATTTGTAGGAAGAATGAATAGATGGACATCCA
>NW_012156173.1:2343080-2345202 GCF_000956105.1 Propithecus coquereli
TGTTATCAATAATGTGGAGGGGAAGAAATGGATTTACACTAAGTGCTCAGTCTATATTATTGTGAAGTCATGTTTAGAAAGTTATTTAGCAACTGATGATAACACTGGACCCTGGAATTCTGCCCTTTATCAGAGTGATCTTCAGCACCAGAAGAATATCCATGTCCTCACATCTTGGCAAACCTCACTTCTAGAGTGAGGCAACTGAAACTGTCAATGATTACAGGGGGAGAAATGAGGGGTGATAAAATGTGCTGAGTTAGTTGCAGGAATGTCAGTCTTGCAAAAAACTTAGGGACTCTGTAGTCCAGACCTTCATCTGCAGACGAGGAAAGCAAGTCCTAGAGAGAAGGGAATTGTTTAAGGCTACAATTTTTTTTTAATGGATACAAACAGGAAGGTTAGTTGCCTGCACTATTAACAACCTGGCTTCTATCCTCCCCTTCATCTTTTATATGTCTAAAGTTCATCATTGGTATTGATTTTACCAACTTTTAGCTTCGATAAATGTGTTGCAGTAAAGAGTAGAGAGGAAGAGGGCATTGTGAAAATAGTGATATTCTCCCCACATAGGACTCTTTAGAATCCTTTTGGTTATGCAGTAGATTTGGCCTTTAAATACTCGTGCTTCTATATGCTTATACTTCTATGGCCATGAATTTAAAAGAAAGTCTAGGCTTAGTCAAAATAAGCAACTAGCATCAATTTAAAACTGACTACAAATTTAACTCCACACTGAGAATGATGAGAGGGTTCAGTACTACTCACTTGATTCCAAAATTCCACATGTGGTTTTGGAAAAATTTAAAGAAATCTATACTGCAGT
This sequence comes from Propithecus coquereli, assembly GCF_000956105.1. Lineage (NCBI taxonomy): Eukaryota > Metazoa > Chordata > Mammalia > Primates > Indriidae > Propithecus > Propithecus coquereli. The sequence continues at coordinate 2,343,907 of NW_012156173.1, forward strand.
GAAAAAAACATAAAGACTGGAAATATGCATAGAAAAATTCAATTATCCAAAACTTAAAGTCATTACAATCATTACTAGGAATAAAAAATAATGAATAGAGTTTCTCTTAAATAACAAACTGAAATAATTAGCAATAATTTTTCCATATAGAAACTGGAAAATATAAGGCACATTTTGGGAATAAGTGTTAAACAAGCCTTTCAAGCTTTCTAATCAATACACGGATAAAGAAGAAATATGCATGTGTTTATTTTCTATGCTGTAAAATTTTAATCTTTTCTTTCTTCTTAATGTAAGCTCTAGTCTCAATTCTTTGGAAATTTCCACAAAGGTCCAAATTAGATAATTAACTTAGTTTTACATAAATACAACTTGATCTTCAAAAGGCATCTTTTTCCATATTTAGATACTTAAATAAAAGTCTACACATTTTAAACCAAATAATCAGATTGACTGTCATTGCTATAATTGATCAGATAACTGCTGTCACTTCGCTTAAAGTAGTATTTGCCCTGACAGGGTCTATCAAAACCCCAGATCACTGCAAAATTAGCCTTAAGAGTACAACCATCAGTAATAATGATAACATAGGAACATATTCCAGGAAGGTAATTGCTAAGGAGTTCTAGGCTTGGAAAGAATATCATTATATTTATGATGCTGTCTTCCTCTCTACTCTTTCTCCTTCTAACATGTTCATGGAAGTTAATATTTGCTAAAACCACTATTAGCAGTGGACTTGAGACACCAAAAGAATAAAGAATAACTGTTAAGAGGAGGATGTGGAAGGAGCTGGGCATTGTTAGCGTTAGCAGTAAAACCATGATCATAATAATAATACGTTTGTTGAGGGCTATAAGTATGTTACATAGATTATCTTATTTAATCTTCACTGCAGCTTTATGAGGTCAGTGTTGCTCTTCTCCGCATTTGGAGGAAACTGAGGAAAAACATTGTTTTCAGTTGTATAAAAGCAAAGACAACAAGATCTCTCAATTGTGAAGGAAGAAATTTCTTATAATGTTAAATATTTAGCAATACCAAAAACTATTACATATTTTAGAAAGCTCTGATATCTCTTATCAAATAATTCTATTGCTAGCATTTTTGTTGGATGCAAATAAACAAACCACAGAGAGCCAATTTGCTACAGATGTTTGGAGTTTTTCTTGACACAAGGGTCTAAGACTTTATGTGCTTGCGGAGTTCCCAGAGGAGTGGCTATTTACTGAAATTGGCTATATGGCAATGGGACACATAAAAAGTTAATGTTAAAAACCTCATGGTGGGGGACAT
>NW_012156173.1:2347423-2352985 GCF_000956105.1 Propithecus coquereli
GTGGTGCGCGTTGCACTCCTTGTGTATACAAATACCTGTCCCCTCCTCCCTCCTCCCCCCTCCCCCCCAAAAGGTTCTTTTAAAAGAAAATAAGGCTTTGTGAATAGCTTCCAGGATTTACAAATCTCCATATTTTTATTATACCAATGATTACCAATTGTTACAGCAGTTGATTTTCATGCAACTAGAGAATTTCTAAACAAGCAAACATTTTTAAAAATTCAAGTGTATTGTGAAGCACATCTTTCTAAGAAACCATCTACTTCCTTAATTCATTGGGATTAAGCCTTTTATATATTTTGTTTGTTTGAAATTTGTGCAATTTTCACTTAGATTACATTGCAGGATGTTACTTTATTCACTTATTTGCAAATACATTTGAGAACTTATTGTGAAACTATAGGTTCTAGACACTGGAGATTTAGCACTGAACAAAACCCATTTTGTCCCCTCGTGAAGCTTGCCTTCTAGTAATTTAAGTAACTCGGGCAGCACTAGAGGAAAAATCAAAATAGAGATAGTCACAAACCTGACAAGTCTTTCCCCTCTTTTAAGTTAGATGTAGCACACATTTTTCTTTAATACAAAGCAATTTTTGAAATATTACCACTTTGTTATTTTGAACTCCTTCAAAAAAAAAAAAAGACCAAAATAAAGGCCTTCATTCTCCTAAATAAATAATGCGTTGTAGTGTTTTTTCCATGTGGTAAGAATTATCGGAACACAGACGGTAACTAAAACAAAACAAAAATTTGGGGGAAGAGTATTTATATAAGAGAAAACTACATCAAGATACTCTTCTTGGAGCCAAGACACAAAGTTTAAACCACCATAAAGAAATAATGTGCCCAATCACTAAAGAAACAAATAGAGACGTGTGGTTGTGAGCAGGGCTTGAGTACAGTGTTCATCAAGGTCCGAAACGCCAATGCATTTCATTATGTGATATGCTAAAAGCATAGATGTTTAAACTTATCAAATTAATTTATTGGGAAGCAAATTCAGTCAAGCAAATGAGTGTTTGGGTATGTATGCGCCATTTTGAATCACCAGCTTTGTTACTTAAATCTCAGCTTCCTCCTCCCCTGCGTTTACTCAGTGGGATCCACACTTGCACAATCACTAGAGTCTCGCTACCCCAGCTTCACTCCCCAGCCTCATTTCCTCTGCAGCCCGACATCGCTCTCCAAACCACGGACTGCACAACGCACACGTACACAAAGTTCAAATACATCTTCAATTTTGTAATGTATTCCACAACCACATGTTATGGGATAGCTGTATTTGCCTAGAACACATACGTGCACAGAGAGCATTTCTCTATCATCTATTTAACCCATTTTTCCAAAAGTTCAAACTCAGTTATTCAGTGTGACTTTTAAAACAGAATACAATTTTTAGGAACATAGTAGAAACTGAAACCTCTCTTGTATTGTGCATATTTTTCCCTAATCAGATATTGAGAAGCTTTTGAATATCCTGAAAAATACAAGGAAATTACCTCTTTATGCCCCCACACTCAGCAAACTCTACTCAGCAAGCTAAAATGTTTGACCGAAAGCAGATTCAGATTTTAATGAATCATTTCACTGCTTTCAAGCGCAGGCACACTTTATTTTTCTGCGTATAAAAGATTACACTGGAAGCATTTTCAAATGGCACATACTTTAAATGTATGCTGTTGAGTTAAATAAGCCCAGCTTGTGATGACAGCGATGAAAGTGACTGATCATTGTCATTTGTGATTCTCTTTTCTCCTTCCTCAGTCCCCTCTTCTCCCTCGCCTTTCCTCTCTGTCTCCTCTATCTCCCTTTCCCTTCCTTTCTTCCTTCCCTGTTTGGTTTCTACAAGCAGAGTATACCCATAGGCAACAAAGAATGACTTCAATGTCAATTTTTTAGGGAAGGAAGATCATGGATTTTGGAACAAGGGACTGTCTGGATTTGAATCTTAACCCTGCCACTTACCAGTTGTGCAACCTTACGGAAGTTAGTTAACTTTTCTGTGCTTCATTTTTATCATTTATAAAATGTGGATAAAATTAATAACTATCTCACAGGATTGTTGGGATTAAAGGAACTCGTATCTGTAAAGTCCTCAGAGCCTGGCACTAGGAAGTGCTATGTAAGTATATAATAAATAAAATAAATACATAAGCCTAAAGATAAAACTCTTCTTCACCTCTAGAAATAATATCTCTAGAACAAAACCATGGAAAGTTAGTGAAGCCACCTAATTTTTGTTTACCTCCCACATTGCACCTGTTGTTGCACAACAAATACATTCTATTTCAAGAAGTTAAAATGTATTTCTTTTTTTCCATCTACTTCACATGTGTAAAAGAAAGTTCCAGAAGTTTCCTACCGTGTCCATTCCATAGGTCACTAATGAAAGGCAGGATTCCTTCTGAAATTATTATAGATAACAGTGTGAAAAAGAGTGGAAAGAGAGAAAAGTGCAGCAGAAATGACTAAAAGTGAAATGCAGGAGAGCAGAAGAAAACATTTAAAAACCCTGTAATTAGGTGCATGCACAGAGTTCTGTTAACCTCGGCTGACTCCAATAACACAGTTACAAGAGAGATGTCTACTCCAGCATGTCGTTAGCCATAAATACAGAGGTAAAAAGTTCCAGGGCAAATAACATCAAAGGCAAAGGGAAAGTGGGATGGGGCAAAGGAGCCCCACCCAACCTCCCTGGATGAGCTGGGTTTAACACAATTTTCCAGCAGACTAACCAAACCAGCAGCTTTGACTCTAAATGTGAATTTTTCACCAACTCTGGCAGATGAGCCTGCAAGTGGCGTCACAGGCGGTTACTCCTGGGGACCAAGAGGCCCACTGAAATTAGAGACAGACTTTTTCTTCCCCTGTCTCTTCAGTGGTGACTTCTTGGGATCCTTGAATTTGACTTGGATGAATAAAGGCCCTCTCAGATTTGCAGATTCCCCCAAAGGGTTTTGACATCACTCCCAAAGCACTTGCCCTCTCTGAGCTGCATCATGCTGACCTCTGACTGATGGGAAAGATCTAGTTCCTGAGAGAGTTCTGAGATGGCTATTCATTTGCAAGGAAGTTCAAACACAAGTCTGTGGGCCTAGGAAATCATTTTGACATACTCATTAATTCTGGGAATTTAAAATGTGAATGTTGTGTTATTTTTTATTGCTTCATAACGACCATGTTTACTAGACCGCTATTCACTGTTTATTCTCCAGAAAAGCCCCAAATAAATAAATAAATAAAAATAAAAGAAGTAGTAAAATGTGAAAATATGTAGCAAGAAAAAAAGGCCAAGAAGTATCTTTATGGATATTTATCGCAAAAAAGAATAGTCATTTCCTTTGAGATCAGGAGAAATGTGATTTTTCTCTGTGGTAAAGAAAGTTGGTCCCATGTGGCTATGCTGACCACACAGTGTCTTTCTGGGACAGGCAACTCCCCTCACCAATAACCAACCGACAGTCTGGCCCTGACTGTACCTATTTCTGAGCATGAAATTTTCTAATTAATTAATTTAAATTATGAAAACTTCCTGACACATACAAAGATATAAGGAATACTATAACATCCTTCTGAGTGCAGGTGTTCAATTGAACACCTGATTTGCCTGGACTCCCTCCTGAGACCCATTAATGCAAGTTTTTGGAGCCCTAAATCCACGAAGAAAAAGAGCATGCAAGAGGAGAAAGAGCAGCCAACTTGGGGGAACTATAAAGCATACGGATCGATGGTAACTAACTAATGGGAACCCGAGAAAGTTAAACCCTAACTTGATAATAGAGAAAGTCCAGGAGAGAGGTGATTTACGTTACAGGATCCTCCGCTGAGGCAGCACTGGGAACTCTAGAGAGCCCCGCAAGTGAAGGTGATGGGAGTTGGGGAGACAATGAATAAAAGAAGTGTCTGAAAACTTAGGAAGCAGTTAGGCAACCAAATGCCTCCTCTATTCTACTCAGCTGCTCCAATGACTCTGCCTCACTCTGTCGCCCAGGCTGGAGTGCACTGGCGCATCAGAGCTCACTGCAGCCTCAAACTCCTGGGCTCAAGAGATCCTGCTGCCTCAGCCTCCTGAGTAGCTGGGACTACACACCTGGCTAATTTTTCTATTTTTTATAGAGATGGGATCTTGCTAGGTTACCCAGGCTGGTCTCAAACTCCTGGCCTCAAGTGATCCTCCTGCCTTAGCCTCTCAAAGTGCCAGGATTACAGGTGTGAGCCACCACACCGATCCAGTGACTTTTTTCTATTCTCGCCCCAAACTGAAGGTTTATTCTGCAGAAAGGGTAACAGAGCAACTCCATTTAGGGGAGGAAGGGACCAGGTAACAGTGAGAGGAGGACTCCTATCTACAGTCATATCACCCTGCATGCGCCCAATCTCATCTGATTTCGGAAGCTAAGCATGGTTGGGCCTGGTTAGTACTTGGATGGGAAAGGAGTCCCCCTGTCAGGGAAGAGGGGGATAAGTGAAACGCTACAGGTCAAATGGCTATGCCTTCTCCACTAGCTCCTAGAGCCCTGAGAGCTGACGTAAGCCCTCCAGACAGGAAAGAGATTATTCACTGGAGAATCTACTGCTCCTAAAGACATTAATGTTGGGGGCTCTTCAGTAAACTACAGAGTCAGATTCCATGAAGACCAGAGCATACAAATCCCACTCTGCCCTACAACTTCCCATTTTGCTCTTCAGCTTTCAGTATGAGTGAACTGTGAAGGGGGAATCCTCTACTCTTCTAAAGTAAAAGTCAGAGACCAGAGCAACAAAAACAACAAACTAATAAGAGGAAAACAGGCCATCAAAAAAAAAATGCAGGTTGGGAAGGGGAGGAGGGAATGAAGAGAAATTGGTTAACATATAATAAAAATACACTTAGATAGAAGGAATAAGTTCTAATATTTGATCAGTAGGAAAACTGTAATTAACAATAATTTATTATGTATTTCAAAATAGCCAGAAGAGAAGAATTGTAATGTCCCCAACACAAATAAAAGATAAATGTTCAAGGTGATGGATATCCCAATTACCCTGACTTGATCAATACACATTGTATACATATATCAAAATGTCATATGTACCCCAAAAATATGTACGACTATGATATATCAATTTTAAAAATACAAAAAATAATGCAACTTGAAGAAGCGGATATTATCCCCAGAAGACAAAACATGACAAAACTCTATCATTAATATGCACAAAGAGCTAAGAAATAATATTGCATCTATTAAGTAATGTCAGGATGCTATAAGAAAGAAACAATCAGATAAGAAAAGAAGTCTGAGAATGGCTTTTCTCAAAAAGTCCCAAAATAATAAATGTCGGTGTGGATGTGGAGAGATAGGAACACTCATACACTGCTGGTGGGAATACAAACAAGTACAACCTCTGTGGAAAATAATATGGAGAAAATTAAAAGAGCTACAAGTAGAACTACCATTTGATCCAGCAATCCCATTCATTACTGGGCCTCTACCCAAAGGAAAAAAAGACATTCTATAAAGAATACATTTGCACTCAAATGTTTATGGCAGCACAATTCCCCATTGCAAAGATGTGGAAA
>NW_012156173.1:2353035-2354959 GCF_000956105.1 Propithecus coquereli
AAAGCTCTGATATCTCTTATCAAATAATTCTATTGCTAGCATTTTTGTTGGATGCAAATAAACAAACCACAGAGAGCCAATTTGCTACAGATGTTTGGAGTTTTTCTTGACACAAGGGTCTAAGACTTTATGTGCTTGCGGAGTTCCCAGAGGAGTGGCTATTTACTGAAATTGGCTATATGGCAATGGGACACATAAAAAGTTAATGTTAAAAACCTCATGGTGGGGGACATCATGTGGAGAGAAGAATTGAGTTTGAGTGAAATTGAAGAAAGCAAGTCATCTTTTTTTTTCTTTTTCTCTATTATTCTCTCTCTTTACACACACACACACACACACACACACACACACACAAATGCACACACATTAAAGTAAGTTCAATTATTCTTGTTAGAGAGAATGATAATCATCAAACCCATTTTTCTCCTCTTTTCAAGTGTTAGGAAAAGGAGAACTAATTATATTGAAAATTGAACTTAGTGGAACATAAAATGAGAGTGAATGTCTTGTAAGAAACAAATCAGGGAAAAAAAGTAATCTAGCTCTCTTTTTCAAGTATATATTAATAATCAGTGCTTAGAATTCATAGCAGCAAAAAGTTATGGAGAACATTGCCATGATCACGTTTTTTTAAATTGCGAGTTTATCTTGTGGCGCCTCATGACATTAGAGAATGAAGGCATTTAGTTAATTCAGACCATGACTACAGCATCGTATTTGTACCCAGTTAGTGGGTACAAAATGTTTTTAAAATCTAATTTAAAAAAGAAAATTTGTTTTCCTTTTTAAAAAACTGAGAAATAATGTTTTATTGCTACTTATATTGCAGGACTATTAAATCAGAGAAAAAAAGGGAGTCAAAAGATATCATGACTTGGAATCTAAACCAGAGAAATCCAAGTATTATTTCTGTATCTCCAATACTATTAAAAAGCCTTTTTTGACTAGCAGAGCCAACTTTTTGATTTGGAAATATTTCAAAAATATCGACTCTTGTAAGGTAGGTTTATCCATGTAAAGAATATATAGGAGACCTGAATATTCAAGGAAAGGGGCTTTGACCTAACCGATGGGAATTGCTTTGATCTGCCTCCCACAAAGAGGACACCAAATGACCAGCTAACACAGACCATGTCCTGCTTTGATCTTCCTTCTTCTTTAAAAGTAATCTCTTAATTAGTCTTGCAGAAATTCGTGGATCAATCTATTTCCCAAGGAAATAATGAGTAATATTGAGTAAAAAACATTCATTTGAAATTTCTAATTCTCAGTGAACAAGAGCAAATGCTGTGTGGCAAAGTTAGACACACTGATCACTCATATGGTAGTCATTCTTAAAGCATATTTATTGTCAGTTCTGCATTACCTGATGGACCAAATGACCCCTTCACTATGAAGACATTATCTGAAAAGTGTGTGTTTAAGGTAGTGTCAGTTCTGTATGCCTTGTTGTGGTTGAAGAGAGAAAAAGAGAGAACTATAAAAAGTAACAGATTGAATTGCTCTGAATGAGTCAGAAGAGTGGGAGACGTGCAAAAAGGGATGGGACAAGAGTGACAGCGGGATACCAGAATCCTGCCAGCATCAAGCCTGTGGCCTCAGCCCACATGATCTCCACCTCCTTCGGATGGCATGTTTCCAGGTAACTCTCCATCAGTTATGGTCACTGTGCTAACTTGGCTAGTTTATGGCATTTCACAATAGTGCTTCTAAACCAGGAGAGCAAGGGCTTGGTTTGTTCCAACAGAAAATAGAATTTACCCTAACTAAATTAACCAAGACAGCTCTGCCCAACTGACACACATTAATGAGAAGTAAGATGAGTTGATGCAGAGATGGTAGTAGGAGTAGAGCTTATCTCACAATCCAGCCTGAAAAGGAAAGTTAAAGATTAAAATGCAATGTAAATATATATGAGATATTA
>NW_012156173.1:2366374-2373523 GCF_000956105.1 Propithecus coquereli
GTAAAACAACAATCTGAAAAATTGCCAGAGAAGGAAAAATTTGCATTATAAAAGTGAGAAACAGATTGGCTGGAACTTCCCAAAAGCTCACTGAAAACCTCAAGTTGCTCAAACAAAGCCAACACATTTCTTAGGGAAAATTATTTCCAACCTAAAAATTTAACCCAGCCAAATTACCAATTAAGGATGAGGGTAAAATAAAGAATTTTCAAACTTGCTAAAATCCCAAAAACTTATCTTCTATTTTTAGGTATATGCTGGAGCAAGAAAGAGGATAATTATGGAACCACGAATCAGGGTCTCAGACACAAAAAAGACAAAGAATTTGATGGAGAGAAATCCAAAAATGACAACTCAACAATTGAAAGAAACTAATCCACACTGGCATAGAACAGAAAGCTCCAGGAGAACTTTCAAAACACTGAAATTAACAGAGTACCTGATATGTTTGAGGTATTTCATGCATCTGGCAGAGTTTAAGGATAAATATATGCCAAAGACATAGAAAACTAAGCAAACAACGCACAAAGGGAAAAAATTAAGAAATTTAGCTCTTACATTTAGGTCTATGATCCAGTTAAATTAATTTTTATATATGGTGTGAGGTAAGGGTCTAAATTCCTCTTTTTGCATGTAAATGCTCATTCATCCCAGCACTATTTTTTGAAAGTGCTAACCTTTTTCCTCAAGGAATTGCCTTGGCACCTTTGTTGAAAATCAATTGACCACTGATACCTGCAGGTGTAGTGAAAGAAAAGAAAACAGAAAAAAGAAAGCCCCCTTACCATAAATGTAAGGGTTTATTTTATTTCAGGTCTTTAAATTGTTTCATTGATCTACAGGTCTATTTTTATTCCAATACTACATCATCTTGATTACTGTAGCTTTATACTACCTTTTGATATCAGGAATTCTAAGTTCCCCAACTTTTTCTACTTTTTCAAAATTGCTTTAGCTATTCTGTTCTTTGTATTTCCATATATGTATATTTTAAGGTCAGTTTGTCAATTTTTGAAGATCTTCTGCTAAGGAGAATTTGAAGAGAATTGTCCTCTTAATATTGAGCCTTCTAATCCATCAACATGAAATATTTCTTCATTTATTTAGCTCTTCTATAAATTATTTCAGCAATGTTTTATATTTTTCAATGCATCTATCTTGTACTTTTTTGGTTTAATTTACTCGTAAGTATTTAATTCTTTTTTAATGCTATTGTGAATTGGATTGTTAATTCGATTTTAACATTGTTGCTAGTATTATTAATATAAAAATAAAATTGATTTTTATGTATTGACCTTATAGCCATCCTTGCTGAACTTGTTCATTAGTTCTAATAGTTTTTGTTTGTGGAATCTTTGGGGTTTTCTAAATACAGGATCGTGTCATCTGTGAATACATACAAGTTTACTTTTCCCTTTCCAGTCTGGATGCCTTCTATTTCTTGCTAGAACCTCCACTATAATGTTGAATAGGAGTAATGAGAGTGGACATCCTTGCCTTGTGCCTGAAATTAGGGAAGAAGCCTTCAGTCTTTCATATTAATTATGATACTAGCTGTCCTGTGTCAAGATGAGGAAGTTTCCTTTTATTTCTACTTCGTTGAGATATTTTTATCACAAATGAGAACTAGTTTTGCCAAATCCTTTTCCGCACTTGCTGAAATGATCATATGATGTTTTGTCCAGATTTATGGCAAGAGGATTTGTTTACTTCCTCATTTTGACATGCTACGAGTAGGACATCTCAATGAAATTATAATTTTGATTATATTATTTATTCATAGTTTGTGATTGTTATTGTTCTTGTTTCTTTTCAAATCTGCCTGATCTTTTTTATGTGTTTATTTCATTTTTATTTTTTTATTGTTTTATAAACAGTTACATTATGTTCTTATTTTAACGGTTCTTTAATCCAAAATTCTGAGTGTGTAATTCTGCTGCTTACTGTTCCTTTTGACTCTCATTCAAAATGGCATGTTTCCTTGTGCGCTTTATAATTTAGTAGTGTATTCCCATGTTTGTTATACATATACCACATAGGAATCTTGGAGGACATGGCTTGAAGATTTGTTAGTCCAGAGAGGATTTATAATTGATTCTGCCAGGCACCTGAAGGCTACCAACTCAGGACCACTTTCTGTGAATTTTTTATTAATAGTTTGGGGTTCATGGATCCTGGAGGAAGTGTAAATCCAAACTGGAAGCCATGTGAAGGTCTGACTGTGGCTACAAATTCTGAGGAAATGTTTTTCTCCCCAGCAGAACCTAAGCCAATATAAATGACATTTCCTATTGTTTTCCTTTCTTGGGGGGCAGATTTTTCCGATTCCCCTTTTGCAATAGATGTTGCATTTTTAGGGTTTTGGTTATATTGTTAGGTTTTTATTACAAATCTCTGTCTTTCTGGATCTAAGTCTTGTAACCACTATTGTGGTTAGAAGTCTATGCCTTAGACCCAGGAAGATGGAGACTGGCAGATCCTTTGAGGGTAATTATAAATTCAGTATTGCTTAGCACTAAGACTTTTAGCCTCTCTTACCTGTTTTTCTTTATTTCTTAAGTGTACAACTGTGTTTATGCAGTGATGTTGTATCTAGTTTCCATGATGGTCTTCAATGATCTTTATTTCCTGGTGTTTACATACTTGTGCAGTTCCCTCCCACATGGAATCAAGGTAGACCCATGTGACCATTAGGATAATGTGGATATGACAGTGTGTTTTCCAAAGTTAAGTCATAAAAACATTGCAGCTTCCCTCTTGGCCAAGTTATCATGGATAACTTGCTCTAAGGGTAACAAGTCTTATGTTTTAGGGACATCCAAGCAGCCTGTTCTGAGGCCCACATGGGGATGAACTGAGACTTCGGTCAATAACGAGCATTAGCTCTCCAGCTATGTGACTGAGCCACCTTGGAAGTAGGCCCCAACTATGCTGCTGCTGAATTCCTGACCCAAAAAAGTGTAAGGGAGAATGAATATTCATTGTTGTTTAAAGCCATTAAGTTTGAGAAAATTTGTTATACAATGATATAATAAATCTAAGGTGGATTTATTATATTGTGTCCAGCATTTATAGATGTTTCCAAAGGGAGTGTTCACCATTTTTTAGTGCACCATATAGTAAGAAACAGAAGTTTTGGCCATGAAATACATCAGATATCCTCCTGCCTAAATCTTTTTCACTTGCTAGTGCTTTGTCTGGCTACTCTATCAAAATTTCAAGCCTCTTTTTCATACTTCCTGTCCTACCCTGCTTTTGTTCCCCACCTTACTACCTATCAATAGTGAACATACTAATAATTTTATGTATTTTAATTGCCTATATTCCAACTAGAACATATACTCTATAAGGGCAAAGATTGTGGTCTGATTAGTTCACTGCTGTGTTCCATGACACAAGAACAGTGCCTGGCAAATAGTAAGTGTCCAATAAATATTTATAGAATTAGTAAAGGAATAGAATAAAATTTCAGCCTACGCTTCAGTCAGATTATCTTGATAAAACCTTCTCCCATTTTTGTCTGTTCTATCCCCAAAGCTTTCATGACTCCCAAGACAGCAAGTGTGAGGCCCCAGTTCTTCAGGTTCAGGGTGAAGCGCGCCATGCTCTCCCATTCATCTCTACTCCTCAAAATGTCTATCGCGTTCGGTTGGCTCTTATTTATTTATTTATTTTATTTTATTTTATTTTTTAAGTTGGCTCTTAATCGCTGAAAATATTTGACTAGGCAAATTCTCTGAGTTTCCCATTTTTCTAGACAGGATTTGCTTTGGCTAAATTTTCATATCTCTTCTCTGCTTCTTAAATCTTATTTAGGTAGAGCAAATCACTCCCTATTGAGACTAACCTTTTTCAGATTTCTGAAATGGAAAAAACAGGGTAAATTTCACAAGTACATTCATTCATCTGGGTTCAGCACTTAACTCCATCACCTCACCTAATTTTTTAACTTAAACAACATGAATCCTGGTCTTCATAATATTCAGTTTTAAGAACCAGACATCTACACAAAGTAACACTGGAAAACTTCACAAGGAAAAATGAATACAAAGGCTTTTAAAATTTTATTCTTCCTTAGCCAAAATGGTCTTTTGCATCAGTTTAAATTCCATAAAAGGAGTATGTTTATTTGGTTATTTTTCACTAAAAAAAGAAAAACTGTGCTTGTTATTATAAATATGAAAGTGGAGAAGTTTGCTAATTTCCAAATAACAAGGCCAATTAGATTTATTCCTTGCTCTCCTCTTACAGATTTTTGTTGTGCCAACAGAACACTGACCAAGGTATGGCCATTTATTGTATTAAAAGAATACAAAGGAACAGTTTTGATTTAAGCAGTATTGCCCTTAGAAATACTACTAGGTAATATTTGCTTGGACAGAGTATGGAGGGGGAGGTTATTTCTGGATCCAAGAACATTTGGATGTTTTAAATATGCCACGAGACTGTCATTTGGCTGAATAAAGTCAGATCTCCACATGGCAAATGAACCAAGCCAATTACACAGAAAATGCTCATTGTTTTCAGATTAATTCAGCTGTCAGGGTGGTGGAACGATGCAACAGAGAATCAAAAACCACTTGGAATCAACAGTCTGTCTACCAAAACTGGATACATTTTTAGTTTTCAAGGTTGTTTTTCATGATAATATAGAAAATTTAAGAAGAAAATAAGGACCCATTTCCCAGAATGTATTCTAATTATGAGGCTACCATTATTGTTATTGTCAAGTTAAACGGAACAGCAAATACATTTTTACAATTCACAAGTACACATAAAACATCCCAAATTCTTCCTTCTTTGAGATTAGCTGTATATTGCTGTATTGAGGCCAACTCTGAAATGAGTTTGGACAGTCTCAAATTCACTAAAGAGAAAGTTTTTGTGGTGTGTAAAAGGGGCAAACAGGAGTGTGTACGAGAACGTGCATGGAGGCAGGGAGGGAACATAGATGGGCGTACCTTTCATCTGTCATCTTCCTGCAGCCCTCAGATCAAGCTCTCAGGCTTGTGTCTTTTCAGCACATGGAACACCTTCTGCTGAGCTCGTACAAAACCCAGATACATGTCATTTTCCTGGAGAAAAGCTTCCCAGTGCACCTGTGCCTGCATATGCTATTACAGTAGGTATTCAGGCTATTGTTTTCTGGAAAATCTGAGCTAAACTAATTTAACATGAACTAATGTAAAAATTTATATACAGATCCTAAAGTAATCAGCAACAGTTTTGGATCATAGTGACAACAGCCATTGAGAAGATAGACTGAGGTCTCAGTGGATGGTGAAGAGGGAAAGACTGTTCTAATTTTTAGAGAATCCCTAAATTCAAATGAGGAAGATGAACTTGGGATGATTCTCTTTATTTATTTGGAATATGTATCATTAGAGATAGTTGTGGAAGGGATAGAGTATTGCAACATAAAAAGGCAAAGTGTACAACATGAGACCAGAGACACAAGTAGGACCCCAAGCCCTTACATGGAAATACCCAAGCATTTAGGTCTCTGGACCCCTGCTTCCACCAACCATAAGCCTGCGAGAACTCAAGATGGTTTTTCTTAGGACAGCTTTTGGAATACAGGATGAAGGAGTTGATTTCCTATCCCAAGGGGTGGTAGCCCCTTACGCCTACTCACATTTGCATCCAACTAATCTTTACTTGTAGCTCTCTGGGAGTCCCAGAACATGAGTGCCTGAGACATTTCTTCATTAATTATACTCACTCAGCAGATGCTCTCTCCAAATGGAAAATAATATGTATTGGCTGACTACATATTAATATTACTCAATATGTATTTTTTCGGTGAAGAGTGAAGAGTAAAAATGTAAACATGAAACTCAATCCCTAACTGAACAACCTCATTTTGTTTTCAATTTTTAAAAATTTATTCTTTATTAAAAGATAGTAATTGTACATATTTATAGGGTACAAGGTGATGTTTCAATACATGTATACATTGTGTAATGATCAAGTCATGGGTATTTAGCATATCCGTCACCTCAAACATTTATTGTTTCTTTGTTGCAAGAACATTCAAAATCCTCTCTTCTAGCTATTTGAAATATAAATGCATTATTGTTAGCTATATTCACTCTATCCTATAGTAGGGTACCAGAACTTATTTTTCCTGTCTAACTGTAACATTGTACCCATTGACCAACCTCTCCTCATCTCCCCTCCCCTCATTCTCCCCAGTTTCTGGCAACCACTCTTCTACTCTCAAATTCCATGATATCAATTTTTTTAGATTCCACATATAAGTGAGCTAACATGATATTTATCTTTCTGTGCCTGGCTTATTTCACTGAATGCGATGTCCTCCAGGCTCACCATACATGTTGTCACAAATGACAGGATTTCATCCTTTTGATGGCTGAATAGTATTCCATTGTGTAAATATACCACATTTTCTTTATCCATTCATTCACTGATGGGCATTTAGGTTGATTTCATGTCTTGGCTTGTTTTGAATTTTTTTAATTCCAAGGTCAGACTGGTAAAACATCTATATCCATAATGTTTTTGGTTCTACACTGTTTTAATACCCTATTTTGTATTAGAAATTCATTAGATTACCTGGGTAAAATAGTTTTGTGTTTCCTTTCTTTGTATATTCTAAACATAAATTCACAATTTGTTACTCTTTTCATAACTTTGTTCCTAATTATGAACCTACCAATTGTGCACCTTTTTGTAAGAGTTTTAAATCATTTTTAAGTGGAGAAATCATTTTGAACTTAAGTGCAATGCAAATGAGAATTATGATTGTTGCCTGCTCTGCACATATGGCTTCATTTAGAGTGTTTATTGTTATTGAACTTTAGGAGAAATATAATTGAAGAGAAGTAATATGAACATAGAATACAGTTTACTGAAATGTTTATAAATCTCTTTAGATTCATTAAAAACAACCTATAGCAAATTTTCTTATATGTAAACAGTGTTGATTTTCAAATGTCAAAAGTTGTTAACTCAATCATGGTCTTTCTTCAGATGAAGCCAAGTGGTGTAGTAATCACCATTGCATAATATTATTTTAAACAAAATTTGAGGCTGCAAACAGAAAATGTCTCATTACTCCCACTTTTCTTTAAAAGTTAAACGTCAAGAAATTTAGAATGCAAATTTGGTGTTTTCTGTTTTATTCTT
>NW_012156173.1:2384543-2387174 GCF_000956105.1 Propithecus coquereli
CTTTCCACCCATCAAGCTAGAGGAAAGATGAATTATATTTCCAGTCTCTCTAGAGAAAATATTATAAAATTGTTCATATGCTGAGATAATCAAAGATTGTGCAGCCCAAAAATGTAGGAAGACATTTTTTATAGAAGTTATAGGTAGGCAGTTAAGTAATAACTGCTATTTTTCTGGATTTTGTGATTTCTGTGCTATTTGTTTTTAAAAAACACTATTTTTTTCTGATTTATTTTCTTATTCTAAATACTCACTTTCATAGCTAGTTTTATATCCTTTTTCTTAAAAAGGGCCCATCCACCTGGTTCTGGTCTGTCCAACACAAGCTATTGTCTGGCTCCCACTCAGGCTATGGCTTACTAAAGGATGATCCTGCAGGGACACATGCAGAAGGCACAAAAGTTTTTTGTTTTTATGAGGTGCAGATTAATTAAACCAATTGACCAGAAATGTAAGGATTCATATCTGGACTCTCAAGTCCCTTCTATTGATCAATGTGCCCATTCCTGTGCCAATACCTCACTTTCTTGATTACTGTGGCTTTAAAGTAAATTTCGAAATTGAATAGTGTAAGTTCACCAAGTCTTCTTTTTCAGAATTATTTTGGCTCCTCTATATCTTTTGCATTTCCACATAAATTCTAGGATCAATCAGCATGTCAATTTCTACAAAAATTCCTATTGGGATTTTGATAGAGATGCATGGAATTTATAGCTTCATTTGGAGATACTGGCCATCTTTACCATATTGAGCTTTTAATCAATAATCACAAAATATATCTCCATTTATTTAGATATCTTTTTTTTTAGCAATATTGTATAGTTTTCAGTGTACAAGTCTTATACTTCTTTTGTTAAATTTATTCCTAAGTATTATATTTCTTTTGATGCTTATTGTGAATAATTTTTAAAATTTCATTTGTAGAATGTTCATTGCTAGTTTATAGAAATATAATTAATTTTGTATACTGAACTTGTATCTTATAACTTTGCAAAACTTAGTTATTAGTTCTAATAGCTTTTTTGGAGATTCCATCTGATTTTCTGCATAAATGGCCATGTTGTCTGCAAGTAATGACAGTTTTACTTTTTCACTTCCCACCTGGATGCATTTTTTTCTTGCCTTATTGCAATGGCTACAATCGCCAGGGCATTGTTAAATAAAAGTGATGAGAATGAACATCCTTGACTTATTCTGAATCTTAGAAGCAAAACATTTAGTCTTTCACCACTATGGTGTTAGCTTTGAGGTTTTTGAAGATGCCTTTTATCAGATTGAAGAAGTTTCCTTTCCTTCATAGTTTGTTGAGAGTTTTATCATGAATGGGTGTTGAATTTTGTCAAATGCATTTCTAGATCATATGCGGTTTTGCTTTATTCTATTAAAATTGTATATTACATTAATTGCTTTTAAGATGTTAAATCAAACTTGCATTCCAACATTATATTTTTAATGACTACACCTAGTCTTTCCTCATTTTTTCCTATTAGAATTACTCCTTATGAGCAAATATAGAGCTATATCAACTGAGGTTCCTCTAAAATTGACACTAAGAGGCATATGCTATTATATTTGTAGGCATACTCCAGGGTCCAGATAAGTATATGTTAAATATTGTGTTGCCATAGTGATTTTTCCTGAGATAAGTTGTCAACAGCAAATCTTCTATAAGCCCTTCCTCTAGAAGTGCTTAGCAATGATCCTACCACTTCTCTAAACATTCAGTAGAAGTACACATGAAGTGGGATTGTCTAGTGATTAAAAATACGATCTCTGCAGACAGGCAGCCTCCCTAGATTCAAATTCTGGCTATAGTACCTACTTACTGTGTGACTTTGGGTAAGTTACTTGAACTCTTTGAGCCCTAGATTTCTTATTTGTAAAACCCCTCATCTATAAAATGAGGCAATAACACAACCTACCCTAAAGGGATGTTGGGAAGATTACCAGGAAACATAAATAAAACATGTAGCCCAGTACCTGGCATGCAGAGCTCGACAAATGATAGCAATTATTAACTAAGAGGATTTAACATTCCCCTCAGCTCAACTAAACTTTAGAAGGATTCTTCTTAACTATAGATCCCTTTTCTTAGATCACTTATGTTAGAAATCTTATAACTATAAATTCTTTCTCTCCCCCTTTGAGAGGTAAATCTTCTACAACCCAGGAATGTCTTTCTCAAAGACATAGGAGCCATTCCTTTGAAACATAATCATTAAGAAAAAGAGCAACCTTATCTCCCAGTATCTGTGAAAAGGGAGAAGCCTAACTTCAGTAAGTGCCAATTAACAAACACAGAAAGCCTAACACATTCACCAACCTCCCACTAATGAATGTCCTTCAGTATTTTACCACTAACTCATCTCAATGATTCCAAATCTCCCCTTTTGTCTCAGTGTGGTTGAGTTCAATCTCTCCCCTATTGCAATAGTCTTGATCCCTTTTGCAACAGTATTGAATAAAGTCCTCCTTTATTCAATACTTAATATAGTTGATGACCCAAAGAAAAGCACCACATATTAAACAGTGACTTAAATGCGATTCATCACAAAAAATTGTGCCACTTAATATGTGTTTATGTCTGTGTGCACCTTTATTTCTCAATAATGACTTATGTTTCAGTGAAAA
>NW_012156173.1:2387224-2387900 GCF_000956105.1 Propithecus coquereli
TTATTCTAGATATTCAATGTCTCTTAATCTTGTCATTTACTGGTTTAAAATATACTTTTCAATATTAAGATACGTTATTTGGTTAAACCAAATATGTTATTTGGTTATTTATGTTAAACTGGTTGATTGTGTTGATTTTTTTCTGTGAAGTCTCTTGTTTACCTATCTTCATTTTACTTGTATTCAACTGAATCAAATTAGATGTCAAGTAATATGAACTACAACATTTTTAAAAAGACATTTAATTAAGTATTTTGATTAGGAATGAACCAATAAGCATGTCATTCAATGTTTCAAGTTCTGCTTTAGAGAAAAATCATGATATTATAGTTGAAACTAAAATGTGTATTAATTCTTTGTCAGGCTTACTCCATTCATCTTGCACAAGTTTGACTCTTTGAACAGAAATATGAACATAAGTATATTTAAAAACTATAACACTACACAAATACCCTCAAAACTATAACCCAGTTAAAACAAGTTTTCTGATCTACCATTGCTAAGATTATAAGTGAATCTCTGTAGGCATGGCTAAATGTACCCACAATCATGTACTTCTGCAGAAGCCAAAAATCATCCCTCCAAGAGATTAACATGAAGGTAAGCCAGCCTGACACAGGCTGTTGAGCTGACATCATCATCAAGTCTTTGGATTGAAAGAAGAGTCAATCCACTC
>NW_012156173.1:2388915-2392185 GCF_000956105.1 Propithecus coquereli
TTCTGGAGGTTATGCAAATCTTCTTTAATATTTTGATAAGTTAAAATAAAAAACCAAAAGATGACTTTAACATATAATTAGTCTGTTTTTGTTTTTCTATATTGGGTTGGGGCAGGAGGGATGGGGGAGATCTTGGTCTTATGTCAAGAGAGGAATGTGACACAGACAATGGTGATATTTTGGCAGGGAAGGCATTGGTGGATGTTACTGATCCGCCCAAATTCCTCATGCCCCTTCCAAAGGTGGGTGGGCTGCAGACCAGAGTGGGGAGTGTTAGAGAAACAGAGGGAATGGGGTCTAGTTGCTGAACTAGAGAGCTGCAAAGCTGCAACAGAATGTTTCTCAGTAGGATTTTTTTTTTTAAGTCAAGCAGTTCTGTAAAACAAGTGGAAAAGCAGTAGCATAAAACCCAGAAGTCCTAGGGTTCCTCATGAGCATGCGCCTCAGAAAGCAAAGCTGAGGTGCAGGACTAGGGAAGCCAGGCCAGAGAGGCAAAGCCAGCCCAACCACTAGGAATACAGGAGAAGGGAGGAGGCGGAAGGCTGGCAAGGAGAGAATGTGATAGTTTAGCACAGTTCAGTCTATGAAATTTTTTGGCAAGGTCATTAAAATGCAAATTCCCAGGCCATGAACACAGGGCTTTCTGATACTGTATGTTTTGTGCAGGCTCAGAAACTGCATTTTAACAGGCACAAGAGGTTATTTCATTTCAGGGTCTTTCAACTGCATGTCAAGATACTCTAGCTTAAGGGACCAGAGGCAATGTGACCTTGGTCTTCTGGCAACATGAAAATCAATGAAGATATTTTTATGATCATGATTCTTTTTATTGGTATAAAATCATTCCCCAGTGATAATTTAGCTGATCGTGGTATTTAGAAGGCAGAAACTTTGTCATTCTCACTCCCTCTACTGGTTGGTGGTTAGGAGCATGGAAGCATCCTTCATCCCTGCCACATGCGCTAGGAGACGCTTGTGAGAAACAGAATAACAGCACCTCCTCATTAGCCACTAGAGACTGTTGATTGCCAGAACCAGGAACACAGAAGGGAGCATTTCTTGATCTGGAGGGAACCGGGTGATTCTCAGTAGAGGTGGCTCTTCCCTGGAGAATTCTTAGTGTGTAGACAATTTGGAGTATGTCATCGGATGGTCCCTTATGTCCGCCAACAGCAGTTTCTCATGTATGGTGACTTTTAACTCTAAATTTGATAAATGAATATCCCTGATTTGTCAAGTGACAAAATCTCAGGCTTTCCTTCTTGTGTTTGTCTGGAATTCCCCAGGAAACAGAAAGAATGCGCTGCATTCATTGTCTCTTTTGTCTCTTTGCCACAGCAGATGCTCTGCCCTCAGGAGAGCCATCTGCACTGGAGGACCCCAGCACCTCAAGCACATGCCCCTAGGCATGCTAGGCGACCCACTGGGTGACACTGACTTCAGTGTGATCTTGTTGGTGTCGACTTTCTTCCCGAAGCTGCCTGCAGGTCCCTGGACTTCAAATAGTGCTGTTTGACTCAGCTAAATCATGCTCATGGCCATGCTAATGGAGACCTGGCCTGTGCTGCCCCAGGACACCTTTGACACTTTCATTTTTGCTGTCCCCGCTCTGAGATCCTATCTGCAATACACCTCCTGATCCCTAGTGTTGACTGCTCTCTCCGCCAGTTGGAAAACATTGTCCTCTTCCTGTGTCCAGCCTTTCACAGGGAAGTTCTCATAGCAGAGAAGTCGCGCCAGTGGCAATTTATTCTGCTCTTCTCTTTCCTGCCAGGGCAGCCACACATTGTAAAACAAACCACAGTTCTCTCCATACACTCCAGCACTGTTGATGAGTCTAATAGCCAGTTTAATTACAACTGGGGATTTCCCCAAGGTACCCTGTTGTCCCTCCCTGCTATCTGTCTTCCTTCACTTCTACACTCCCCATCCCTCTCGCACTACTCAGTCTGGCTGTTGGCATTTCTCCTTTTGACTAAATCCAAACTCTGAACTGATTGCAAGGTCTTTTATAGGGATGTCACACTAATGAGAATACGCAGCTAATTGCCTTCTAACATTCTGTGACAGAGAAGCTTGGAGGTTCTGCTTGGCAGTGTACATAAGACACCCTCCAGAGCGATGTCAACTGTGGTCAGAGGAGTATCTGTAGATTTACCAGGTTCTTAATGAAGCTTAATCTCTAGGGCTTCTCATTTGAAGTAGCCCATTCAAAGACTTGGTGTGCCCTTGGAGTAACCAGGGAAGAAGCATTGGTCCCAGCCATGTGCAGGAGACATGAAGTACTGCCCAGTCAGAGCTTACCCTCTACAATCTGGGGGTGGTACAGGAACTACAGTGGGACTAGCTGGCTGCCAGCAATACTTCTGTATCAGCCGAGCCCCCAGACATAACCTTGGGCCTCAGGACCCAATCTTTGACCCTAAGGGGAAATGACCAACAGAGATGTCTCCCTGTGAGCCACTATGACCCAGGATTCAAGAAAACTCTGTTTCCCTCACTTCCCTTCTTAGGTACTTCCTAGTGGGAACAGGTGGCAGCAAAGATCTAACAAAAGTGGACCATCTGTATAGTAGCAGCCATCAGGGTTCATAACCAGTGATATCAAAGGGCCAGAGTTTTCCCCTGACTTTCCTGAGCTCTGCCTGAGACAGAAACTCAGAGGCTGCATTACTAGTAATGGATGGTGAACCTACAAGAAAGCTTTCTGAACTCCTTTCCACCCATCAAGCTAGAGGAAAGATGAATTATATTTCCAGTCTCTCTAGAGAAAATATTATAAAATTGTTCATATGCTGAGATAATCAAAGATTGTGCAGCCCAAAAATGTAGGAAGACATTTTTTATAGAAGTGATAGGTAGGCAGTTAAGTAATAACTGCTATTTTTCTGGATTTTGTGATTTCTGTGCTATTTGTTTTTAAAAAACAATATTTTTTTCTGATTTATTTTCTTATTCTAAATACTCACTTTCATAGCTAGTTTTATATCCTTTTTCTTAAAAAGGGCCCATCCACCTGGTTCTGGTCTGTCCAACACAAGCTATTGTCTGGCTCCCACTCAGGCTATGGCTTACTAAAGGATGATCCTGCAGGGACACATGCAGAAGGCACAAAAGTTTTTTGTTTTTATGAGGTGCAGATTAATTAAACCAATTGACCAGAAATGTAAGGATTCATATCTGGACTCTCAAGTCCCTTCTATTGATCAATGTGCCCATTCCTGTGCCAATACCTCACTTTCTTGATTACTGTGGCTTTAAAGTAAATTT
>NW_012156173.1:2392235-2392550 GCF_000956105.1 Propithecus coquereli
TCTAATCTTCTGTTATCAAGTTAAGTGCTTTTCTACAGGTATTAATAGAAGGAGATAAGAAATCTCTAATTAGTCATTTAGTTCCTTGAGTCATGAACGACCTTTTGGTGTTGTGCACCAGAGTCTGTGTTTGAATTAGAACACATTCGTATACCCCTACTACATAAATAGGTATTTCTGTGTGTAGATATATAGAGTTATCTTGCTTTTTCAGGATGATTTTTATTTTTACCTTCCCAAAATGTAAAGGATAAACATAGAAAATCAGTCAAATTTTCTCTAATTTTTGTTTGTTTTAACAGAAAAGATAACTGA
>NW_012156173.1:2404730-2415977 GCF_000956105.1 Propithecus coquereli
TTATGATTTAAAAAAAAAAAGAAAGAAAACTTTACAAATCATAAACAGCTTTGAAGATGAGGAAAGAGCAGACCTTCAAGCATTCTTCTGTATTTAGTCAGAAATGACTGGCTCAACCTCACCCTACTCCTCTGAGGCACATTTATACTAAGTCTTGGAAATTAAATTTTGCCAGAGCAATAGGCCTGATGTGGCCTTTTGAATCACAGAGAATCACAGAGACCCTCACCTGCTTAGGTGTCTCCTCCAATCATGTTCAGTGTAAACTAAACATCCTACAATGTCAAGATTAACACCTGCATTGTTTTTCTAAAACCTGTATTACTTTGCCATCGTGTAATAGAAGGATACATTCAAGATTGAAGGGTGCTCCTTAGTATGCCTATTCAGGAATAAAATGAATCTAGAGGAGCCAAAATCAAAGCATACTGTTTGCCATAAGTGATCCAATTCCTCTTTGAAATAGCATTCTTCCTCTCCATCTATATTTTGGAAAATTACAGAAAGATCAGTAGGTACTTTTAATGCAATCAATGCTGGATTATCACTCAACAGGCTGAGTATTTGAGGGCACCAGCAAAACAGAGGAATCAGAAATGACCAAGGGAGGTTTAACTTTGATGAAGTTATGTCGTGTCTTGAAATAAAATCTGCAAATAAAGCCATTTCATTTCAGTATTCATGTGAGTTTTACAACATTTTGAAAAAATAAATTTTCTTTTGAATTGCATATGGGGTTGTCATCACAATCTTTTTAGTGTTTGGGGCTTCTAAAATTCCCAATTCAGCCCTGCATAGAAAAACTCTAAACACAGAGGGTTAAGGCATTAAAGATGAAAGCTAGTACCCTTACAACTATTTATATTGCAAAAGCTTTGCCCTTCTGCAAGAACATGCAGTTTCCCAAACACTAACCTCTCTTTACAAGGTTATGCTTATTAGCTAGGATTTGTAGCTCAATAGCAACACTGTTCATCCTTGGTTCAATTCAGATTGTAATTTCTTTTTAAAGTACCTGACCCTTATAATCATATGGTGAGTCGGCCTGATCATTCATCTTCCCGAGGCCAAGGACTTGGTCTGAACACAGAGTCACTTGTGTTTCTCAAGCCTCTCAGCATCATGATGATTGAGGCGAAAAACTGTCAATTGAAAAAAGTTTGAAAGAAACCTTTCACACAATGTTTTCATTGTCTTGTCCTTTTTCTGGAACTTAAATTTCTGATTGCAAAAACAAAAGTCTTCCTAGATACAAGGATGAGGTTTTAAGAGATAATCTTTGTTTCTAATTAAGTGTGGAAACTATCAACTATTTCATTGTCCCCGGTGTCAGCATGCACTGAATAAGATTTTGCTTTTTCTCAGGGCCCAGCATATATTAAGCACTCACCAAATGCTTACTGAATAAATGACTCTACCCAATCTCATGTCTTTGTCCTGAAGCTGTGTCTTCCATCATAGTACTAAAATGTTTCATTAATGTCTGGGTTCACATCCAGAGTACCACATTCCACACACCGCGCTAACTGGATCAGCAGTTGGAGGAGAGTAGGTCACAAGGTGATTGCTTAGACTGGCTTTCTGCCCATTCCTGAACCAATCTCTGTGGCAAAAGGAATGTAATTAGGATGACTGATTTATGTAAAGCAGTCCCTGTCATCTCTGGAGTTTGGATAGAGTATATTCCACTCAAAGCATATGGCCAACCAACAGAAGACAGAGAATACTCCAAAGGAAATCTTGGGAGCCTTTAAGACCTAACAAGGGCATCACAGATGCTGAGTAGGAAACTGAGAAATAGTGACAATTTCTGTTTTTATTATGACTCAGTGAAAACTAATAAATATATCTGTATTAGAAATAATTCCATATCTCTTAAGAGTTAAAGAAAATCTCCTTTATATCAGTAAAAAGAAATACTATCAGTTTTTTTTGGTGTGTGTGACATTTGACACCATGTATTTGTTTTTAAGAAAAAGACCCTAAAATCAGATGACACCTATTGTGCAGTAGAAAGAGTTTTAGTTTAATGAGACGTTGACCAGCTGACTGGCCTGGAGTGTTTCTTAATCAGTTAACAACACCATTTCCAGAGAAGTTTTAAATAAATTGTGGTTGGCTTTACATAGATTATGCTTAATATCTTTTGCATATTTTCTAAGAAACCATTCCCTCATCGGAAGTCATAAGAACATTCTTCTATCATTTTCCTTCTAAATCTTTTATGCATGCTTGAGGAAAATGTACTTTCTCTAATTTTGGGACACATGATTCTTTAGGTATTAATTGAATCAACTTTGGCGACTATGTTCTTCTAAATGCTTACTTTTTTTGCTGCTTGAGCTAAAAATTGAGAGGTATGTGAAACACAATATAATAGGTTTCTCCAATTAAAATGAAATTCTAAAAAATGTTCCAGTAACCCATAGGAAAGAAAAAAAAAAGAAGTGAAAATATAAGCAGAAATCAATGAAACCGAAAACATTAAAATATAGAAAAACAATGGAACAAAAAGCTGGTTCTTTGTAAAGATCAACAACATTGACAAACTTCTAGCAAGATTTACCAAAAATAAAAGAAAAAGGACAAAAATTAACAATATTTGGAATGAAACACGGGCTATTACTACAGACATCAAAAGTATAAATACTATAAACAACTCTATACACATAAATCTGACAACTTAGATAAAATGGACTAATTCCTCCAAAAACACAAACTACCACAACTCATTCAATATGAAATAGGTAATTTAAATAGCCCTACAGCTTTTATAAAAATTGAATTAATCATTAAAAATTCCCTCCCCCAAAATCTCTAGGCCTAGATGATTTCATTAAAGAATTCTATGAAATGTTTAAAAAGAATTAACACCAATTTGAAACAACCTCTTTTAGAAAACAGAAAAGGAAGGAATATTTCCCAATTCACTTTGAAGCTAGTATTACCCACCAAAACCAGACAAAACACTACAAAGGAAAAAAGCTACAGACCACTCTCTCTCATAAATGCAGATGCAAAAATCCTTAACAAAATACTAGCCAATGGAATTCAGCAATATATAAAAATATACACCATGAACAAGTGGGGTTTATTCCAGGGATATAAGGCATGTTCAACATTCAAAAATCAATCAATGTATCTACCATATTAACATGCTAAAGAAGCAAAATCACATGATCATATAAACTAATGCAGAAAAAGCATCTGATAAAATTCAACACCAATTCATGATTAAAACTCAACGAAAAACAGAAATACAGGGAACTTCCTTATCTTCATCAAGAGCATATACAAAAAATCTCACTGTTAACATCATACTTAATGGTGAAACACTGAATCCCTTCCTCCTAAAACCAGAAACAAATCAAGGATATCCCTTCTTACTGTTCTTACTCAACAGTGTTAGAATTTCTAGTCACTTCATTAAGGCAATGAGAGGAAATAAAAAGCAAACAGATCAGAAATGAAGAAATAAAATTATCTGTTATTTGCAGTTGGCATGATTGTCTATGTAAGAAAAAAATCCCAAAGAATCAACAAAAACCTCCTAAAACTAATTAAGTGATTAAGTGAGTTCAGCAAGGTACAAGATAAAATACAAACATCAACTGTATTTCCACACACTTAAAATAAATATGTGAACATGGATTTAAAAATGTGATACCATTTACAATGTCTCAAAAGAAAAACATGAAATGCTTAGGTATAAATCTAACTAAAACATGTATAGAACTCGTATGCTGAAAACTACACAATACCGATTTTAAAAAAACAAACATCCTTTGATCACGGATTGGATGACTCAACATAGTAAAGATGTCAAATCTCCCCAAATTGATATACAGGTTTAACATAATTCCTATCAAAATCCCAACAAGATATTTGTATATAGACAAGATTATTCTAGAATTTATATGGAAAAACAAAGGAACTAGAGTGGTTAAAGCAATTTTGAAAAAGAATAAAGTGGAAGCAATCGGACTATTTGATTTAAGACTTACTAATACTTAAGGAAAGATAGCCTTTTCATCACATATGGTGTTGGAGCAATGGAACATCCATGCCCCCTCCCATGAACTTAGATTTGTCTCACATTTTATAAAAAATTAACTCAAAATGAATGATAGCATTAAAAGTAAAATGTAAAATTATAATACTTTTAGAAAAGAACATAAAAGAGAAAATCTTTGTGATCTAGGGCTAGGCAAAGAAATTTTGATACCAGAAGCATGATCCATAAAAAGAAAAACTGATAAATCGGACTTCATCAAAATTAAAACTTTTGCTCTGTGAAAAAGACCCCAGTTAAGAGACTGAAAAGACCTGCTACTGACTGGGAAGAAATATTCGCAAATCACATATCCAACAATGGACTAGTATCTAGAACATATGTTTTTAAAAAACTACTCAAAACAATAAAAAAAAATCTAATTAGAAAAAGGGGGAAAGACATGAAGAAACATGTCACTAAAGAAGAAATAAAGGTGGCAAATAAGCATATAAAACAATGATGTTCAACATCACGAGCCATTAGTGAAGGGTAAATCACAACCCCAATGAGATACCGCTATGTACCTATCAGAATGATTAAAATAAAAAATAGTCACACCATCAAATCCTGACAAGGACATGAAGAAAAGAGATCACTCATACACCACTGATGGGTATGTAAAATGGTGCCACCACTCTGAAAAACTGTTTGGCAATTTCTTAAAAACTAAACATTCATCTACTATATGACTCAGCAATTGCTCTACTGGGCATTTGTCTCAGAAAAATAAAGATGATGTTCACACACAAACCTGTACAGAAACATTTACAGCAACTGTATTTATAATAGCCCAAACTGGCCCAACGTCTTCCAACAAGTGAACAGTTACACACACTGAGGTACGCCCATACCATGGGATAATACTCGCACTCAAAAGGAACTATTTTGATACAATAGACACACACAACAATCCAGAGCATTATGTTAAATGTAAAAAGCCAATCCCAAGAGGTTACATACTATTATTTCCAGTTACATAACATTATCAAAATCAAAAAGATATAAAAATGGAGAAGAGATATGGTTGCCAAGGGTTAAGGAGGGAGTGAAGTGGGTATGGCTATAGAAGGCAACAAGAGGGACCGTTGTGCTGGAAAATGCTCTGTATGGAAATGTTCTCTACCTTGACTGTTCCGATGCCAATATCCTGGTTGTGATATTATACCATAGTATTGCAAGATGTTCACTTTGTGGTAAACTAAATGAAAGATACCTGAGAGAGAGCTCCATATTATTTCTTACAAGTACATGTGAATATAGTTATCTGAAATAAAAGTTTAATTAAAATATTAGCATTAAATATATTTTATACTTTACAGAGAATGGGCTCTTTGTTTAAAACTTCCATGCCATTCCAAAGAAAAGTGTTGGTCACTTGCCTCCATTCCAGATTTTAAAAAAATTTAATACAACATAGAAAGTTTCTAAATTATTAAGAAAAATGTTTGACCACAGACCAGGAAAAGACATAAAGACAACAGGGCAGGTCTAATTTTGAACAAGAAATATTCTATTGCATCCAAGATAGAACTAATATGAATATTACTAAGGTTATCTTACTAACTTTTGGTATATACCCCCACTGCAAGATAATAGTAATAATTAAATGTTAAAACCATGGTAAACTTTAGTGAAGTTAAAACATTAAATTTGGCCCTGGAAAGAGGTCAGATGTAGTCTGGCACACTGAAAACGCCTTGAAATGAACTCAAAATGACCACAGCACCTAAGTTTAAAAAAAGAATAAAATAAAATATTCTCCACTAAAATTTGGCTTTATTATTACTGACAGGAGAATCAGCTTTGATATGAAAGCCATCAAGTCTTTAGCTATGCAAGTTATTAAAAAAGCAAAAACCTGCATCTTATTATTGGGCCAAAACTCTAATTTTCTAGAAAATAGATTCTCTTTCTCCTAGTCTAAGCTCAGTATTTCGGGTCTACCATTACACATTTGAAATAAAACTTCCTGAAAGTGAAACTAGGGATGAGTGAAGTCTTAGTTGAGGCTAAATAGCTGCATTTCTAAGTCTTCTACCAATGCTAATAGGTTTCGGAGTTAGTAACTACTGTCTAACAGTACTTACAGTAAACACTTAAAAATTTGTACTTTGGGTTGGCCAAAGTGGGAATTAATGCCCTTTCAAGTTTATTTAAAGACGCAGTTCAGTTCTAGCAGACTCCCTCTAAAACAAATAGGAGTGTTATGCACGTAACAACTGCACAGGAAATCTGGTTTTGCCTTCACCACTTACATTCTAAGCAGAAAGGCCATCACTACACAAAACCTACAGGAATCCCACTCTGAGTAATTAAGTGACCAACCTCTTAAAAACTTGCCAGAAGCAACAGTGTCTGTAAAACCTATTTAGTGTGTTATTTAGTTCTATTTCTGCATTCAAAATTAAGATTGTTTGGAGATAAATATTACATAATTTTCATGGCAACCAAATGATTACCAAAACAAAGAATTAAAATTGGCGTATCAGTTCAGTATTTGAATTATGAGAAAATGGCATGAGCCATTAGCATGAGCCATTAGGAGAGTTTTCTTCTTTATTCCCTTTTGATTAAAAAAAATTTGCCAAGGGATGGGATAGGGTTAAATTTAAAACACTTTAAGTTATATTTTACAAGAAGCATACTTAATGCTTTTGCTGAGTGCTTTCTGACGAAATACAGAACCAAATTCCCATCAGCTCTCACCCTTCTTTCCAGCACTTTGCCCTCTATTGGGAGCAATAACTCTATACATGTGCTACAAATGTCAGCCCTGACTAACAGGATGCCCTAGCTCTGAATCCAGCCACAGCCACCAAAATAGCTCCTTTCTGGAGACATCACACACAGATTATGACTCATTTAGTAGCTCATCTTTAGAAAACTAGCAATTTACTAGTAGTCTATTAGTTGAGAAAAGAAAATGAAATTCAATTAATTGCTAAGGGGAAAATAGGATAAACAGGAGGTTGGTTCTTAAGAGCGAATAGTGCCCAAATGACAGGTACTAGGTGATCCAGAAGGTGATGAATTAATTCTCACACATTCTCTTCCTTCCTTGCCTCCTTCTGAAATTTCTCACCTGGCACTTTCTTTAACATATTAAGTGTTTTTATATGCCAAATGCCAAACATAAGCTCCCTGAGGGCAGGGACCATATTCTTTAGGTTCACTCTTGAAGCTTCTGTGCCCAGCCATGTAGCAGCCTGGCAAAACACTGACCCCAAATAAGTGCAACATTAAGTATTTATTGAGCAACTACTATGGGAGGGAGGGAAGAAAGAAAGGAAGGAAGGAAACTGCTAGGTTTTGGGGTCCTGGGGTCTTCGGATTTTGTTTTGGCTGGAAAAATTGACCAGTTTACCATCTAGAAGCAGTGCTTCTAAATTTTTCCATCAAAGAAACCCTAATGGAAGAGAAGAGATTCTGGTTCATGTGATTTATACTCTCACTGTTTATCACAGTGCTTGTTTCACTATTGTGCTGGACTGTCACCTCAACATCATTGCTCTCTACTTTCTAGAATGTCCTCCAGATTGCAGGGAAAGCCAGAAACTACACTTCCCACAAACTTCTTTGCTCTCTGTTTCTAAGTTAAGAGTTAACCAAAGAGAAACATTTCCATGAAATGTGGAAGGCAGAGAAAAGGAGAGGCTGTCCTTCCTCCAAGGCTGTGTGGGCAGGCAGCGGACAAGGGTTTCACGGCAACTTCAAGATCTCTTGCAAGGAGCCTGCTTTGGTGCTCTTAACAGCTGAGACAGCTGGTGACAGCTCCTTGAGACTCACAGTGTCAGTGCTGCAGGCTGAGACAGCAGAAGCTTCTGGATGTCAAGATTCACAGCAGTCCCTGGGGAAGCTCCTGAGATCCACCACCCACTTTCGTGCTGCAGATACCTCCCTCACCCACCCTTCTGACGTTGGAAGCTTCTAATTCCATATATATTAAAACATTTTACACTTAGGGTGCATCAAGTGGTTAGTTTTCCTAACCGAAATGTTGAAATATTTAACGTTAGCATTAAAGAAAAAAGTTTCCTACCTGTCTTGTTAACTTAGTGAAAGATGCTGCTTCATGGAGTCTACTGACATCAGAAAATCCAGCTGAAATGAAGAAAGATAACCCTGCATGTTCGGCAACCATGCAATTTCTTTTCCTATCTCCAGGCAGTTTGTGTCACAGTATTTTGAGGACATAAATTTCTAAATACTTGGGAAAAATGGTTTTATCTTCATTGATTTATAAACTATGTCAGGGCAGTTGTTAAGCAGAGATGTCATGGATTTTGTCAGAGAAGTGGTACACTGCAACACTTTCAGGCTCCTGCTGGTGTAAAATCTGGTAAATGTGTTTCCTTGTTGGCAGGTCAAACTGCTAAAATCTTATGGTAGACCTAATAGGTCTGAGAATCACAGGTTCATTTTTTTTTTAAACGAATCATGAAAATACACAATATTTTTTTTGAGGAAAAAAAATGACTGATGTTCTTTATTTACTATTAATACTAATAAGCTGAAAATGTCATTCAACTCATAAATTTCCCAATCAACTTGCTTTAGCCCATTCTGAAACTTTATTTATATTGCAGCAAACTGGCCACATGTATGAAATACATTCAATTCTGACTTTCAAAAAATGCTGAATTAGTTATCCTTTTGAATCTTAGCTATAAAGGTGGACAATGACTTTATTTTCTTTATACATGTTTTATCGTTTATTATGACATTCCTTTTTCTACATGAGATACAAATAAAAATTACACCAACTACAGAAACTATTCTGTACTTGATAAACCACAGACCTATTTCATGGAGGAAGAGGCCTTTAAAGTCATTTTTCTTCATGATAGGTTTGTCTAAAAAATGGATATTCAAGACACAACTTTTTTTGTGCACAAAATTTCACCATTTTTAAGAAAAGCAGTGAAGACACTTTACAACCCAGTGGCCACCTCTTCAAGGTGCAGTGTTCTTGGTCGTCGACGCAGATGCTGCCGGGGTACCCAGCGAGCCTGACTCCAGACACCACGTCCACGGCGGCTATCCTAGACTGAGCTCCATCTGTGCCCACATCTATACTTTTTTTAATACATGATCCCATGCCTACTGAAAAACAAGTCACACTATACTGAAATGACACCAGTTACTCTTTTGCCAGCCATCATTTTGCAAAACCAAAACATTTTTGTAATATTTAATGACCAAAACAATAGCCAAATACTTAATGCCACATTGTCATTGAACTTGTGAGGCTGATTAATCTCAATTTGTGTTCAAGTATTTCCTTTGAACACACTAAAATGAACACATGTCACTTGATAAGGAAACTTCTTCAGTTTGACTCAAACAGATTAGACACACTATCCATCATGAAAACAACTCTATTTTTATTTTCCATAGTGTAATCTTCACCATTCACAGCAACTCTAAAACTGGCCTAAGGGAAAACTTCAAGAATTTTTTATTTGGCTACTGTATTATTTTTTTCATTTAATTTTTTCTAATCAAGACTGCTTTTTTTGTGTTTCAAATATTTTGTGTAAATTTCTCCCTCAAAGTTTCTTAAGAGAATGCAAGCCACTAAACTTCCTGTTTTAAATCACTGATCAGTATCCCAGTTAAAGCAATAATTTAAAATTATTACTTTAAATAAAGGTACTAAAATTATGCCAAGTTTTAAGTGCTTTTGTTGTTACTGGGAACTCATTGTGAAATGAAAAGAAGTAAATGTACTTGGCTAGTGTAAGAATACACATTTTATCAAGTACAACTGTGGCAAAAAAACCATTGAACTGATTTGTGGAAGCCATCAGGACTTTTATAAAGACATAAGATGGTAGTTTAGCACAGGAAACAGCATGCACCTCTGAGCAATTGCAAAGAAAGACCACGTCCGAGCAGGCCTGGTGGGCTGGCACTGACATCAGAACGGGGGATATTTGTGTGAATTCTCTGGCAACGTGAAGGCTCTAAGTTCCAATCACTCATTCTCGAAAAGTCTCCTATAGTCTCTTTTGTGGAAAAAAAATTGAGTTTTGCTGACATGCAAAAGGCAGCTTCTACCTATTAGAGACAAAATAGATAAAATTATTGATTCCCCCAAATAAAAACTTTGGGTAAACCAATGCTCCAGAAAGATGTAAAATGGCTACAGTGCATGTGGTTACATCTGCAGTGTGGAGACTTCAGGTAGCACAGCACCACATGGGAGGTAAGCGCTGGTCTCCTGGAAGGAAGAGTCCTCATGAAACAGGCCTACCCAGAGACCTTTTAAATCACCTTTATTTTGGTTGCAAAGATACAGTTTACTTAGTTTCTTAATGTTTTATTTGTTCCCATTTGAAGTCTCAGTCAGAGCTTGCCCATGTTAAACATTGCCTCCACTACCAAACTGCTATATAAGAACATTATAAAATATAAACTATAAACTGAGATAATGCTCTTTATAGTATTTAGATTAGTGCATGAAAACAACAGTGATTTAAAAAGGCAGATGAGTCAACTGGCAAACATCCAATTGCTTTTCTAATGAAGGATGATATAATACAAAAGGGCACACAAGGTAAACACTAAATTTTAAGTGTCAGGTGCTCAAAAACAGTAATTGTGAGGAAGTTACTTCCCAACGGTAATTTTGACCCAAAGATACTTATGTAACCATTATTCTATAGGACATAGGGAAGGTAAGTAATTGTTAAGATAGTTCAGTGAAATAACAAGTTGGGATCTTTAGAATCTAAACACAATAGATTTTGGTGTTGATTTTTCACACTCTCCTTCCAAATTACATTAAACATTTATAGTAACTACACTTTCCCTAGTAAACATCAGACTTAAATAGACCATATGTAAAAACAATCTATCCTTAGTAATTTTACTAAGCAATCTACAGCAATGCTTAATATATATACATCACGGGTATGAAATATACTAAGTTATTCACTCATTTCATTCAGAGTAAACAAGGGTTTTAAAAGAAAACAGTAAAAGTGAAATAGATAATTTGTGCTGTTGTGAACCAGGGGGAAAAAAAAACACAAAAAGACATGTTAATATTTTTAAGTTATTGAGAATATTTTCTCTGCTGAACTGAGTCAAAATTAAATATGAGATTTTTTAATTGAAGTAACACATATCTGGGTGCATGTTACATAGTGACAGAGAGATGCACACAGAATACACACATCTTTAAATTT
>NW_012156173.1:2419393-2421581 GCF_000956105.1 Propithecus coquereli
ATATATATACACACACATATTATATACATTGGAGATTTCGATATTCAATTGCTGACCTTTCTAATATTCTGGCCTGTCAATTCGCTGACCAAACTTTTCTCAGACACTTTGTCTATTACCCTTCCTCAGCCACCCACTTCCACCGTCACACCCCAAAACCTATCATTACCGATAACCGCAGCTGCTCCGTAATCTCAATGTCAAGAGTCTCACTCTCTGATCACCACCTGCTCTCTTTACAGCTCACTCCTTCTAACACCCGGACTCCAACAATTTCTGACCTTCGTTGATTCTACCACTTTTTCACTCTCCCTCACATGCTTCGTGTCCTCATTTCCCTCCTCACCTAGCTTAGATTCCGTGGGCAATCATTTAGCATCACATTCATCCTCAGCTCCCTTCCCCTCTACTTCAGTCACACTTACATGACAAAACCCCAACCAGTACCCATGCAGATGATCACGGATGCAAAAAAGACTAACGTCATGCTAACTTATCTCACTTTAAAGTCACAACTGCCAAGCAATGTCAGTCAACTGCCATTGGCTGTTGTCACGACTGCCAACTTCATTTCTCTCCCTCCTGGAAGACTGTGTCACACTTTCTCCTCTCCCCTCAAACTTCTCGTGCCTCCTCAGGCATTTCATTCTCAGTCGGCTTGATTTCCAGCTCACTGAGACAACAGGAACAATCAGAAGACATTTCTACATTTTTCATGATCCTATCTACCAACTGTATGCACTACCTGTGTGCTCTGACATCCCTCTGGTTGTCAGGGAGGAACTGTCACGCCCTGAGCAAGAGCCGACCTCTCCATTGTGCATGTTATCCCATTCCTTATCACATAACTCAAGGATCTCAGTCCAACGAACTCCCTCTATCTCTCACTTACCATCAATATTTCTTTACCTGGTAAATCATTCTCATCAATCCCACAGCTGCCATCTTAAAAACAAACCCAAAAATCTCTCATTTATTCCATACCCATTTTCGCAGCTATGACCTCATTCTCTGTTCCACTTTCCCTCTCGACTCTCTGAAACAGTTGTCTGTACTGGGTATCTTCCATTGCTCTCCTCCCAGTATTTCTTGAACCTACTTTTATCATACTTTTGCCTACACTATTTCACCAACACAGCTCTTATTGAGGTCACCTATGCCCCACACACCATTAAATCCAGTAGTCAAGTCTTAATCCTCATTTTATTTGACCCGACAGCAGCACTTGAAACAGCTGACCAAGCATCATTCTTGAAGCACTTTCTTCATTTCCTTTCCAGGACAATACATTCACTTGCTATTATTTTTTAGTCTTTTTCATTAGTTCTTCCTTAGCTCTCTAGGCTCTAACTCAGGGGTCAACAAAACCGTTTCTACAAAGGACCAGATAGTAAATAGTATAAGCTTCGCAGGTCATACAATCTCTGTCACAAGTACTCAACTATGCCATAGACAATACATGAGATTGTCTATTTATATCCCCAGCCCAGACTCCATGTTCACTTTACCAGTGCCTTGCAAACCTTTACTTGTCAACGGGCACCCTGAACTCAACATATCCAAAAATTATTGATTTATGCCCATCCAAACCTGCTCCACTTACAAATTTCCCCATCTCAGAAAACAGTAACTCCAACCATTTTAGTGGGCAAAGGCAAAACCTAGAGTCACCCTTGAATTAATACTATAACACCCATACCCAACCAGTCAGCAAATCTTTTTGGCTCTGCATTTTAAAAATACCCAGAATTCTAGCACTTCTCACCACCTCTCTGCTTCTATCCTGATCCAAGCCAACTTGATTGCTCACCTGGATTACTGCAATAGCCTTTTAAGTGGTCTCCTTGCTTTTGGTCTTATTCCAGCAGCCAAGGGAATCCTTTGAAACCTAAGCCAGGACACAACACTCCTCTGTGCAAATCTTCCTGTGGTTTCTGGTTCATTATTAAAAATAAAACTCCTTACAGTGGTTCAGGCTCTTACATAAATGCCATCCGCTGTGACCTTGGACATGATTTTCCAGCTCTTGTTGCTCATCAAAAATTTCAAGTGTGATTCTGCCTCAAGGCCTTTGCACCTGCTGTTCACTATGCCTACAGCACGTTCTCTTACTTCTAAGAAGGCTTCATGAAAATGTCACCTATCAGTAAGGCCTTACCTGACTTCCCTGTGTAAAGGAGGAACATCC
>NW_012156173.1:2421861-2423972 GCF_000956105.1 Propithecus coquereli
TAAATATTTTCCTCAGACTCCAATTGGTTACTACAGACAAATGTGTAATGTACCTTTCTGAGTCATCGTGGGTATTCCACCATGGTATATATTGCCCAGGGGTATGCCCCCTAGTGTGGGGTAATGAGGTCCTTGGGTGCTGCAGTGATAAGAGCATTTATTACCTTCCTTTATGCTCATGGTTCACCCAAACAAATCAAGGCTTCCAAGTAGAACTATTGGAAAGCTGCCACTTTTCTCAGCATTTGTGTAGCTTGGCCCTCTTCCCACTCTACAGGGCCTGTGGGAATTAAGTTTTGGGGTAGCTCCCAGATCTGGGGTGCAGCTTGGGAAGACATGTGCCTCTTCCTCAGGGTGGCTATAGGCATGTACTTCCATAAGGAATAGGAAAAGTAAAACTTGGTGATACATCTACATCCCCCCAAAATCCAAACATAAAACAAAATAACATGTGAACCTAGTCAGTGATGAATCCTGTTAAACACTAAGTTTCAGCAGTTACATGGTAACAGCTCCACGAGACTTCTGGCATTTACAGATTACCGTGTGTGTGCACAGTTGTGTGTCTGCATCCGTGTGTGTTTTCAACTATTCATGAGGGACACTTAAAGTCCATGATACAGTGATATCAATTCTGCTGAGCTGCATATCTGATTTACATGCACAAAGATGACAAACAGGAATCACTCTGTCCTGTCAGTGAATACATTGGTTACAATTCAGGAATCTCCATAAATAACAGCTTCACTGTTATTTATACATCGCTGAACATGCAGTAATTTGTCCACGGAAAAAAACGGCAGTGAAATGAAATGCAACTTCCAAGGTCAGTGAGAAAAGTGAAAAACAATTGAAAATATCTAAGAAGGTGACAATATCTTAGATATTTTGTAAGAAGTTAACAAGTCTAAGAAAATAATAATTATGAACAACAACAAAAAAGAAAGTTCTAAAAGGGAAATCAAATGCTACATGGTATTTAGGGGTTCCCAAAGAACCTGACTTTATCCTTGCTGAACATCAAAGGTCTACATATTGCATGATATATTAATAGTTCATGGTTCTAATATTTGTGTAGTACTTGACACAATTTATATTTGACACATACATATGGACTCCCTGTATTAACCTGCTTCACTTAAGAAAGAAATTCATTCCTGGCAAAGGGTCTGCTGAATGTTGACAGAATATATAATGAATAATGACACTCCAAGCTGATATGATTTCCATAAGACCTGAAGATATCTCTCTAAGACAAGAAATTTTGCCTCTGTGGTCCAGAGTGCCACTGACGAAAAGAAAGGAAAGGTAAAAAGGAACAGCGAGAAATGGCGGGAGCAGTCTATCAAAGAGGTTTCTGAGTAGAAATGTCACAAGGACATCAGAGACCACCAGCCATCAGAAAAGCCTGCAGTTGTCTACTGCAACTCAAACAATAAACTTTCTCCGTGGGCCACAGCAAGTCTAGTTCAACCATGAGAATATATATAGGCTAAAACTGGTTTCAAACTGACTGACGTTACCTCTGAACCCTAGTAGGGGTCTGAGTTTAAAATGTTAAAATTTAACATCTCCAGCCACTTTAAACTTGATCATTCTCATTCATTCTCTCTCCCCTTTCAGGCTAAGTTATAAGAAAATTCATTACAGTTAACATTACCTGATAATCTGCTGCCCTTGACAGCTGCTGGTTTGCCTGTTGAACGTGTACCTCCGCATTTTCTACATTGGCTTCTATGCTATCTTTAAGATAAAACACACGTACACACACAAAACTGTTAAACATGTAATGATGCTCTAGTAACAAATCACATTTCATTCAAGACAAGATTAAATATGCTTATTATTCAAAGGTTAGTATTAGCAGTACATGAAAGTTGAATGTATTTGAAACTGGCTATAATTCCTCCTTATACCATTTCTCAGGTGTTCCAAGCAACACATTTGAAGAAAAGAACCTTGATCATCTTCATTACATTGCAACTCCAGTTCCATCTGGCAACCCCAGAAGAGTACTGTCACCCGGCAGTTACCAAATCAGTGTCAGCAAAAGGGCTTGTCTCAGTCTCAAACTCCTCAGTTTGTTCTATCTTAAGACCAGTGTGCAAAAT
>NW_012156173.1:2424252-2424570 GCF_000956105.1 Propithecus coquereli
TTACTAAATTGAAAAGCATGAAAGTTGTTATCAGCAACATTTAGAAAAACTTTCATTATTAGAAAATATCAGATTTAATCCAAAGGAACCCCCCCTCAATAAAAATAACAAAGTATGGGAACCATCCTTTTCACAATAGTTTTGAAATAATAATTAAAAAACCCCCATAATTACAGGAATCTTCCCACATAATTTAGATAATGTAGTGCAATAGTGTGCTCCCTTATAATCTTAGCCATGCACTCCCCATATGATGAGACCGATAACCACAACTCCAATGACAAGGACAAAAATGATGATGCACAGGGTTTTTCTGGA
>NW_012156173.1:2427101-2450986 GCF_000956105.1 Propithecus coquereli
CAATAAAAGAAGTAAATTACAGTCATCCCTTGGTATCGATGGGGGCTTGGTTCTAGGACCCCTGTGTATATCAAAATCCACAGATGTTCAAGTCCGGGTAATTATGATATAATATACTGACAGCTTTAATTCTGTTTCAGGGACTATAATATATAAGATTTGAAAAATTATCTTTTGATCTATAAAATGTTTTGCATTTCTTACCTTTCCCAGGATACAAGATTCCTTTCTTTTGAGCTTTCCTCAGGAAAACCACCCTGAATAATATTGTATGGATTGACAAGGACAAAGAAAGCAAATATAAGAAAAATAAATAACACTCACATTTTTCCTTATAATAATTTAAACTGATTTTTGTACATGTGTGTGTAGAGAAAGAGAGGGAAGTTCTTGTTCTAATTTTTTAGGTCAACTGCTTCAAGTAATAATATAATCATATAACAAGGAAGGAATTCATTAAATATTCTCAAGGGCCAAATAATAAATATTATCATGTTAAAATTTAATGTAGTCATGGCAGACCAATTCATTTTATTTTTTCGACATAGGATCTCACTATGTTGCCCAAAGAACTCATAGGCTCAAGCGATCCTCCCATCTCAGCCTCCTAAGTAGTTGTGATTACAGGCATGTGCCACCATGCCTGGCTAGTCGTGGAATCCATATGTCAAGGAATAAAGAAACAACTTGTAATAGTGTTTAAGGAAATTTAAAATTAGATTAATTCAAAATTCTACTATCAATCTTCCTTTCATTTATTTTCTTCAGGCTTATATTCCACATTCATACAATATATTCACTCTGTTCATCTCCGTCAGCATCGTGTAATCCAGGAGTAAAGTGTGGTGTAGACTAGCATGTACCCAAATGGGAAGCCTCAGTGTCAAGGCAATATGAGGATGCTTCTCAGGATTTGATCGCTAATCTTTTTTGACAAAGTATGTCTCTATACTTTTAGATAATCTTTTGTTCCACAACAGGGACAAAATAACCATGGTAATACACAGCCATCATCCTTCTTAAAAATAATAAATACAAATAATAAAAATTAATAGTGAAATGTTGATTTCTAAGACAGCCACAGATCTTTATGACTTAAAAACATCATGCTAATATAGACTTTTATGGGACTCTTAGAAACAGCATGTTCATTTTTAGAATGCCTTTTAAAATACTTACAGATACTCGGGAACCGGCTCTTACTCGAGCAACAAACTCTTTCTCTCTCTCAGCAGCTTGCCTCTGGACCTTTTGGAAATTTGTCAGTGAGGTTGTGAATTCAGCCACCAAGCGATCTTTCTGTATTTTCCTTTGACGCTAGAGGAGAGAAAAAGCCTACTAGAATCAAGCTTTGAAGTTCAAATCCTGAAATTTTCACTCACTCCTCCATTACAAGGCCTTACCAATTAACGCTCAATAACATTTTGACAGTATGTCCAAACACTGTGCATATTTACCTTGAGGCAAAAGGCCCATAATGCTGGATTTCTCACCTCAAATTTTCATGATGCTAAAAACTGGGTGATGATTTTGAGGTTATTTTAAAGTAGTTATTTTTTAGGCAAATAAAGCCTTATACTTTTACCTAAGTAATAACTTCCATTAAGTAACCAAGGAAATAAATGTGTGCCCCTAGGACACCTTACATCTTGAATGAGTGTGCACGCTGCATGCAGTCAGTCCCGGAAGGCCAGGAAACAATTACTCAGGAAGCATTTTCTGAGAGCTTACTTAATTATGGGTCAGGGCAACTGCATGGAAATAATTTTTGCTTTATTGAACCACAGGATACTACC
This sequence comes from Propithecus coquereli, assembly GCF_000956105.1. NCBI lineage: Eukaryota > Metazoa > Chordata > Mammalia > Primates > Indriidae > Propithecus > Propithecus coquereli. The sequence goes on from NW_012156173.1 coordinate 2,428,898, forward strand.
TGAGCAATTAAATATAGTTTTGTGTTTTGTGAACTAATCTCAAATAGAATTTTTTTGTCCCCTAATTTCCTTTCTAGCATACCAGTTCAAAGATTCTACAATGCATTTCATTTGTTTCACATTCAATACATCAAAAATGTGTCTTAAAGCTTGATACCTGTTCACTGGGGGTGGTGGGCAGAGATCCAAACTCTTTAATGTACTTATCTGTTTCTTTGGCAAGTTGGTTAGTATACTGCTGCTTCTGTTGCCTAAAGTGAGAAAACACACATTACAGCCAAAGAACTAATATCCTTCTTTAAGCTACAACTCTGCCACTTGAATCAACCCTGATGTTAGAAAAATTGCTTTTTCATAGACTGGCACTAAACTTTCTCTAGTAAAACAACATTTTCAGAACCTATTCTTTGATAAAATTGAGCGAATATTACATGGCCGGTTGTTCACTCACACAGGGTAACTGAGCTTAGAGAAATAAACATCAGCAGCCATTTAGAGACACAAATAAGTCAGAAGGAAACTTAACTGAGAGGATCGGTGGATGTCTCATCTTTTATGTTTGAGATATTGGGGATGTGGGAGGTCAGTTCAGCAAGTAAAGATTTGTTGCCTCAGACTCTGTTCAGCTCACGGGCCTTAGGTATACCTGGCCTTTATTTTTCTAAGTGGACCTGTATATGCTGTAGATACTTTTTTAAAAAGGGGAGGGAAAGAACTAATAATAGTACAAATTTACTATTATTTAAGTTTGTTGTGGAAAAAATAATAGCATTTCCTTGTAAGGGAACAGAACACAATAAAAGAAGTAAATTACAGTCATCCCTTGGTATCGATGGGGGCTTGGTTCCAGGACCCCTGTGTATATCAAAATCCACAGATGTTCAAGTCCCTGATAGAAAATGGCACAGTATTTGCAGATAACTTAGGTACATCCTCCCATACCCTTTAAATTATCTCTAGATTACTCATAATGCCTAATACAATGTAAAGGCTATGGAAATACTTATTATACTGTATTGCTTAATTTGTATTATCTTTTACTGTTGTTTTTTTTATGGCTTTTTTCTTGAATATTTTTGATCCACAGCTGATTGAATCTGAGGATGCGTAAAGAGTGGATATGGAGGCCCAACTGTATATCCATACTTTAGCTAGCTAGCTTATAAAGTAAAAAATGAGATTTCTAATTAAAAAACATTACACTAAAAAATAAGCCATATTAATGTGCTGTTTTACAAATTATAACATCAGTACCTCTCACATATATTACCTCTTATTTTAAACATGGATAGGCCACACTTAGAATCCTTTAAAATAATGAGATACTACGTAAGAATATGGTTAAGTATAGATATCTATATTTCACTGGTAAGGGAAAATAATTATCTATATCTCTATTTACAAAGTATCTTATCTTTAATATGTTTTTGTTAAATCTTTGGAAGTAGTAATATAGTTAAAGTTTTAAAAAGAAGATCTTAATGATCATGTCTACATATTCAGAATCCTCACTATTACCTCTATCAAAATATTATAACTGTTAAGAATCATGTATTTCTATTCCATTTTACTTTATTTTAATAAATGGTTTATTAGTTAGATTTGGAGCACTTTTATCACCCTGACACCTTTCAACCTTAAAAAATACAACATAAATTAGAGATGACTATGAATTCTTTACATTGTATTTCATAAAAATACGATTTCCTATTACCTGTCTTTTAATATCTTCCTCTTTGCAATTTCCCTTCTACAGTTACTATTCCTTGGAAATACCACTTCCTAGATATATATTACTTTAAATTTATAGCCATAACAGCACCAAAATAATTAAGATTTAACAGGTTTTACATGATATTAGGGAAATCATCAAACCTACAAGAGACATGTTTTCCTTATGCACAAAATGGAAATAGTTCTTTTGATCATCTATCCCACTCCAATTTTGTACAGTACTGAGAAAATATATAAAAACATTTTGTAAAATCTTTAACATACCATAGACAAAATATTATGGCTGTTCTACTAATATCAAATTAATTTCCTGGAATATGTATTATACAACTTCATTATAACTTTTTTTTTTTTCCTAACAGAAGCTATTGCTTTCTAAAATTCAAGGATATGTGCAACTTTTGGGGAGACAGTTCACATAACTGGATATGTATTGGAGCTAAACCAAATAAAAATCTGGTCACTGTAGGGATTGCTAGCTATGAAAAGTAAATCATACACATTCAGATGCTAGAGGGTAATTTTTCAAAAGCTGTCAGAAACAACCAGTATAAGAAGTATGAGAAAGGCAACTAAAGAAATTCTGCTTTGATAGAGTAAGCCAGATCTTTAAAACGAAGAAAAACGCCTGCCTACTCTGGACAGGGAAAAACCTACACAAAAGCTTGGTGCAAACGTATGGATAAGGTAGAAGAAAAACTTTATTAATTTTCCATTGTTTCCGCCAGTAAATAAATACTATACAGTACCCTGTGAAAACAACATAATAATAGCAAGAGGTTTCATTTTTTTTCATTTTTGCTTGTTTAATTAAATACTTACAGCTGTTGCCTCAATTCAGGTGAATCTTGAGGTGTTCCAAGCTGATTCAGAGCTCTTTGTATTTCCACAGCTATTATAATAGAAAATTAACATATTAATTGTTACAAATGTTAGGGCAACAGAAATAATAACTTATAAATTAATATCTACAAGAAATTGGACAGTTAAAAAGATAGAAAAATAAATAGATAAAAATAGCAAACATTAATTGAGAAAAAAGAATAAATGGTTTATCCAAATCTAATTAGTAACAAAAATGGATTAATTTTCAAGAGGAAATTGTGTGGGAACATAAACTTGTGAAACTGTACTTGTGATCCAAAAATATTATCTTCCTCCCTATTCCATCAAGACATTAAACAAATACAATGGCCCACAGACTATCACGTAACTCTACAGGCACGAAAATTGTGTTGAAAATAACTGTAACAATTACATATTTCATTAGAATATAAAATAAATGGATTACACTTAATAAATGGGAAAGGAATAATAGAATTTAAAAAGTCATTTTTTAATTATCTATATAATAACTGATTCAGGCAAAGATCATTGAAGGATGCTAAAACCACAGGACATTCACGCAATTCCAATTACCACCACAGAGATGTCATTAATTATAAAAGAGATAACTTCATAATAGATAAATCTGTTGTCTAAAAACAAATGATCAAATTTAGCACCAATGATGGAACAAACTGACATTATGAACCTTTTGACATGATGCAACGAGAAAGTCACAATATGACCTATGTACTTTTCTTGCCAAAATGTTTAACCTGAATCTTATCATGAGGAAGAAATCAGACCCATCTAGACCGCAGGATAATCTACAAGACAATTGGCCTGGACTAGTAAAAATGTCAATGTCACAAAAGAAAAAAAAAATATGACAAAGGCAGGTGAGTTTTCTAAATCAAATAACTAAAGCACCCAAAAGGCACTATATGATATTTGACTGGATTCTGAATCAGGAAAAAGCAAGCACTATAAAAAAAAAAAAACCTGTAGGGACAATTGGAGAAATTTGAATATGGAGAGAGAAATATATTAAACAAAAGCTGAAAAAATGTCAACAATTGGTGAAGCCAGGTAAATGGTTCATCATACTATACTTTTATTTATTTGATGTTTAGAATATTTAAAAATTTTAAAATGAAAAACCAAGGGGTTAAAAGTCATGCTAAGCTCACAATCCAGGAATCTATAACTATTGCAATGAAGGAAAAAAAGGCCCCTCACAAAAAGGGAAGGGCCTATATTTTTATGTTATGTGTGTATATAAATAAAAAGTAAAGTAGAAATAAGTTGAAAATTAGTCTCAAAGAACTCTCTCTAGTTCATTTCCAAGAATTAGAGAAAAACATTCCAACCCACCCATTCTTTTTTTTTAATGAGTGGTTTATTTATATAGCTTAAATGCTTTTTAAATGCTCATTATTTATTTATGGGCTCAAGGGAATGATAAAGTATTCCAAAAAGCAGGATAACTTTTGTTACTGAGGATGATGTAATAAGCATTGCTTTCAAGTCAAGGCTAAAAAACAGAAAGACAGGAGAGGAATCACATAGCATATATTAATAGCAACTGTTACCATTTGGCTAATTTCAAATGAATTTCTTTTTGCTTTTTTTGTGTCAATTTTCCTTTTGTAGGATGGAGAAATTTTGTTTGCTGTTTTTATGACTGCTTGTGATGAGTTATGTATTTCCATCTCAACCTGAACATATTTTCTTAGACTGCCTTATATAGGGGATTAAAGCTTTTACTAAAAAAAAAAAGCATGTTGATGATACAAACTGTACTGTGGGCCTCTATAGAATAAAGGCAGGTATATCTCAACTCTAAGGGCTCTTGCTTTTTAAGTCACATTAAGTGAGAAAAAATAGACTATTCAATAAATGACAGGAGGAAAACTAACCATTTTGGAGGAAAAATAGAACTCTACTCTCACATCATATAGCAAAATAAATTTGTAATAAATTATTAATTTGAAATTTAAAACATTAAACTGCTATATGAAAATATAAATATATATTTACTAAATGATATTATATATGATCTTGGAGAAAGAGATAAAATATTAGCTAAGCATGATACAAAACTAAAAACCATGGAGGAAAATATTGACAAATTCGACTACAAAACAAAATTTTGTTAAGTGTTACATAAAAAATATGTACTTATATACAAATACATTTAAGTGTGTGTGTGTGTGTGTGTGTGTGTGTGTGTGTGTGTGTGTATGTATACACATGGGAGAAAATAAATAACCAGGATACAATGAGAAAAAGGGTTAATATCCCTAATACAGAAAAAACCCCACAAAACTCCTATAAATTGGTAACAGAAAAACAGTCCAATAAAAAATGGACAAAGGTTATAATCTTGCAATTTACAAAAAGCAAATAAATATGACAAAATTTCAACTTCGCTGATCACTTTTCACATTTCAGGTTGGTAAAAATTAAGAAAAATAGGTGAAAAATATATTGTAATCAAAAGGTAGAGGATATATAATATGTAAGAAAGAGGGAGCAATAGCCATAATATATGAAGAACTAGAAATAACTAAGAAAATGTCAGGCAATCCAGTAGAAAAATGGAGCAAGAACAGGAACTTTAATACTCATGAATAAATTGAACAGCAAAAAAAGACTGAAATGCATATCAATCTTGAAATAGATAAACAACTATACTATATGAACACTATATAAAATTATTTATCCATTGAAAAGAATTAAGTAGAACGACTTCTGATAGAGTCAGTGGGAGCCTAAATCCACCACGTGGTAACTCCCCAGTTTCTGAACAGATACACTCCAACATGACAACTAGCAGAAGCTCATTCAGATGGTGACTGCAACTGCAATGCTCCTCAAAATGTGATCCATTTACTACAGCAGACCACTGCAATCTCTGGCTTTGTACACACCTGCTGAAATGGCAAATATTATTTGTTCAGTCCTAAAAAATAGAGAACATGAGAAGGGATCTGCTATCAGTCAGATGGGACAGCAGCGAGCGTTCACAACCGTAATCTCAGGATTATGTATACTCTCTATCTCTATACTACAATTTAGTTTTCCCCTTTCTACAGGACACTACACTACTCCAATACGCTGGTTACATCTGGTTTCATGATCTGAAAAGCAGGAAGCAACTTGTATTCTTAGATGCCTGGGAAGGAAGGATAAGTATATCAGCAGGTAGAAAATAAATTCCATGGAAATACAGGGTACTGTTTTCTCAGTGAAGAATTTTGGTCAATTAATTTGTGTGGATGGTTGACATAATTCTGTAAAGTGCTTTTCTTTGCGGCCTCAAGCACAAATGGAGAACAGTGCTTGGTGAGACCTTTTGTGCTCCTCCCGCCCTTTACTGAGTGACTCAAAAGGTTACTGGCTTTAGCTTCAACGCCCCAAAGAAAAAGGCTATCCAGCTAATTCAAATGGTGGTATAAGAAGCTTTACAAATTGCTTTTAATGACCGAGCTGATCCAATGGTAAGAAGCCTGTATAATATCAGGACGCTGCAGAAAACTACTGGCAAGTAACAACAGGAAAAACACAACAGTCCCTAGAATCTTGGAGCAAAACCATGCTCTCTTGGCAAACAATGTGATCCTTTGAGGACTTGTTCTGGCCTTGTTACTGAGCCCTGGATAAAGAGTAAACAATATGATATACCAGGAACCAAGTGCCTCGAGCTGTCCACCACGAATTGGGTGCTATGTTATCTTGCTGGTATACCCTTTCTATGTTTTGCTCTATGTCAGTCAACCTGCCCCTCACTCTACCTCCTATAGAACTTGTTCAATAAGATGCAATGGTTATAGGAATAAAAGCCACATATAGGCTCACTAACATGCACTTCTCCTTACTTAGATTGACACGATGACTGGCACTGCCATATATTAATTTGCAACGGCCATCGAAAACTGGTGATACAGTGTCATTCTTGAGGGTATCAGCCATCTGGCCAATGGCAAGATAATTATGATGCTCATATCTTGGAGGAGGCAGAATGTTACATTCACTGAAATAGTATGGTTCTGGATTCTGTTATGCTTCCTCTACCCTTCCCCCATCATGCTTCTACCAGAGTCCTAAACCATGTGTTAGTCACAATTGTGGTATTCCACACACCAGTGCTTCTAGTAAAGTAATTACTTTACAGAGAAAAAAAATTAACAGATGTCCCAAGGACAATGGTCACTGCTCTGCCACATATTCCATTATCCAGAAGCTGCTGGACTTCTAGAATGTTTAATGGCCTACTGAAGACTCACTTATGGTGTCACCCGGGAGACCGTATCTTGGGAAGCTGAAGTGCTATCCTACAGGATCTTCATGGTCTCAAAGAACAACCACTCCAGGGTTTCACCTACAGCCAGAAAGAAACTTAGATTTGGGAAGTAAGGGGTAGAAGTGAAATATTTCACAATTATACCTAATTATCCATTTGCAAAATTTCTGCCATTCCTCAAGGTGATTCAGAGACAATATTCAAGTGAGGAATCCAACCATATTTTCACAAGTAGAAGCTGAGACTACATCTGGTCATTTGGGGCCAAGGTAGTATAAAAGAAAGATGGAAGGGTGTAAACAAACCTCTGGAGATGAACTGGAGGGAACCTGATAACACTATCACCTCCAATCATAAAAGTTAGTACAACATAGCATGTGAGCAGGAACAACAAGGACCCAGGATTCAAAAGTCCGGTTATCTCAAACAGCTGAGGTGCTGAATGAAAGCAAAAGGAACATGGAATGGTTATCACAGGAGCAACGTATTCATGCAAACTGCAGCCTGTGTCCAGCAACAGAGTGGCAACTATAGCACCTGCCAAATTTTTTTTTTCTTGCTCGTTAATGTATATATTCAGATATTTTAACTACTTGTCTCCTTCCCTGTTCATTTCCTCCACTGTTTTATATAGGGTGTATTGTTAGTGGTTACATTTAGACTTTGTTCCACAGGCTAATGAATCGTGCTGTTTGGTTTTGCTCACAGAGAGGAGGAATGGACTGAAAATCACCCACTAGATATGGCACTGGATACAGAAACTGAATAGGCCAGTTTTACCACTAAATGGAAGAGCATTTCTGGTTGTATGTGGGAAAGTAGCACAAAAAAAAAAAAAAAAAAGCTTATGTACAAACAACAAAAGGAAGTATGCTCATTGTAGGAAACAAAAGGGATGAACTGTAATAGACATTTACTTTTGGCCACCTAATACCCCAAATTTTTATTACACTGGGATCTTTTTGGTTATAATATCATGACCATGGACTGGGAAGTAGCACCACCAAACTAGTCTTTGGAGAGGGAGAAGAACTGGTTGTTAAAGCAACAAAACTGTTTTGAGGTGGGCTTTGCTTGCTTTCGTTATGAATAATACAGGTGATTAATAATGAAAGTACTAGTACTAATTCATTAATAATGAAAGTACTAGTTATCACAAAAGAAAGGCCAGACTCTTAAACAGCTATTTATATTCAAAAACTAGATTTACTCAATGTTATTTAGTTTTTATAGATACTGAAATATCTTATAAATCAAATACTTTGGCTAACAACCTCCTTTTCACTCTGACACAATTTTTTAAATAACGGAATGTTTTATAAAATGAAGTTTCTTTGAAATGTATTCATTATATTATTGCCTAATAGAATGCATTTAATTAATGAGTGCTAGTTTCCACTCATGAAGACAAATGGAAGATATGGCCCCCTACACTTATGTAGCATACAATCTAGAAAAGGAAAAAAAAGTACAAACATCATATAAACCCCAAGAGGCAGCAGTAGTAATAAATGCCATAAGATTGTCTCATTGTTTGAAATATAGGTGTTCTATTGAAAGACAATCCAAAAAGCTTTAATGAAGGTGGCATTTGTATTGGTTTTAAAGGTAAAGGTTTTATTTTGGAGATTCAAACCTCTAATACCATACTTAGACTAATACCATATTTAGACATAAATTAACATGATCAGATTACCTGTTAGTCTCCCAAACTAGAAGGTAAACCCCTTAAAGACAAAGACTAAGCTTTACTCATTTTTGTATTTCCAGAATTTACTGTACTGTTGACCCTTCAATGAATATTTTTATAACTGAACCACAAAAGAGCATTGGCAAGATCAAAACTTATATAAGAAATGATATATATTTCTAAAGCATAAAGCATAAATAAGAGGAGAGTTAAGAAAGGTAGTTATGCTCATTTATTATTCATTCAATCATTCATTCATTCAACAAACATTTACTGGACATCTACCACGTGTCAGGCACACACAGTAGGAGGGACTTTTGGACATCAACATTAATTTGGTTGTGTTCTTTTAACTTGAATATGTCTATACTTGATGATCAATTAAAGGCATCATCTGATCAGGTGAAAAAGGGCCTACGAAAACATAAATCTAAAATTACCAAATAAAAATTGGAAAAAATATCATATAGTATTAATTCAATTCTATTTTGCAAACAAAGAAGTTGAGAATCAGAGAGAATAGGTAACTTGTCTCAGAACTATTGTTAGAATGTAGATTGCTTGATTTTCAAAAAATACTTTTCGGTGTGCTGAAAGGACTGCATGTAAAAGACTTTTAAAAGGATTATTTCATACTCCAGGTGTGTGACAGTTGTAAAAGCAAAAGAAATCAAAAATAGTGTGTCTAGCTTCAAGAAGTAATTTAAAGGAGTTGAGCTGAGATGCTTAGATGTTTCCACCAGTGCTTAAAGTAAGGTTCACGGCCCCACCAATTACAAGGGTCCTTCTTCCCAGCTGCAAGTGATCAAGAAATAAAGGCCTGCCCTTTCTTCGGGTTTTATGAACTTTCAAGATTCCAGAGACTTCTTTTACATGACTAGCATTACCCTCCTACACCAAGGTCAGCAAATTATGGCCTGCGGGGGCCTGCAACCTGGTTTTATACAGCACTCCAAGCTAAGAATAGCTGTTACTGTTTTAAAGGGTTAAAAAAAAACTAAAACAAACAAAAAAAAGAAGAATATGCAAGGGACCATAGGTGGCTTGCAAAGCCTAAAATATTTGGCCCTTTACATAAAACGTTGGCTGATCCTTGTCCTTAATTATTAAAAATTACTAAAACTGTGTATTTACAAACTCAACTCAGCATGTTATTTCAATGTACCAAGTAGAGTCATCCCTCGGTATCCCTGGGGGATTGGTTCCAGGACCCCCCCACCTCCCATGAATACCAAAATCCATGGATGCTCATGTCCCTGACATAAAATGGCATAGCATTTGCATATAGTCAATGCACATCCTCTTGTATACTTTAAATCATCTGTAGATTACTTCTAATAGCTAATGTAAATGCCATGTACATAGTTGTTATATTGTATTATTTTTATTTGTATTTTTTATTGTTATGTTGTTTTTATTTTTTTCTGAATATTTTCAATCCACAATTGATTGCATCCATAGATAAGGAACCCATAGATATGGAGGGGTGACTATATTCATTAGGTTACTAAATCTATCTGGTAAAATATTTAACAATGCTGCAGAATTTCCATTAAACATGTATGCAGACTGAGTCGAATTTCTGAAATTTTCAGAAAGAATATGTTATCAGTATATCATAGGTGTTGGCTTGAGAAGGTTATTTTCATCTACTGCTCTTAATTTAGAAAAAGAATTACAGTTACTTTTTCGTTGTATTGGAAAAGCATTTTTGTAGCATAATTGCTATATTACTAGCACTTTATTATTTTACTACTCTCCAATTTTTGGCTATCTCCTAAGTTCTTTTTCTTCTGGAAGGTAAAAATAGTAGGATAGTGGTTCACAGGATCTTTTGCCACACGCCCGTTGACCATGTTCAAAAATCCTTGAGAAAAATAAGCTTAGAAAGAGGGTGACAAGAGGTTTCTAGGTAGATCACAAGCAGGATGGTGATCAGGATGGAAAAACTGATAATCCTCCGAGTCTCTCCAAGTCCAACCTTTATGGGTCCATTTCATTAACTACCCTAGGGTGCTATGACTTTATAGGATATTCACACTCTGTTTTAATTGGCACAAAGTCCAACTAAAAAAGAAAAACTCATGAAATGTGAAAATTAAGAAACAATTTTTCCAAGTATAAAAAAATTCTTTAAGCATAAACAGTTTCTTGAAGAAAAATTTATCCAATAGAGGTAGGATTAAATCAAGATGTACCTCTGAGAATACAATGAATAAATTATTTTTGCATTATTTACAATTTTGAATTATTTGTACCATTACTCGTTTCCAGAGAGGTGACTTTAAAGAATATATTACATTTTTCATAACATAAAGAGTACACTATTTCCTACATATCCAAAAAAGATACATTATTATTTCATCGCAAACAAAACGGTCCCATTTTTGGCTCTTCATCATTTTCAGCACGGAAGATCCATTCTGTTCCGCATGGGTCTGCTGCCATCTAGTGGATTACTTAAAGAAAAAAGCTTTATAGCAATTTTAAGAAGTCAGTATGGGGGCTACATAATACTACAACCTGTCAGAGGCCACCAGGGAACAGGGAACTCTTGAGGATGTTGTTTGACAACAGAGTGGCCAGGTTGCAGGACTAACACACAGGCCGCCTCATCGTACACACAGAGTGCCTTCAAATAACTGTCTCCAAATAACTTAGGACAGAATACAGCTATCTTCTCGTTTAACAGAAAACATCTCTGTTGCTCAACCCAAAATAACTGAGCTTGTGACAGCCAATCACAGAAATAACTAATGGTTAGTAAAACCCTGGACAGGTGATTCTGAGATTCCGATTCAGTGTCACACACATCACACCATGCAATGAGGAAGAAGTACAATTTAATGCTGACCAGCAAGTACACTTGGAGCCTGATAGCCTGATTTGGAAACTTGATCACACTTCTTCCGGGCTGATGATCTTGGGCAGCTGTCCAAGCTACAATTGCTTCAACAGCCAAATGAAGAGAAATCACTTCTTTCTCAGTTGTCATAAACTTTAACTGAGAACAATGCAGGAAAGCACTTTCTACTAGATAGAGTAACAGCTCAATAAATGAGAGCTAACAGTATGAAGCGGTTTATGTTTTTCTCTCAAAGGTCAGAAATGAACAACAATAATATTAACATATTTTTTATATTTAAAAAACTTTATTGAGATATAACTGACATATAAAATTCCTATATATAAACTGCATAGTTTTCTAAGTTGGGACATATGTATACACCTATAGAACCATCATCACAATTAAGATAGTAAATACATCCTTTACCCTCAAAAGTTTCTTTTTTGTACTTGGTAATTTCTTCCCTCCTATACATCTCTGTTTCTTCCTCCCTCCATCCCCAAGCAACCACTAATGTGCCGTTATCTTACATTAGCTTGCATTTACTAGAGTATTATATAGATGTAATCACACAGTATTTACTCTCTTTCTTTTTTGGAGAGGGTGGTGTTTGGCCTCTTTAAGTCAGCATAATTGTTTGTTGATTCATCCCTCCTGTATATACCAAGAGTTCATTCCTTTTATTGCTGAGAAGTATTCCATTATACGATATATTGCAACAGACATTTACAGTTTGTTTACAGTTTGTTTACAGTTTTTATACATTACAAATAAAGCTCCTATGAATATCTATGCACAAATCTTTATATATCGGCATATATTTCCTTTTTTTGTGTATAAATAGGAGTGTAATGGTTGGATAGTATGGTAGGTGTATATTTAGCTTTTTAAGAAACGAACTGTTTTATAAAATGGTACCATTTTACATTCCCACCAGCAGTATATGAAAGCTCCTGTTCCTCCACATCCTCTCCAGCACTTGGTATGGTCAGTCTTTTAAATTTTGCGATTCTAACAGGTGTATAGTGGTGTCCTGTGCTTTTAATTTGTATTTTCCTAATAACTACTGATGTTGAACATCTTTTTATGTGCTATTTGCTATCTGTATATCTTCTTTGGTGAAATGTCTCTTCAAATAATAATACTGAGTCTTCTAATACATAAACAAGGTATCTCTTTCCAAATGTTTAGGCCTTCTTTAATTCCAGCAATATTTGGTACTGTTCAGTGTATAGGTCTTTCGCTTATTTTGTCACATTTTCCCCTAAGTATTTCATAATGTTTGATATTATTGTGAATGCTTTCTTTTTAAATTTCAAATTTTGATTGTGATTGCTCATTGCTAGTATAGAGAAATAAAATTTATTTTTGTGCATTGATTTTGTATCCTGCAACCTTGCTAAACTGATTTTTTAGTTCTTGTAGGCTTTTGGCTTTTTTTGGTACTTCCATGAGATTTTTTACATAAACAATCATATCCACGAATATAAACTATTTTAATTATTTTTTCCCAATCTGGAAACCTTTTATTTGTTTCTCTTGCCCACCTGCACTGGCTGGAACCTCCAAGACAATTTTGAATAGAACTGGGAAGAGAAGACATCCTTGCCTTGTTCCTGATCTTATGGAGGAAAGCATTCTGTCTTTCACCATCAAGTGTGATGTTAGCTGTCAGTTTCACAGATGCCTGTTATCAGGTTGAAGAGTTCACTTCTATTCCTAGTCTGCTGAGAAATTTTGTCAGGAATGGAAGCAGGATTTGCCAAATGCTTTTTCTTATTATATATTATAATATATAATATATATTATTAAAATATTGTTGGGTTTGACTAAGATTTTATTTATATTGCTTGCATTTTATGTCATGAAATGATATTGATATATAATGTTCTTTTTTTAATGTCTTTATCTGGTTTTCATATCAGGATTATACTGACCTCATAACATGAATTCTTCAATTTTTTCAACCAGTTTGTGTATAATTAGTTAATTATTTGGTAGATTATACTAGTGAAGATATTTGAGTCTGAAGTTTTCTTTTTGAGGTTTTAAACTACAATTTCAATTCTTTAATAAATACAGAGCTTGGCAGGTTATTGATTTTTGAGTGAGCTTTGATAATCTGTTTCTATCAAGAAATTGATCCAGTTTATATAAGTTGTAAACTTTATTGTTATGAAGTTTTTCATAATATTCCCTTATTATCTGTTCAATATTTATAGAATCTATAATTACATCACCTCTCTCATTCCTAATATTAGTAATTTGCTTCTTTTTTTTTTATGTTCAGTAAGGTTAGAGGTTTATCAGTTGTACTGATCTCAAAGAACTAGCTTTTGATTTCACTGATTTTTTTTCTACTTTTTTATTTTGTTTTCTTTGATTTTCAATATGATTTTCATTTTCTTATTTTTGTTGACTTTGCATTTCATCTGCTCTTCTTTTCTAGTTTCTTAAGATGGAAGCTGAAGTCATTACTTTGAGACCTTTCTTCTTTTCTAATAGAGATGCTTAGTGTCCCCCTAAGTACTGAGTTATTATCATCCAAAACTTCTGATATGTTGTATTCTCATTTTCATTCAGTTCAGAATATTTTCCAATTTCCCTTTTTGATTTTAACACATGGCTTATTTAGAAGTGTGTTTACTTTTAACACATTTGGGGATTTTCTAGGGATCTTTCTGTTACTGATTTCTAATTTAACTTCATTGTAGTCAGAGAACATACCCTGTATGACCTGAATCTTTTAAAATTTGTTGAAACTGTTGCTTAATGCCAGGAATATGGTCCATCTTATCTTAGTTCCATAAGCACTTGAGAAAAATGCATGCTCTGCTGTGGCTGAATAGAGTGTTCTATAAATGGCTATCACATCAAGGTGATGAACAGTTTGAATCTTCGGTACCCTGATCTTCTATCTACTGGTTCTATCAATTATTCAGAGGGGGAATTGAAAATTATAATTGTGGCCTTGGGTATTTTTCCTTGTAGTTCTATTAGTATTTGTTCCATGGATTTTGGAGCTTTCTTATTAGACAGTTCTATCAAGTATGTTTTTAAGAGTTCAGCTTCTTACTAATCTATCTAAACTAATATGAGTCATGCTTGAAGAGTACTGAAACTTAATAATCTGTGATATAATTACTAGAATTATAGAGATAATGATAAATATCAATTGATACAAAATAGTTATATCCCATAATTAAGAGGGAAAAGTCAGCTCCTCTCTGACAGTGGCATGTATCTAGCAGTTACATAAGTGATATACTTGAAAAAGATCTTTAAAAAACCCTAAATATTAAAAGAAACAAACTGTTTTAGACACCAATCTTTCCTCATCTATCAAACCCTCTACCGGTGTTAAGAGGTGTTTTAGAGAGTATTAAACAAGATGATATATGTGAAAACATTTTGGAAATGGCATAGATTTCTATAAGAATACAAAATGCTACCACTAGTAAGTTTACTATAATTAAAGTTAGAATCCAGGTTCACTATAGAGTGCAAGGTGCAGAGGGAAATATATCATTAGAAATATCTATATCAGCTAGTTGAAAACAAGTAAATTATCAACACGAAAAGGTTCCGAGAAAAAAAAAATCAAGTGAACTTAGTCTATCTATTTCCCATATCAAGGAAAACCAAGAAAAGTATATTGTAATTCTCAAAAGCACATCACAAGTGGAAGAACTTCCTGGAGAATCTGAAAGACAACTACTAAAACAATTGTGGCTTTCTTTTCAATGTGTTCTGTCTTATGATCCAAAAAGAAAGCTTATTTTCTTTGTGGGTAAAAGCACTGATGCGAACTGCAGAGAGAAGGGAGGTGGAGAAGGATCTTTCGAAGGGACAGCCTCTACCCCCAGGGCCAAGTCCAAGTTTACTGTGCTCTCCTTTCCAGCACAGAACATCTGCAGGCATATCCTACTTCCAGGAAGAAACCTTAATTTAGAACACATTTAATTTAAAATTTGTCATTGGTTTTCTTCCCAGATACTTTAAAGGTAGAAAGGCATAAAGGTTAACTAAGTGGAAATTTAGGGCATTTCAAAGCTACTGTAGATTAATAAAAGGTTCAATCTGTGGGCATGGTTCTTAAAAATAAAGTACAAAAACAAGTCATTTAAAAATTGTGTGTAAACAGTAATCTGGATTTCTAGATGGCTAGAACATGACAAGCTGTCTCTTTTAGCAAAGGTAAGTCCTAACATTGTTTATCACATAGACCTGCCCAGTTTACCTGCTCTGAGGAAGTCTGGGGTCAGGAGTAACAATGGACCATTGAGAATGGCATTAGTGTAAAGAAGCCAAGAGGCAAGGACTTGAGTCAGCAGTGGTGAGGCCCTGCGCCTTCCAGTTCTCCAGTCTTCCTGAGGCCCCTTTTGCTGTGTCCTCAATGCACTTGCTTCCTGTCATCCTCGAGATGGCCCAATAATTCTCCCTATGCTCCAAAAGCAGTTGAGGATTAGCCATGTCAGTAGTTCACCTCCAGTTACTCTGGCAGTGATTCCCAAACCTTCAGTCCTCATTTCTGATCAGTTCTAACTGCCAACGCATACCTACTCAGATGTTTCTAAAGCACTGAAAATGGATTTCTGCTTCCTATAGGAACATGGTAGAAGCTTGTTTCCGACTCTTCCCTCCTCAATACATATAAAACAGAAAGGAGGAAAAAAACCATAGAAATTACATTTTCAGAGAAATTAACATAAAACATGTAAATATGGACAAATTCTCAAAAATGTGTAAATATGACTAAAAGCAACAGAAAAGAGCTGATCCTGAGCAGGAAGCCATGTGGGTGGGGCAGGGAATATGGGGGATGCAGAGGAAGGTAGGGGAGGAAGAGCTCCAAAAGTCAGAATCAGGAGGAGAAGGTCCTACCCTGGGCAGGAGCTGGCAGAGGAGGGCAGAGAAGGACCCAGGCACTCTGCCAGGCAAGGTGGAAAAAGGAGGCTCAGAACATGCTCAGGAGGCCACAGGCTGTCCCCCTCTCTCAAAAAGAAGGGGAACGCCTGGGAAAGAGGTGGATTGGGATCTTGGGGCTGGTGAGGTGCTAGGTGGCATCAGGGCTGGAGGGGAAGGCCCTCCCATACCAGGCTAGATGCTGGGGGCAGCAGAGGGCGGAGAGTCTCTCAGGGTAACACAGAGGAGGGAAAGGGACCACAAGCAGAGAAACTGGGCACTTCCCTCTCCCTTCACAGGAATCTCCTGCCAGGAAAATCAAACTCATGCCACTGAATAACAAAAAAATAGGTACAACCACCACACACAAGACTATTTAAAAATATGGAAAAGAACAGTGAAACTTCCTCCAAAGGACACGCAGCAGGAAAAAATGTTGCCACAAAGTGGATAAGGTAAAAATTATAACCCCAAATACTCAAAGAATTAAAAAAATAAAAGCCCAATGGGACAACTGCAGTTTTAAATGAAGACCACAAAAAAACTCCTAGAAAAGATGGCCAGATAATGTGTAGTGACGAAGTAGAGACTAAAGGAACTCAAGAAAGAAAAAGACAAATTCAGAAATAAAGGCTAAATGCCAAGGAGCACAAGAAAGAACAGACACACAGAAAGCACCAGACCTCGTCACCATTCCTAGGGCAGATTTAGTCATTTTTGGTCCTTTTGGCTACTTCCTCACTTTTTTATAGTTGTAGCGCCTGCCTTGCTGTCATTCTGTCCAACAGGACTACCTGTCTTAATTTTTGTGATTTTAATACACCATCAATGGTCTTCTGCCTCCCTGGCCTCGGTTCTTTGCACTCTTCTCCCTGAATGATTCTGTCCTCCCCCTACCTCAACCACACACTCCACAATCACATCAAATGCCTTCTCACTGCCGGTAACTGTCACGCTTCTGCAATCTTGGTTTCATGCATTCCACTTACAGATCACCACCTTCTGTGTGTCCACCTCCCTCCTCTGGCCCCAACTCCAAGGAGCCTCCAACCTACATTTCTTGGTCCTGCCGCCACTTTGCATGTTTACCCACCTGCCTCCCAACCCAACTTAAGCTCTCTATATATTCACACCCTTGTGTACATCCTCTAGGCCCTCTCTCCCTTCATTCTAACTACTTGACAAACCTAAAACCCTGGTGGAGCCCAGCAATGTGCCTCTTCACCAGCACTGCACTCCTCTGCTCAAAGCCCCTGCCCCACCCAGAGCAAAAGCTGAGTCCTCGGCCTGCAAGACCCTACCCAACCTGGCCCAGCTCTGACTCTCCCTCCTCCTCGCCACTCCTCCAACACCAGGCGTGCTCCCATCTGAGGGCCCTTGTACATGCTGTTCCCTCATCTAAAACACCCCCCAGGTATTACAGGACACATTCCCTTCCTTCCTTCAAATATGTGCCCAGCAATCAACTCAGTAAGGCCACCCTGACTCCTGGTGCACCCTATCAATGCAACCCCCTCTCCAGTACACTGGAGCCCCACCGGTATGTTGTCATTGCTGTATATCATAACACTTAGTATCTCCGTCTAACATACTATATAATTTATTTATTTGTTTTATGTGTATCTGCTCTCACTAAGGTTCACTCTATGAAGGCAAAAAATAATCTGCCTATCTCCAGCATCCAGACAATCACTAACACATCACAGGTGCTTAATAAATACACGTGGAGTGAATGAATATAAATGCCCAAGTAATTCCCTGGTATAACACATAATCAGACATGATCCAAATGCACAGTCTATGAACCAGATTGTCCTGGTCAAATACCAGCCTCCCCGCTTCACTGTCTTATGAACTTGAGCAAGTGACTTAACCACTCCTAACCTAAATTTTCTCATCTGACAGGGTTGACTGGAAGATCAAATAACAATGGACAAAAAAGGGATACAAAATACCTAATCCAAGGCTCAAAGTAAACAGTTAATAAAAAAATAGTAAAAATACTAGCTTACGTATCTTCCAGAAAGAGACTGTTGAATAAATCAGGGTGTACAGACAACACTATACAACTAAAACCACTGGATGTATTCAGGTCACCCTGCCCCACTCTTCTCCCACATGCTCTGGCTGTGGTTGGATTTTAGCTGGAGGCTTCCATTCTCTCAAATAGGAGAATAATAGTCCTCAGATTTGGAGGGGATCTCGGTGACGTCTGTGGGCATTCTCTTAACTTTATATGGGATGAACACGAAACTATCATAGAGAAGTGGGTGGTCATACTCAGTATGATTGATACATTACTGTACTGGTAGTTTCTTCAAATAATGATCATGGCAATGACACTATAACAAGAAGGAAGAACGGGAAAAATAAATGCATCCAGACTTGCAGAACACTGGTTTGTATGATATTTGGGTTCTTCCTAAGGAATTAACAGGCAAACCAACTAATAAATGCTTTAAGAAAAAAACCTAGTTCGGAATAAATATAAAAGGCAACTATTGCTTAATGAAAAATATTGCTCAGTAACTAGTGAAGACAACAAAAAGAGATCAAAGAGATGAGGACAAGAATTGTCAAAATTATTGTGGGACACCAAAACTAACCAGCCACACCTAACTTCTACTGTTCAACTCCCATATCAGTATCAAGCCAACTAAAATGTACAGGGGAGCAGCATCACAGGGCAGCTGAGTGGCTGTTACACAGCTAACCATGGACTATATTTTAATCAAAGAGAAGCTACACTTCAACACAATTATTAAGTATTGATTATATTTATGGTGAAAAAACTAATAATAATTATGATAATTTTTAAATAAATGCAGTGTAGAAACACACATATGAGGATTTTTACATGGTCAGCATTATACTTCATTTTATCTATATAGAACTCGGAGGATTCACTTGTGGAAACAGCATAAATGATAAGTTCCCACTTTTAAACAGATAATCTTATGATAAAATATCCATTAACAGAGGATTGGTTAAATAATGTGTGGCATATCCATACAATGGAAAATTATACAGCTAATATGGAAGAGAAAAAAAGCAAGCAGCAAAAAATATATATAGGATGATTTCATTTTCATTAAAAAATGAAAGAATACAACAAGGTGTAAATACTTCTGCAGCTAAGGCATATTAAGCCCTTTCTGTCAGGGAGCCAAAAGTCTAATAGGAAACACAGAAAACATGTAAACAATAACAGTACTTGAATTTATTGGTAAAAAGAAAATATAAAAACAAAACAGGTTAATGAGAAGAATGACTGGAGGAAGCAAAATGACAGGTCAGGGAAGACATCCTAAGGAAGTGGGCTTTGTGCGTTAAGACCCAAATGCCAAGGAGCCAGTTACATGATGTCTGGGAAGATATCTGAAGCATAGGAGTAGCAACTGCAAAGGCCCTGAGGTAAGAATGAGCCAGGCTGTTCGAGAAGCAGAAAGAAGAGCTATGTGGCTGGAATGTGGCAGCACCAAGGCGGAGAGTGGCAGATGACAAGTGGGGACAGGGGTCAGATCTTCGGGGATGGTATGGGGCATCGTTGAGATTTGATTATAAGAAGCACAGAAGTCACCGTTGCATTTTAAGCTGTAGGATGTCATAATACGATTTATAGTTTTAAAAGTTGGCCTTGGCTACTATGTGGAGAAGACTGAAATACACAGGAATGGAAGTAGGGAGAACAATTTGGAGGCTGAGGTCATCCAAAGAAATAGCAGCAGCTTGGACCTCAGCGGTAATGGCAGAGATAGAGAAAAACAGCCAAATTTGGCAAGTAGAACCAATAGAATTTGCACTTGGATTGAATATAGGGAGTGAAGACACCCACTATCATGGTTTGGGGTTGGAACCAAGGGTTAAGAAAGTTCACATTCAAGGCAGAGGAATGTGGATGGTTCACAGACAAGAGCAGTGAGGGATAGAGCTCCCTGAAGCATCCTGGAGCCACATCTGAAAGATTTAGTTCATAAAACAAACAAAAAAGAGTTCATTCACATTTGGTCATAAACATCACTCATGTTCACATAGGAAAAATCACTGGAGAGAAGAAAAGTTGTCACGCTCTGTTAAAATTCCCATGAATAAGACATTAATTTTCACACCTGTTTTATGTCAATGCCTTAGGCATGAAGAAAATCACAACAAAATCAAAGCTACTGAAGTTTTTCTCCTCAAAGCGGGGGGCAAAAACCCAACCAAATATTTTCAGATGGGTGACCTTACAAGTAAATATCTCAAACAGCATTTTAAGGGAGTAGGAAGGAGTAAGTTTTCAACTCCTTTTCCTCTATAAACTGCCTTCCCACCCAACCAAGACACTACCCCTGAAAAAAAAAGAAACGTTCTCAATTTCCGAATAAACATACAATTCCAATAAATTCATTAACTTCTGAGCACTGGAGCTCCTTTATAAAGAAAAGCTTGCCCCGGTACTCTTAAAAAGAGAAGTTGATGATACTAGCTTCCCTTTTGTGCAGTTATGTGTTAAGGTGCAAAAACAAGTGTCCCCTTCACCAGACGCTAATTAATTAAAAGAACTGTGTTAATTCACAAAAGTAACAAAAGAGTTCACACTTTTATATAGACTTTATTTCGTCTCAAAGTCATAAGAACCTTATGGGGACAAGAGCCACAGAATGATCCTTCTTAACAAACAAGCAGTACACACATAGCATGACAAGCTAATTATAATACAGAGAAATCAACAGTTATTTTTTCAACTCTAAACAAGACTGTTAAGCAGCTTTAATTGCAGGAGATATAAGACAAAAAAGAAATAAATGAAGATTTAACAAAAATATTTTTCAATCACCTGCTCTTATCATTTATAACACGAGCTTAAGTTCATACTTTATGACTCCTTAGAAAGTTCTATCTTCCCAAATTTTCTGGAAAACACACAAACACATGTGAAGTATGATGCATATTTCAGCAGAAACTTCCGCACTCATAAATTCTGATGAGTAGATTTTATATTTTCAATGTATCTGTTTTGTTCACTTTCCAGCAGCTAATTCCTATTGCATATTATTGTTCAAAAAAATACTTACCCCAATACTAGAATTCTCATCAGCACTAATGGTAAAACTTACTATACTATGTTATATATGGGAATATTTTATCTCAAAGACTACGTTTCATGGTCAGCTATTCTCATTTCTATTTTTCAATCTCCTTTAATACATAATTTTGTTAATTCTGACTAGATTCACACCAGAAACCTCTGTGTTGCAACTCTCCCATCTCCTGACACTTAGAAATAATAAGTAAGTCTCGGGGAGTCTTGGTGGAACTCTAGCTGGCTTTGTGAATGGCTGCTTCTCTTAGGGGTTTTTGTGAGCATGCATTACGGATCCAAATATGGCAACTGGCTGGCCTCTTATTAGCAAAAAGAATAATCCTGCATATGTTAGAAGAGCATTCAGGACTCTTTAAAACTTTGGTTAGAATTAGAATTATAGCCTGTTAAAGCTGGAAGAGACCATAATCTAGCCCACAAAAATATACACAAGAAAACCACGTCCTGGAAAGTTGACAGCTTACTCAAGGTCACGTTGCCATTTGGATCTGATTTCAGGAATGGACATGCACGCACATACAGCTTGCCTGATGAGAAACTTTTCCTACCGTCTCACTAATTTTCCTAACTCAGCTACTTTCTCAAGAATTTGATTCTAATCAGAGAATTGCAAATTAAACCAAAATGAGATAAAACTATTGCTAAAATGGATAAAATTTAAAAGGCTGTAAATGCCAAACATTGGCAAGGATTTT
>NW_012156173.1:2451410-2452339 GCF_000956105.1 Propithecus coquereli
CAACACAAAATAAAACGCAATCCTCGTTTCTATTAGATAAAGTTACAAAAAGCAGGAACATTAACCAGTAATGTTAAAAGTCAGGATGCTGGTTATTTTTAAAGAGCATGGAGTGAGCATAAGCCTAAGGAGGGCTTCAGAGGGCTGATAATTTCTATTCCTTGACATTTGTGGTATTATAAGAGATAATTCATTGAGCTGTACACTAATAACTTGTGTACTACTCAACATATACATAATACTGCTATTTTTAAAAAGCTTGACCTAAAAAACCCATCTTTACCTATGTGATGAATTTTAATATATTTTTTTTGCCTCTTTCAAAAATGTGAGTTCTGTGTGTTCTGACGACATTCTTCTGTATTGTTTGTGTTTGGGCCAGCATGAATGGCCCCTGTGAAAATATTCTACTCTGTCTTACCTATGTAATAGGCTCAGCCTTTTCAACCCACAAAGCCTTATTTATTCTCATACTATATATCACAGGAATTTGTCTCAAAGAAAACACAGAGGGATGATAGATGGTAAACGGGTATATACATCATCTCCAGATGTTGCTAATAAAAATGTTACTTTTGAACATCTTAATCCAAAGTTTGAGAATTAAATCTAAACATTTCTTAGCTGCATGACGATCTTCTAGACCTGGGATAACAAATGGCTTTATTTGCATGCTAACTCCAGTCTACAGGGAATGGCTGCCTGGAGCACTGGGTTGAAAAAGACTAGATGCCACGCTAGGCCAGCAGCAGAGAACATTGTCTACGCCATGGGCAAAGGATGGAGCATGGGTAGCACAAATGCCTTGCCAACTCTGTTATAGAGTTAACACTTTCTCCCACAGGAGTAAAATATTTTCTTAATCATTTTAAATTCTCTACAGAGAAATCGGTAATAAAGTTCTAGTGTGTTATACCCATTTAACTTAC
>NW_012156173.1:2453319-2466433 GCF_000956105.1 Propithecus coquereli
AAATACACCGTGATTACTGGTTTCACCAAATTCACAACCCCAAATCTCAAATGTGTACTCAACCTGCCAGACTCCCTCCTCTACTTCCCTGGGAGCTTCATTCTCTCAATTGTCAAAATCTCTTCTTTCAATTTCTCTTCTCTCAATTGTCCACTTTCTCGTCTTTCCACAAACTTCCAACATCTTTCCCTCCCATTCTCTATCTGATGCCTCTGCCTCATATTTCATTTAAAAACAGACCCACGCAGACAGGAACTCCTCCACCTTTGCCCACCAGACCTCCATCTGCATCACACTCTGCTGTGGCCTCTCTATGGTGGATGAAAGCTAAACCACTTTCTAGTGGTTTTTTCCCCACTCCCTCTCGCCCTTGAAAATGTTTCTTTTGCAATTATATTCTCACTAGACTGTCCCTTTTGTGTTAGAAAATGCAACCCTTTCTTTGACCCACTTTCTCCTTCCATGGTAGAGTGTGCTAGTTTCCTACTATTAATACATACTGATTCTCGCTTTTCTTTCTCAAATGGCCCAATTTTCGTGAGCACACTGAAATCCAGCTCGAAGACTTTTTTGGCCTCCCTGGCAGCTAAGTGTGGCCATGTACATGGTCAGTAACACAACAGAAGTGAGTAGGATTCTGGAAAGTTTCTTTAAAAGGTTAAGAGCAGCTCCATCTCCCTCTCTTTCTCCATTTACACTTGGAATATGGAGATGAGGCCACATTTTTCAAATCCAATTTACCATCCATTTACCAAATCCAATTCTCTGCCTTTATCTTCATCTCTCAGCAGCATTAGACACAGATAATGCCTCACTCATTCTTGAAACACTCTTTGTTTGATTTCTAGAAATCTATCACATCTTGATTTTTTTCTTACCTCACTGGTCACTCCTCAGATTATTCATGCTGCCTTCCTGACTTTGACATATTTTAACGTTAAAGCCCTCTTAACTCTGCTCACTCTTTTGTGGTTATTTTACACCTATGGTTTTATATATCATTTCAACTGCAATGACGGCCTGAACTCCAAAGTCATATATCTGATCTAGATGTACAGTATCTCCACATAGATGTCTAAAAGACATCTCAAAATTTAGTTGGCCAAAATAAAATTCTCTGCCACTTGTCCTAACTGTAGTCCTTCCCATCTCAGTACACGCTTGCCACACCATCCACTCGGGTGCTCAATGCAAAAACTACAGAGGCATCTTTAACTCCTCTCTTTTCCTCCCACCCCCACTGACATGCATCAGCAAGTCCTGCCGGCTCAGCCTCCAAAATATACCACAACTTCTCTCTATCCCCACTGCTATCACCCGGGTATAAGCCAACATCTTTCTCCCCAGACCTCTGTGATGATGACCTGCGATTCCCCCAACATCTGTTTTCTAAGCAGCAGCCAAAGTAATCTTTCAAAGTGCAGCTCTGATTCTGTACCTTCTCTGCTTAAAGGCTTCCAGTGATTTCCACCGTCTCTTAGAATGAAATCTAAACTTCCTGCACAGCCTGCAGGTGGCCTACCAGCCTTCCCTGATTTCATCTGCTGCCACTCTTGTCTTAGGTGCTGTGTTTCAGCCACACTGGCTATTTTCTTTTTTCCTATTTTCTGAATACCTCAAGCTCTGGACTGCTTTAGGAATTTCAACACTAGCTATTCTCTTTGTCTGAAATGCTCTTTCCCTGGGTCTTCTCACTACCAGCCTTTCGTCATCCTCATTCAAAGATCATCCAGGCAAAGGCAGCTTTCCCCAGTCAGCTGCTCTCACGTCACTCCTCTCACTGTGTTTTCTTCATAGGAAATTACGTTGCTCGTTAATTTTTTTTTTTTTTACTGCCTGTAAAGTACAATGTGAGCAGGACCTTACACAGTTTATTTACTGCTAGAGTCCCATGGTCTAGAACAGTATCTAGCAAGTCGTATATGCTTACTAAATGATTTGTTGAATGAACCAAGACAGAGTAATGAAAGTAAAACTCAGTCTGAACCATTATTCCAATGTTTAAAACTCTTAATAACAGACCTAAAAAACACTTGACCAGTCTTTTTGGTCACTTAGTAACAGTGATCTCACTCCTCCCGAGGAGGGCAATTCTCCCTTAACAACTTGGATTTTTCAAGTTGAAGTCTGACTACCTACAGGTTCTGCACATTTGTGGAGGTCCCTATGTTCGTGCAGAACCCATGGCTTCTGTTACGCACATGACAGGGATTCAAATATCTGGAGATAGTGACTATCCCTTCTCTTGGCTGAATAGTCCTAGTCTCCTTAACAACTCTTCACGTGGGACAGTTGGGAGTCTTATCACTATCCTCGCACACACTCCAAGATTGCCCTGGACACAGTCACACACCTGGCTATCAACCATGCCATGATTATTCAACTGTGGCCCAATTTATCACTACTCATCTGGCTGGATCAACTGATCTCTTTCTGAGGGAGCATGGCCTGATCTAAGTTAACCCTCATCTCCTTCCAGGCCAAGCTCACACACAATCTCCAATCCACATATCTTTCATAGCACCTAGTGCTTACTACTTCTGTAATCTTGGTACACTACGGTCACTCCCCATCCTCTTCTGAGACTTCCACACCATTTAGCTTTCCCAGCACAGGATGCTTGTCCTACTCCTTGGAGGAAGGTCTCTTGGCCCCCTCTTTTGTATAAAGGTCCTGATTTTCCATCCATATAAATTAAAAATATAAGCTACCTTAATTTTCACACAGGTAGCCAGATTCACCTGAGGCAGACCAGAGATATTTCTAGCCAGCAGCAAGGAAGTCATAAAAAGGAGATGCTCTTCTGTGGCTATGTCAGAACACATCTGAACCCAGATGAGCAAGGCAAAGCCAGTGCTGGTGCCTTGGCACAAACTGGAACAGTCCTTGATATACCATTCCTACATTTCCTGCTGGGGACAACACAACATCTCCACACTATTCACTTCCTTATTCCTTTAAGAATAGCCAAATAAAACAGGAATTACTCCAAATCAGAATAAGGGATATTTTACACCATTGTGCATAGCAGTACCTTTTTAGAACCATCTATAATCTAATTTTACTCCCTTTGCTTCCAAAACACACTGGCATCTCATTTAAATCATTCAGTTATCACTTTTTAAAATCTGTTCTTAGAGGAAAGCTCCTCACCCTCTCATTCACTAGAGTTGTCCTTTTATGAACCTCCACTAAGTCCAGATAAGAATTCAAACAATCAGTAAAGTCAATTTAAAACTCAACTCACAACATTGTGTGATCTTCTGGATGTTGGAAGAGATACGCTGTGCCAGCTGGGCAGGATCACCACCAATTCCTGGAATGTAAGACATGACTGATTTGCTTTTTCACTAATTTCATCAGATGTTGGCGGGCTGTGCAGTTTTCTTAAGCAGTCACCTAAATAATATAAAAGAAAAATCATATAATTATATTTTTAAAGTCATTGGCTTACATATTCCAAATTATCAATCTGGGAGGTTATAAGAACAAACTTGATTAACCTACAAGGTTGAAATCTGGCAAACTAGCACATCAGATACCAAAACTCTCGTGTCTATTAAAAAAAAATGAAGAGAGTCATGTTAAACATGTTAAACCATTAAAATAGGTTCGAATTATCTATTCCCTTTGAAAATTTCTTTAATCTCTCTAAGGAAGAATTATTAAGTGCCTCTTCTGTGTATAATTTTAATTATTTATAAATTTTTTCCTTAACTGAAGTGTGAACAATTATAAGTCAGGGCCCACATGCTATTTATCTTTCTGCGACATTTAAAACAACTCTTAGCATAAAACAGGCATTTAAATATTTATTAAATAGAATGCAGACTTCAGGCTATCCCTAGAAATTTCATTATATCTAAGTTAACAAACATACGAACAGCTCAGGAACACATGACTAACAGGTCTCTAATTTTAACAGGAAAGGTTAAATTTGAAATAGCAGAGCCAACTACTGAGAAGAGAAAGAATGTCTTATAAAATGCTCATCACACATTCCTGGCAGAGCAAGGAGAACGAAGGACTCTCCTCCCTCTTCCAGCAGCCAGCATCTCAGGATAAAAGGGATACTGGGATACTGCTACAGGAAGGAGGTAAGATGACACTCTTTCCTTCTTCAATCCACACTACACCACTCAGGGTTTGGAAAGAAGATTGAAAAGGAATGTCCCTGCATACAGAACTGCACACAGCAAAGAACTTCAACTACTCCTACCCCATCTTTCACTGAGCGTGCACTGGAATACTGCCGAGTTGTTGGTGGTCGGTTTGTAAGCCAACTCACTACTAAGAGCCCACTACACATCCAGCTTTAAAGTAAGTACTTAGGAGATGCAAACAAAGCAAAACAAAACCAACAAAAAACAATGATAAAGCATCTATGCAAATCAAGTTTGTCATGTAGGAGAAAAGTTTAGCATAAAGGTAATAATGTAAACCTACAAAAAAAAATTCAAATCAATATAAGGTTATATGCTGGGCAAAAGTGAGAGAGACTACAAAAATGAAACATCGCTATCGCTCTTGCCTAGAAATAATTTATGAAACAGAAATGTAAGATCTGGATACTTGGGTATGACAGGTACAGAGAAAAACAAAGGCAAGGACTTGAAGACTGGGGTGGGTAGACCCAGAACATGTGCAAAGGGTACACACAGTGTGGTATTTACCAAAGGAAGGGGAGGTTCCTGGCCAACCGTGGATAAGATGATTCATGGCTGGGGCAAGTGGGAGACAACACAGAAAAGGAAAGCGAGGAATGACTTAACATTTATCACACATCTGTGAAATGAAAAGTATTTCACATAGACTAATTTCATTTTCACAACCTCCCCCTTAAAGTAGGCAGCATTATTCTTGCTTTAGTGATGAGCAAACTGTGGCTTATAAAGACTAAGTAACCGGTCCAAGGTAATACAACCCACAGGTAGAGGTGGGATTCAACCTCAGGGTTCTGATTCCCAAGCTACCCAGGCTTGCTACCACACAGAACTAATGCCACAGGAGAGAGAGAGAGAGCCCTGCCTGCTAGGTTTAGTTTAAATACGTTTCAAGAAGAAACTACTAGAGATTTCTGGTAGGAGAAAGCGGTCACAAAGAAATATATGTTTTGTTCTAACAGATTGTATTGGCAGGAAGTACAATAACTGAACTGTTGAGACCAGTAGAAGAACTGTACAGGTTCCATGCCTGGAACTCCTGTGCATCACGGAATGTGCCTGGCCACCCTGAAAGTCCCGGGAGCTTTAAGATGCTCTCCAATCTCCTTCATCGTTCTACATGTCCAGTTTATTTACTTTGGCTCCCACCAAACCCTAGAGATAGACCCAAAACCAATTTCATAAAAGGATAAATTCAAACTTCAAGTCAGACAGCTGGACCATTGCAGTGGGACAACAGAAATAAACTTTCTTCCAGATCTCTAAATTCTGCATTAAAAAAAAATGTTTTATTGAGCTATAACTCACATACCACATAATTCACCCATTTAAGGTATACAATTCTATTTTTTTTTTTTTTTTTGGCACCACACTGTTTTATTTCAATCTGGAAACAATATAAAAAGATGATGACTTCTGATGCCAAGCCATGTAAGTAGTAATAAAGAACCAAAAAAGAAAATTAACAACAAAATCATTAAAGAAACAAATATTTCACATTTCCCATCAGTGCTTTGGCAGTACTGGCAAGCATTTCTGGCTTGGGAGACAACAATGCTTCCAACAGCAGGGATCTGGAGAAACCCCCTGATCTTAGCAAAAGTACAACCACATTTTCTCCCTGACAGCTTATATTCCAAGTCACTCCACACCACACTGCTCTACCCGACAGACTTTTGTAAACCTCATCTGAAGATGTAACTAGGTATTGTGCATGCTCACAATGAAAACTAACTAAAAACAAAAAAGAGAGTGGCAGACAAGTAAACAAACTGTCCAGTAAAGCATCAGGATATCACTGCTGGCTGGGCCCTTCATTTTACCGGCTTAAAGAAAAGTTTTCATTTTCATTTCTCAGTAAATCCAATATTAAGAAGCTTAACCAGCAGGCTCAAGTCAAAGGTTTTAAAGACAGTCCCCTCATCGCTCCCCCCCTTTTTGGGGAGGGGAATGTTTCATATAAAACATGAAATCAAGCTCTATTTCATTAAAAAAACTGAATATTTTATTAGTAAAAATATATGCTTATATTTCCCTTTTTAAATAAAAAGACATTTAATAACAATACTTCAGAAGACTAGATTTAAATACAGCCCCCCCGCCACCTCCCACACTGCCAGTTGTCCACCCTGGCACAGATACATTAAGGCAAAGGCTCCTGGAGAGATCCGTCCACCTTGGCTGTGGGCTGGAGACTCAAGGCAAACACACTCTGCTCCTTGCAGGGTCAACAGAAAGGATTCTCCCTTATGTTCACTGAGCCATCCTGCATCCCGAAGTAGACTCTTAGCCATGTTGATGAATAGGCCTGTGTCCACCACACCTCGGATCATTCTGATAGCTATGCTCACTTCACTCCATCTGCATACCTGGTCAAACATCCCATCTAAGATAAAATTCCCATTATCTGTCCCCACGGGACCTGCCTTGTTAACAACCATTCGGAGTTCAACCATGCCCCCAAACTTCTGGCTCACAGCTCGGGTCACTGGGACATAGGCAACTGGGATGACCTCAATGCAGATTCCCTTGCGCTACTGATCCCCAAGATTCTTTGAATATTTCCTGAAATCAGCAATCGCAATGAAGCACTAGCATAGCCAGCCACGACCTTCTCCTGAGTCAGGCAGCCTCCACCACCCTTGATGAGACTGAGATCAGCATCTGCTTTATCAGCACCATCAATGGAAGGTCAATCTCTGGGTGTTGTTCCAGGTCACTGAGGTTTAAGCCATACTGCAGGATGAGCCTGGAAGGAAGTGGGAATACAGGCAAAGTTCAGATTCTCCTGCTTCACTTTTTCAACTATTTGCTGCACAGCATGGACAACTGTAGAACCACGTCCAAGTCCCAGCACTTGGTTATGCCTCACGTGGTACTCCACAGCCACACGGCCCCCCAGCTTCTTGGCCTCCTTGGCCTTGGACATTGTGGAGAGGGCCAGGCACACTGTTGGAGTCCCTGCCGCTGGTGCTTATGCTGTCAACACCACCATTATGTGGTGTCCCAACGGTGTCAGTGTCCCGACTGTCGGGTTTTTTTTAAATACATTCCAAGTTATACATCCATCACCACATCACTTTTAGAACACTTTATTACTCTAAAAAGAAAGTCCATACCCATTAGCAGTCACTCCTCACTTCTCCCCAGCCAGAGGAAACTGCTAATCTATTTTATGTCCTTGTAGGTTTGCCTATTCTAGACATTTCATACGCATGGAATCATACTGTATGGGTCCTTTGTGACTGGCTTCTTTCTCTTAGCATGTTTTCAAGGTCCATCTATGTTGTAGCATGTATCAGTACTTCATTCCTTTTTATTGCCAACAGTCCACCGTATAGATAAAGATGACTTCCCTTGCTCAATGACATCTTCCTTTCTTCTTTCCCTCTGTCAGCTAGATCTCTGGAAAAACTGGCTTACAGCCAACACAAACATATTGTATAAGAAAATGCTCGTTTCTTATTAATGTACTCTCCTTGGGCAGCTCCCCCACCCTCATGGTTCCATTTTACTATACATGAAGGAGTTTCACAGGGAGACTATGTCTCTCCAAGTCATACTCTTAACTCTCTCTAGTGTCTACATGTCTTTGAAACTACAAGAAATCACCAACTGCCTGTTCAGCTGTCAGTGGAACCGGCAACCAGAAATCTCTACCTTAGGTGGGACAGTTAGCATTAGGGCCTGCTGCCGGGATCAAAAAGAGATAATGCATGTCCAGAGACCAAGTGCTTTTCCACCCTACACAGAGGAAAGGTATGATCTGCTCTTAAATCTGCAGGACCGGCATCAGCATGAGAGTATGACAACCTCACTTGCCTCAGAACCACACAACCACACAATCACCTGAGGCCTGCTCTCTCCCCCAAAGAGACAGTATAATCTCTTCGTGATTGCAGTCCTTTCAATTCAGGCATAGTATCATAGCATTTTCCTTAACCCCCAAAACTCATGGCAGTCTAGCCTAAGTCTTCTTCCTGTTTTCTTTTAAGGCCACCTTTTTTCCCTGTCCAGAGAATCTACCAATTAGTCACAAACACAATCAGCTTTTCTCCACCCTTTCACTCAAACAACTATATTTAAGAAAGTTCCAGCTGGTGAGATAATTGAGCTTCATTCACCCAAAGAGCTGCTACTTTTGGATTGTCTGGAATTTCCTTGGAGAAAGGGCACAAAGGTGACCAGCTCAGTCTTGTGTGAATAATGTAAAACAATTTGCTAATGATGGAGAAGAAAGATATGTAAAAATAAAACAAGATTAAAACTGGCCAACACTTACCGAGAACTCACTATTTCTGAAGCATTGCTATTAGGAATTTTACATTTATTCTCTTAGTTAATTCTCACAACCAGCCTATGAGGTAAGGATAATTATTATTGTGATTTTTTTACACAAAGAAACTGAGGCATAATAAGTAACTTGCTTAAGATAAGCAAAGAGCTAAAACTTGAAACTAAATTTTAGAGCCCATATTTTTAAAACACTAAACCATGATGCTTTCTTTCATAACGAAATTAAGGGCAGGTGAACTCATTTAATTACAAAACCAAATTTACCACCTTTCCACAGGCCCCATGTGAAGTTTTGCTGTCCTCACTCCTAAGATGAAGAAACAGGTTTGGGAAAGCTACATCAGTTGATCAAGGTAACAGTAGACTAGCTTTCTCCTTTTTCTCTATTATTCTGCTAACAAAGTGAAACCTAAAAGGCAACAATGGTTGGCTCTTCTGATGATAAGATGTGAGAAATAAGGGGGAACAAATGGCTATATTTATTGTAAAAAAATATACACACAAATACATATATAGATAGCCAACTATAAACTGACTTAAAAGTTTATGATCTTTGCATACAGGCTAAATGAATGCCAAGTTATTCAGATGTTTGCTTTCCACATCAGTCTGGAGTACCTAGCCCAGAGCAGCTATGTACCAAAGAGCTTTTATTGAGTATTTGTGAAACTGCATTCAGAATTCCTAGTCTCGCTGCTCAGAATAATAATTATATAACTCACGATCTAGACCTGCACTATCTGATAAAGTAGCTACTAACTAAATGGGCTATTAAAATTAAAATTATAGTGATCACTAAAGGCCAAGGGAGGGGAAGGCAGAAGGGAGATAGGAAAAGGTTGGTTACTAGACACAAAGGTATAGCTAGACAGGAGGAATCAGCTCTAGTTTCTATAGCACTACAGGGTGACTATAATTAACATTTTTTACATATTTTCAAATAGCTAAAAGAGCAGACCTCGAAGGTTCTCAACACAAAGAAATGATAAATGTTTGAGGTGATGAACATGGTAACTACTCTGATCGTTACACACTGTACACATGTATCGAAATATCACATGTGCCCCATAAATATACAATTATGTGTCAATTAAAAATAACAAAAGCAATAAAAATCTTATAAAAGGCTACTTTAAGCTGCTAACAGCTTAACTTTGATTAAATTAAAAAACTACATTTTTCCTCTGCCCCCTCTCACATTTCATGTTTTTGATGTCACAACTTACATCTTTTTGTATTGTGTATCACTTCAGTTACATTGCACCTATTATTTTTTTTAAATTAAAATTAAGCTAAATTAAAAAATTCAATTCCATAGTCACACTGGACACCTTTCAAATGTTGAAGAAATTGTATGTGCCTAGTGGCCAGCAACTTGGACAGCTCATGTAGAGACCATTTCTGTCATCACAGAATATTCTATTGCACAGTGCTCATCATAACATCTCAATAATTATCTTTCTATGAAGAGATATAAACACTATAAAAAGAAAGAGGGACGGGAGGATCAAAGTGTAATGCTCATAATGAGAGACCTCTCAAGACTGCTTCTAAAGAACACAAAAGAAGGAACAAAGGAAATTTTAAAATGGACTCAAAGTGTCAAACACTCCCCTCAGTTACTATTGGATATACTGTGGAATGCTTCAGATTTCTATTAAACATAAATTTCATGCTTTGTAAATTTAACTGCACAAAGAAATGGTCGTTTTCACTTTCTTAATCATGAGCACCAGCATAAACAACTGGACTTCCCTCCACCCTGTGCCCCAAAATGTCAAGTTACTGTGGGAGAAGAGGCAGTTTTTTGTTTATTTTGTGGACTGCTCTACTCTCAGTACCTGGCTACACCATAGATGCTTAATAAATATTTGAAGAATGAATAAATAAATATACCTGCTTCCTAAGAACACACACCTAATTTGGTAAATATTACCATTTCTGAAACATTGAATTTCAGTGCCTTCTTTCAGATCCCAAATGTCCCAGGCTTCTAGCTGCCTTTGCTGGGTGGCATTTCCTATCTCTAGAAGGCTCTTCCCATGATCTCCATGTGACTGGTTCTTTCTCCCCAGCAAAATCTCATCACATGCTTGAGAAGCCTCCAGTGACCACTCTGATCTGAAGTGGGAACTCACCACCCCGCCACTCTCTGTCAATCTCTCTAACTTACTACTTCATAAAGCTCATCATTAATTAATGAGAATAAATAGTATAATTAGGTCTAATAGCATAAAAGATCTAATTAGTATACTGTTGATTATCGATCCCTACTTATGGAACTTAAACAGGGGAGAGACAACCTTGTCATCTTGTGGTATCTACAGTGTCCAGAACATGCATGGTAACTGAATGTGAGGGTGCTCAGTCTCCAACGTGAGTATTCTCTACACAAACTATAACTGCATTCTTTAGCTCAGCTAAAGAACTATTTACACCGTTTGCTTCTAGTTCACAATACCAAGGATTTTTTTTTCACCCTTTCACACACTAAACTTTCAAGTTCAATGGAATCATGGCACACTTTACCCAGGCTTACTGTGGATGTTTTCCACAATTTAATTTGTAACCACCAGCCCTTTGGCGCAAGCTTGGGATCATAACCAAAATGGATTTGTTATGAAGAAAGGCACAAGTCAAACATCAGAAGAAAAATGATGTAGACGTTAATGAGTTAATATGGTATCGTATTAACTTCTACAGAAAGGTTGATACTAGAGCACAGTTCTTAACGAGTCACAAGCCAGAGGCCAACTTCCCAAAGAGGCTTGCAAAGCAGAGGCTCCTTCACATCACAAGACACACTTCTCAGCCTCTGCCCAGGTGCGGCTCAGGGCACCTCAGAGCAGAGCCGACCACCTCCAACATTACTAAACAGCACAGCATTTCATCATTACTACCTTTTCTTCCAGATTTGGGGCAAGTTTTAAATGATATATAATTACAGTCAGAAAGAAATGACTTGAAGTAAAGAAAAATTAATATATGTACAAATAAGAGCCAAGCAGATGTAAAAAAATTTTTTAAACGTACACGGTTCGTTTGCTATAGCCATGTATTTTTCAGTTCCTCTCTCTCCATTCGGGAAGAGAAGTCTAAAGTGTGTTTTTCAAGCCGAGAGTTAAAAAGAGGAAGAGGTCAACTGGTCGTGTCTTGCTCGAGGCAGAACCTGGATTCCTGAGATGGGCCCGAGCCGGCTCCGGCGCCCGCCCAGCCGGGTGCGCGCCACTGGCCAGGGCGCCTCGGGAGCGCGGCCCGGGGCGCCGCCTGACCGCAGCCGCGCGTCAGGAATGCGGGACGCGCTGCGCACCCGCACCGGGCTGGGAACGTGCGGCGCAGCGGGCGCTCGGGAGCCCGGGCAGCGCCGGCCCTTCGCCTCCCGAGCGCCTGCCGCAGAGCGCAGGGCGGCGGCCACCTGACGACGCGCACTAATCAGGCGCGGCAGTCGCAGTAGCACCGCGCTTCCGAGGCGCTGGGCCAGGGACCCCCCTTCCCAGGCTTCTCTTACCCCGACCTCCTCGGCTTCCACCTCCTCCTCCTCCAGCCACGGTCGCCTACAAGGCCCCAGAGCCCCCAGGGCCAATTCTCAGCTGATGGGCGGCGGCGCTGGGACGCCCAGTGCGCATGCCCGCATCTCAGCCCAGGTTAGGAGGCGGAGCTATCCGCTCTCCCATTGGCCCGTGGGGCTGAGTGACGGCTTCCCTCTCCCGCCCCCTCTGGTTCCAAGCTAAGGAATGGGGGTATCAGCAAAATTGCAACGGAGCTGTTCTCTGAAGCGTGACGTACAGATGGTGAACGCCTTAGGCTGCGTGCAAAACAGAAGAGGAGGGAATGGAGGGCAGTTGTCTTTTTTATCGGGGGAAGCCAGCCTCCCTGGACTCGGGTCTTCACCCCGCCCCATCAGCTCTTGCCTATTTTGTTTCCTAACCTTTAACTCTGCAGCAGACCGTATACTCAGCTCCATTTAAAAACGCAAACGCAATTACGCGATCCTAACAGGAACAATGAAGGGATAAATGAAGAGTCACCTCCAGATTCTCACTTAGTAGACAAGATTTCCAAGCACATACGAGTCTTTCTAAGCATCCTTGAAAGGTAGGGCGTAGTTTTCACAGGGTTTGAAACAAGTAGAGATGGTTCCAGTGATAAATATTCAAACATAACGTAATTGTTAGACGAAAAGCATCAGTTGCTTAAGGTGAAAGAAACACCTCACCAAATTAATTAGAAGATAGATTGGCTTAACTTTTGCCTCTATTAAGGCAACACTATTTTCTGAAACGATGGATCATCAAGACATGTGATATCAAAAGTCCAGGTGCACTTAGGGGGGAAAAAACAAAAGCCAAAATATTTTGAACTGGTACTACCTGAGCAAATTCTAGGATGTTTTATATTCTACATACATGTGTACATAAATGAGTGATGTCAGCCAGAGCTAAGAAAGACAAGGATTTCTTAGTCCGTTTTTTATTTTTCTACTTTTGACGGAAAAATGGGTACAAGAAATATTTCGTATATCTTTTCTAAACTGACGAAAACTACAGCGCAATTGCAATGATCAGTAACAACCTTCACTCTGCCTCTGTGAAATGGGGACAATAGAGAGAGGTGGGTATGCGTGACCAAGCAGAAGGCACACACCCATGTAAGGG
>NW_012156173.1:2478108-2478739 GCF_000956105.1 Propithecus coquereli
TTTTTTATGGATGAATAGTGTTACACTGTTTGGATATAACACAGCTTATTTATTTATCCATTCACCTGTTGGTTGTCTCTAATTTTTGGCAATTATGAATAAAGCGCCTATAAATACTTGAATACAGGTTTTTTCAATTCATTTAGATAAATATCCAGGAGTGGGGTTGTTGAGTTGTATAAGTGTACATTTAATTTTACAAGAAACTACAAAATTGTTTTCCAACGTGGCTATATCCTTTTGCATTCCCACCAGCAATGAATGCGGATCTCTGCTACTCTACATCTTTGTCACCTTCTGATATTGTCAGATTTTTAAAAAAAATTTTTCATTCTCATGGGTTTGTAGAGGCAACTCATTGTGGTTTTAATTTTATGTCCATAATGATGTTGAGCATCTTTATGTATGCTTATTTGAAATCCATATATCTTCTTTAGTAATGTATCTATTCAAATCTTTTGCCCATTTTTACTGGGTTGTCTTCCTCTTGTTGAGTTTTAAGAATTCTTTATGTATTCTGGTACCTTATCAAATATGTCATTTGCAAATATTTTCCTCCAGTTTGTAGCATGTCTTTTTATTCTCTTTCATTAGAATTTTTAGAAATCTTTTTTAGAGATGGGGTCTCTCT
>NW_012156173.1:2478789-2479992 GCF_000956105.1 Propithecus coquereli
CTTACATTTTTGAAGATTCACAGAGCACGTTTGTAAATTAAAGGCTCTGAGAAGTGGTTCGGGAAAGAAACAAACATAAAATTTCTTTTACCCAGTATTTTCTAAGAGTATTTGATCGTGGAACTTTTTCACACTTGGTATCAGTAAAGACCTTCACATATGCATTATGGAAAACACTGCTTTCAAAATTAAATTCAAGCCTCTTATCATGGCATATATGTAGGGTGACCGTACTTTCAGTTTCATTAGCACAGTCCTGGTTTATGCTTGTTGTCCTGGCCTCCTGTCTGCTGAGCACACTCTTTCATTTTCAAAAGTGCCCCAGATGATATATTATATGGCGACTTTATGTAAGGACCACATGGTCTGGGTGCTGCCTTTTCACGCATCAAAATGTGCTTTGGAATACGTTAGTTTAAAGATCTTCATTTCTGTTTGCTCTACTTCCCTCCCAGTAGCTAGCTTTCCAGCCAGACACCCGGGCTTTTCTTATTTCTGTGCTTTGCTCATGTAGTTCCCCTTAACTAGAATATGTTCTTTCTTCTTACCCATCTTTTATGTAAACTCTTCAGTTTGAAATAGCTTTAACCTTACAGAAAAGTTGCAAAGATAGTACAGAGTTCTCGTATAAACCTCACCCAGGTTCTCCCGCTGTTAACATCTTATGCAACCATAGTACATTTACCAAAACTAAGCAATTAATATTGGTACAATGGTATCAACTAAACTACTGACTTTATTGGGACTTCACCAATTTTCTACTGAAGTTTGTTTTGTGCTCCAGAATCTAGCCCAGGATACCATGTTGTGTTTATACAGCTCATTTCCTTTGTCTCCTCCCATTTGTGACAGTTTTCCAGTCTTTCCTTATTTGCCATGACCTTGACACTTTTTTTAAGAGTGCTGGTCAGGTATTTTGCAGAATGTCCCTCAGTTTAGTTTTGTTCGATGTGTTCACATGATTAGACTGGGATATAGATTTTTGGAAAGGATACCACAGAGGTGAAATGTTCTTCTCATGAAATTATCTCACACAGTACATGGTATCAACATGATCTATTATTGGTGGCGTTAACCTTAATCACTTGGTTAAGATATTGTCTGTACCTTTTCTCCAATGCAAAGTTACTGTTTCTCCATTTCTATACTATATTCAGTAGAAGACAATCACCAAGTCCAGTCTATAATCCAATATTTTCTTAA
>NW_012156173.1:2480042-2482700 GCF_000956105.1 Propithecus coquereli
GGCCTCCCAGAGAGCTAGGATTACAGGCGTGAGCCACTGCGCCCGGCCAAAATCTCTCCCTTTTTTAATATTCTTAAATTTCTATAAAACATTCTGTGATCAGCCAAAATCTGTTTCCACCTCTATAATGAGCGATAGTGTCAACCATTAAAGCTGGAGAGGCTCTTACAGAAAATCTAGCTCTACTTCCTCATTTCACAGATTAAAGAAACTGAAACACAAAGAAACTTAATCGAAGTCACATAAATAGTTATGAGTAGCACAGGCCCAGATATCCTAATTCAGAATCTGGAAATTTTTCTCCCATGCCATTCATTCAGCAAATGTTCATTGAGAGGCTGCCACGTCCCAGGTACTGTGCCAGGTGCTGTAGATACCAAGATGAGTGGGATATAGAATTTCCCTCAGGGAGCTCAAAAAGTGGGATCCTTCCCAGGACACTGTAGGAGGTGCTATGATATAGATTTGTACAAAGCACCATGAAAGCTCAGTGATGGGCGTGCCTTATTGTGAGGTTTAGGAAAATTCCAAAGAAGTGTTAACAGAATCTTGAAAGATGTGTAAGAGTTCACCAGGAAGACAAGGTGAGAAAGGACAACCCAGGCAAAAAGAAGAGCACTTAAAAATTCATAATATCATAGGCAAGTGCAAACTTTTAGGGATTTGTTAATTTAGATAAAGCACAGTGAATGGATTGCAGGGACATGAGACTGGAAAGACAGATGGAGTTCTTATAATGAAATGCCTCTATGTCATGTTAAGTGACTGTCTTATAGGAGTTAAACCATTAAAAGATTTTCAGCAAGGGTGTGATGTGCTCATAATTTCATGCAATGAAGAAAACTCTGGGGAAGTGGGGAAAATTATAAGGAAGCAACACTGAGACTAAATGCAGAGAGACCATGGAAGAGGCTGTTGCAATAATAGCATGTCCCTAGTAAGAGTCTCCCCAATATCAGAGATATGGAAGGAGTGCAGAGGCAAATACACTGGAGAAGAGGTAAAAACTAGCTTCAGAAATGTTTAAGTAGACTTGGAAATCAACTAAATATGGAGCATGAAAGAAATGACTCCTACTCTTATGACACGTGAAGCTGAGCTGAACATGATGTCACTCCCTGAGATCTAAGATTGCTAATACAGCAAAGACAGTTTGACGATGCAGGTGGTAAAATGACAGAGCAAAGTGACAATAAATTTAGCTTTGGTTTTGTCATGTTTAAGATTCTAGGGAAGTGATTTCCAGTTCGAGATGTCCAGTGTCCTACAGATACTTGAAAATATGAGCTGGAGTTCAGGATAGAATTCTGAATGGAGCTATGGGAAGAGATGGGTGCACTAAGTGTGGAATGTTATGTGTTTAAGAGCTGGACAGAGGAAGAAAAATCCTGAAAAGGAATCATCTATGGATATGAAATGAACTAGGAAAAGTTAAATTAGAGAATGAAGGAAAAAATTTTCAAAAAGAGGGAATGGTCTATTATGTCACTTGTCACAGAAAGTTCACGTAAATTAAGAACCAAAAGTTGTACATTGGGCTTGAGAATTAGGAAGTGGTTGGTGAAATTAAGGAAGAGACATCTCAACCATCGAAGGAACTCTCATGAAAAGACCTTACTTACATCTGCAGGAGGTCTAGTGCACTTTCCAAACATCCATTCATGTTACCTTTGGTAGAACCTGGGCTGTGGGAGGGGAAGGTACAAGAATGCACTACAGAAGAACTTGAGGTTAAGTGTCCTGCTAGTTACTCACTGCATTAGGACCAAAGCTTAGCTGGTTGAATCCTCCTCCTGGGCTCATTCCAAATTGTCATTTTAAAATATGAGAGGATTCTTTCCAGATCTTTTGAAAACCTAAAAATAAGATTTCACCCCTTTGCATGGAAAAAAATAAGTATAGTCTAGAATAATCTTGTAAAATTTAGAGATAAATGAGTTATAAAAGAGTCCCTGACATTTATAGTATTTCGTCAAAGCATCTGCCTGCTACCAAGTGAAATTCAGCCAGATGCCTGGAACCTGGTAGGGCTTAAAAAGTCTCCTGATTTGACATGTGATAATGTCACTTCTCTCAAAACAAATCCTTTATGTGTGCAGAAATTACCTATGGCTGAAGGCTTGTAATTTGGATTTTTCAGAGCTAATAATTTAGGGGATTTGGGCCTTCCTGGAGAAATTTTGAAGGGCAATTAGAAGTTCTTGAGTGAGAAATGGTATCTGCATACTTGTGTTCATATTAATATAAATACCACCTATATAACCTCTGCCATGTAGGGCAGAGAACTACCTATTGCTGAATCTCCAATGTCTGGAATAGCAATCCCAGTGAATGGAAGGAGATACTTGTGTGTTGATTTAATAGTCAATGAATCAAAAATATTTTTTAAATGACTGCTATGTGATCTTCTGGGAAAGCCAAAGAAGTAAAAGACACAAAAAGGTAAATATAGCAATAGGAACTTATTAGTAAATGGGAAGTACACATTGACTTGTGAAAGTTTGCTTTCGATTTATAATACAATGGATAAACCACAGCTGTTTTAAGAAATCTATGCTAGTTTAAACTAATATTTAATAGACAAGAGTTAGTTTAGTTGTGTTTTATTTTTAAGCACCTTTCTCGTCTCTCTACAGTCTACTTGGTTTCTATTCAAGA
>NW_012156173.1:2483131-2483486 GCF_000956105.1 Propithecus coquereli
GCCTCCCAGAGTGCTAGGATTACAGGCGTGAGCCACCGCGCCCGGCCCCCTAGGTATTCTTATGTGCTGTCTTTTCTCTGTCCCTTATCAACGGCATCCTAATTGGATTGGAACAGCCTGGAGCAGCCTCCTCATTGGATTTTCTGCCTCCAGTTCTAACTAACATCATCATCTCTCTATCTAAGCCACCACTGAATATCTGAAGCACCGATCTGAAAACATCACTCCAGGCTTCACGCCATCACCACGGTTACAGCACGCCCCAAAATGTATTTCTCAAAAATAAAAGTGCTTGGACTGGGCAGAGGTAGGGGATTGCGTGGGTTGGGGTAAGGAATCAGGGAATTGGTGGTCT
>NW_012156173.1:2486210-2486512 GCF_000956105.1 Propithecus coquereli
ATGCGGGAAGGTGGTTCTTCGCTATTGTCCTTTCCTAGGTCACAAAACTTGGGATTTCTTTAATCATCACTGTCTGCCAGGATCACAGGACTCACGTTACATTCAGCACAGTCAGACCTAAGAGACAGGCGGTATGAGAAAGAACGACAATAGCCGGTGTTGGTGAAAGATGGGTGTGTGGGGGAATGAATATTCTCTTACGGTGCGGCAGCTCTGGAAATTGCTACAGCCTTTCTGCAACTTTTAAATGTAATGTACTAACTCTTCAGCCCATTAACCTCACCTATAGAAATTTATACCGA
>NW_012156173.1:2486562-2489208 GCF_000956105.1 Propithecus coquereli
TTTCTCCACCATTTTATATTTACCCCATGTCTTTACATTAAAAGTGAGTATTTTGTAGACAGCATACAGTTGTCTTGCTTTTTTATTCTAACAAATTCTTTGTCTTTTAACTAGTATGTCTAGATCATTCACATTTAAAAGTTACTGTCAAGTTTCAATCAAAGTCATTCTAGCTATTGTCTATTTGTTCTTTGATTATTTTTCTTCCTTTTCTTTCTTTCCCAGGTTTAATTAAGAACTTTTAAATGATTCTATTTTATCTCCTCTATTGACTTTTTATGTGTACTACTTTTAAAAAAATGTATAGCTCTTTTTCAAATAAATCTGAATCTACCTTCAATAATGTAAGGACATTATAACAATATTTTCCCAAGTCCTACCTTTCACTCCTTGGGTTATTGTTGTCATACATTTCACTTTCATATATACTAGAAAAACACAACGTATTTTTCTATTTTTACTATAGTCATTCATTTTTTAGCAAAATTTGAAATGAAAATAAAATTTACCTTATATATTCCATTTTTGAATCTCTCTAATTCTTTGTGTAGACCTAAGTTTACAATCTATATCATATTCTTTCTTCCCATTTTTTTCCGTTGGAATGAAAAGGGTAAGAAAAAGGGCAAGAAAAGCAGAAACGTTAAAGAGGATGATTTGTACTTGTGACATAAAACTTTACATTTTCTAATTAAAGTCATAAGCAAAGTGAAAGAGAATGACAAATGAGGAGAAAATATTTGCAAGCTCTAATACAAATGGTTTACATCCTCTTATAAATCATAAGAAAGACAAGCCTCACGTGCTAGATGCTATTGATACCCCAACCAGCTGCCTTCTCTGGAAAACTGCCCTTGGCCCAAGGGGAGCGGCTCCACCCACAGTCAATAGCTTCTAATCCTCCTAGACCTCAGCCAATGACAAATTGACATTGGCCCCTGGATTTGTGGTAGAACTAATTCTGTGG
Source organism: Propithecus coquereli (assembly GCF_000956105.1). Taxonomy (NCBI): domain Eukaryota; kingdom Metazoa; phylum Chordata; class Mammalia; order Primates; family Indriidae; genus Propithecus; species Propithecus coquereli. The sequence goes on from NW_012156173.1 coordinate 2,487,530, forward strand.
TGCAACTTGTGCTCCAGAGCTTCCCTGTGGGATCCGACCTAAGCTAGTCTCCAGCTGAGACCACATTCTTCGCTGTTTTTCTGCTAACAATCCAACTTTCCTTACTCCCCTTCTCCTGTGAACATACTTCCCAAATTCTCCTGCTCCCCGCCTCAGTCTCTGCTACTAGACAAACCAATTTAAGATACCACACTAGAAAAATTAGCTCAGAATACACAGTTCACAGAAGTCTTAGTCCAAGTTTCTTAAAAAATAAAGCCTAAGGCAAAACTTGACTTGCTCAAGTTTTACAGTAATCCTAGGGCAGCAAGAGCAAGGTAAAAGGAAAACAAGGCTGGACAGGAGGGACAGCAAATACACAGCGGTGTATTTCCAAGGTATCATGGCTTTGCCAGTTAGGACCAGTGACTTGGGACATCTTCCAGGCAAGCCTTATAGAACCACTGTGCCATGCAACAAAATTTGGAAGGTCGTGAGGGATAGGGGAGAGGGACAGGAATTTACTGCTGCTTTTTTCCTTCTCTTGATTCTCAGGATCAAAGTTCACCCCGTGGGACATTAAGGCCCCAGTACTTCCGGGTTGTGTTACCCAGGCTTTGTGGAAAGTCAGATCCAAAGCAGAGAACTGTGCATTGTTTGAGGTGGGGAGTGGGGAGAAGCCACTGTGGATTGGATTGGTTTGAAACTGTGCGCTGGTGCTGCCCTGGCTCACACTCACAGCACAACAGAGGCTTTGTGGGACCCAGCCTCAGTGCAGGGGAGGGGTAGAGACCCAGCCGGGTTAATAAGGTAAGAAGGAAAAGAAATCTTTAATCGGAGAAATGCAAACTCCTTTAAATTATCAGGCCCAGAGAGGCATTTTAAATGAAACAGCAGTCACATCCCACTTCCCCTTGAGCTAAATAGTTACCTCTTAAAGCCACTTGCTAGGTGGGCTCTAACTGACACCAAGTAGCCATAAAATGCCATTAGCTGGACACCATAACCCTTATCTATAGTTCAGCAATGTATAGTCGATCACTAACCAATGCTATTTCTGTAAACCACTGAGAATTCCTGACAAACAACTTTCGTAATCACTCCCTCTCCTGATTTGTCCTTTTATGTTTAAAAACTTGAGCCTCTCCTTTGTTCCCCAGAGCACTCCCCAAGGCCACCTGGAAGTGTGTCCCGGCTGCAGTCCTCAACCTTGGCCCAAATAAACTCTCTGTATTAATTATGCCTCAGCTTCTTCCTTTTAAGTCAACGAAGACAATGGCTCTGGTGAGGGGGATCTCCTGGGAACAAATGACTGAAGTCCTGGAGTCACCTGAGGCTAAATTAATCTGGGGAGGTCTATAAACTGTATGGGAAGGAACCAAAGTAGCCAATAATCACCTATGAATAGCAAACAAAGGTACACAAAGAAGAGTGCAAGGAAAATAAAACAAGCAGGTTTTTTTTGTTGTTGTTTTGACTTGTCAAATATAAACAAATCTGAAAAAAAAGATCCTGAAGGATCTAGGCTTGAAAACAACAACAACAAAAACAAATCTGGACTTAGTAAGAAGAGGCTGAAAAGTTACTACCATGTAGGGAAGGAGCTATTACGAAAGTGAAAACCTTTTGACCATAAGATCTGCAAGTGTCTCAGGGGTTAGGCAAAAGGACTTTTATAGAGAAGAGTAAACAAGACTAGA
>NW_012156173.1:2492938-2494388 GCF_000956105.1 Propithecus coquereli
CACTCTGTCATACAGGCTGGAGTGCAGTAGCATGATCACAGCTCACTGTAGCCTCAAATTCTTGGGCTCAAGCAATCCTCCTGCCTCAGCCTCTTGAGTAGCTGGGACTACAGACGGGCACCATCATGCCTGGCTAATTTTTAAAAATTGTTTGTAGAGATGGGGTCTCACTGTGTTGTCTGGGCTGATCTTGAACCTCTGGCCTCGAGAGATCCTCCCACCTCAGCTTCCCAAAGTACTGGGATTACAGGCATGAGCCACCACACCTGGCATGTTTCTTTATTTTATAGTGACATTTAATAGATGCCTGACACACAGTAGATTCATACTAAATAACCATTCCCTTAACATTCCAGGTGATTAATTATGACATACAAGACGATGGCTCCCAAGTAAATCTCTTTAGTCTTTTGAGCTTTGTACATATATCCATCTATTATTGGACATATCTCCATTTGATTGTCCAAAGTCATCTCAGCTTCAACACATGCCAGCTGGAAATCCTCTCCCCTCCTCACCCTCTACCCAAACTTTCTCCTCCACCAGGTTATCTAGGCCAGAATGCAAGGAATCATCCTGTAATTTTCATTCTTTCTCATCCACAACATTGAATCTATTTTTGGGTTGTTTTAGGCAGAAATTTAACTCATTAGAAAAGTTTGGGGACGATCCCAAAATCTTCAGGAAGGCAAGCGAACCAGATTCAGAGAGGAACCAAGTGAAGATTCCACCACTGAGTGATCTACTTAGAAAGCCAGCACAGAAGCTTTCAATCTTAGTTAAACTCCGTCACCATGACCGTGGGACAGTGTCACTGCAAATGCTGTGAAGAATCTCTCGCTGGCGCTGTGCTTGCGTCACACTTTCACTTCTGAGTGGCACTTGCATGAACACTGCAGACACCGGGGAGGAATGGTGCAGGGAGGGGCCAATAGTATAATTTGGGGCCCGATTTCCCCTCTCTTGTATTCCTCACCAATAGGAAGAATATTTGAATATTGGGCACTCAAATTAATACATGTCACCTACAATCCACACACTTTTTTTCTCCATACTTACATTTAAACATGATTCTCTTTCAATTCTGATAATAAATAATTCCTTATATTACCCATAACACACGCACCTCTTACGCAAGTGGCAACTCAGTTCTCCAAGTTATTGCTTCTGGCTTCAAGTTCATGAGTTCTGGGTGGCATACGTTGCTCCTTCAGTTCGGTTACGATCCTCCCTCAATATTCAATAATTTACAGACTAAATCATACACTTAAATACCACTACATGTTGAGCATCCAAAATCTGAAAACATGAAATCAAAATGCTCCCAAATCCCAAACTTTTTGAGTGCTGACATGGCACTCAAAGGAAGGGTTCATTGGAGCATTTCAGATTTTGGATTTTCAGATTATGGATGCTCTACCAGCAAGTATAGTGCAAATATTCCAAAATT
>NW_012156173.1:2494438-2497061 GCF_000956105.1 Propithecus coquereli
AGCAATGGAATATTATGTGACCCTTAACCAAGACAACAAACATGGTGATTAAGAGTGTGTTCTCTGGAGTGAGACTGCCTGGGTTCAAACCCCAGCTCTAGCACTTGGAGATGTGTGATCTTGGGCAATTCACTTAACCTCTCTGGGCCTCGGTTTTCTCCTCTAAGAAACAGAGATATATATACCTCATAGCCTCAATGGGAGGATTAAATGAGTTAATACATGTAATATCAGATGCATTACAATATAAATGTAGTAGAATAGCTACTATTAGCTTTATATTATTGACATCCAAAGGCATCTGCCACATATTAAAAATGAAAATCCAGTTACAAAATGAAATATGTGTTATGGTAGCATTTTGGGGAAAAAATATAGAAAAAGCAATATTTAGAAGAACACACATGCAAACTATAACTTTTTACTACGTATACTTCTGAACTGTTCAATTTTTTCTTTTAATAAAACACATAAAGGAAATAAATAAAAGATATGGGAGTAGGTGGATGGGATATCCCATAGCTCAGAGCTATACAGTAGTCGGCCCTGAGGTAATAATTCTCTGGTCACTGCAGTTAAAGAAAGAATGATTTCTACAGATTCAATTTGTGGCAGGATTACTCTAGAGTGCAGTCTTTAAAAGCATAAGTATTAAAAATATTGAAGCACTTCCTACAATAGTTAATCTGCTAATCCACACTTTAAAGGTTCAATGATAGCCCTTGGCCTTGAATATTCCTAGTTATGACCCTTGCCTTCAAGTAGCTTACAGTAGGGGGTAGAAGACAAAAACACAGGTTTGAATCCTAGTTCTGCCACTTACTCTCTGAATTTGGGTACATTACTTAAAGTCTGTGTACCTTGGTTTTCACATGTGAAGTAGAGATTATAATATTACGTCACACAGTTGTGACTATTCAACGAGTTCACGATGTAAAACATTTGTAAGAGTATCTAGTGCCAGGTAAGTGCTTAATAGGTGTTAGCTCTCATTACTACAAGAGTCATAGGCAAGATATAAACACCATCCATGGATGGTGATGTTGCTTCAGGAAGGACTACAGGAAGGAGGAAGACGTTTGTGTTGCTGGGCTCTGAAAGAGGAAGAATTATTGGAATGTGGAGGAGGGCATGGTGGGGAATCACTTCTCTAGTTCCCTCTGTCCCTTTCTTTTTCTTTCTATCCTTTTCTTTTCGCCCCATCTCATCTGTGGATCCATTCTCCCCTCATCTCACATTATCTCATCTTATTTTTCATTCGGAACTTATGGAGATTCAATTGAAGTTCCATGATCAATGGCCAGACTGATCAAAGATGTCTTATAGATTTCAGTTGGGTAGTTGGATGTGAAATTAACAATGAAATTTGATGAGCAGTTAGGATCTTACCTGTTTCAGTTGGAAGAACAGCAAACTGCTCTTCCTGAGACATGTGAATCATGTATATAAATGACACCAAAGAGCATTGGGTCGGCACTTTGGACTCAGTGAAAGGCATCTTGGGTTTTTTTTACCTATTACAAACACACTGTAACAGCTGTAAACTGTAAATACACTGCCAAGTGAAAGTGAAAAGCCCCAGAAACAGCCAAACAAGTATAAATCCACTTGTATATAACCTGTTTTCTTCTCATACGAATAACAAACTGAAGCTCAGAGAGTTTGGGAATGTGTGCAGGGTAATACAAATTAGAAACTTGAATGCCACTTGTCCCTTACTAACTCAATTCAGAGTCCCTTTGACTGGAGAACTTTCCACAAGGAATGCCTTCAACCTGGTTCTCCCCAAGGCCCTCCCTGCACCCCTCCTCCCCACGCTCCCTTCTCCCAGGAGTGTTCCTCCTCTCTCTCTCCAGAGTACTTATCTCAAGGCATTGTAATTGTTTACTTGGCCTCTCCCAAACTAGACTATGAACTTGTTCAGGCCAGGGACTGCGGCTTTTATCTGCAATCTTAGCACCTGGTATAGATACGAGCATCTGAAGGTAATTAGCAAGAGTGACTGGAAATGAATGCCCTTGATTTTTCTAACTCCCAGTTTAGAGCTCTTTCCTTTATAATAGTGCTACTTCTCCCGGAGCAGTGTTTCTCATCAAGTGGTCTGTGGAATGCTGGAATCATCTGAGGTGCTTGATTTAGAAAGCGTATTTTAGGTTTCACTTCGGACCTAGGATTAGAACTTCTGAGTGTAGGATCTGGAAATCTTAAACAAGAATTTCCTGTGTTTCTAATGAAGATAATAATTCAAAAGCCTTTCTTTGAGCGATTTTTATGAAGAGGTGGCTTGGAAGGGAGAAGGTAGATAGCCATCTAACTGGCATGCTTTTAAAGGGTTTGGTGTGGGCTCATTTTTAAACAGACAATTCCCCATGGGCATTTACCTGTTTAGCGTCAGAGTCTTCAGTTTGATCAGCCCACCATTGCTTAGTTTGGCCACGAGGGGGCAGCAGAGTACGGCAAAATAGGAGGGCCATAAAATAGAATGGAGCTATAATCTTTGAAATAGTTTAATAAAGAAATGCCAAGAAATGAATGATATGGCCCAATCCTTTTCATACTTTTACCTAATTTTTGGAGGATCTTATTTTCAAGCATCATAATTTACATCTTTGTTAAGTACATT
>NW_012156173.1:2499123-2501285 GCF_000956105.1 Propithecus coquereli
GGGTTGTAGTTTAAGTTTATCTTTTCTTTCCCGCTACCTTTTCCATCTTCCGTCAGCACCTCGGCTGTCAGGTTTCTCTATTCAGTGGGGGTGTTTCATTTCTGAGAAAATTGAGCCTTTAGGAATCCTACCTTTATTGGGTAATTAAGTTATTCCTTTAACATTTACCATTTCTTTAACATTCGTGGGTACCAGCCATACAGTTTACTGTATTCACTGCATAGCAGCAACCCAGGATTATTGGGGCCACAGCAAATATCCTAACCCCATTTTATAATAATTTGCCCAGTGACGTTAGGAACCTAAAATGGCAACATCGCAATCTCAGCTCCAAATTCAATGAAACTATTGGTTGAATGTATTGATATTAATGTGGAAGCATTCCTCCATTGGTTGACAAATCTCTAAACCAACAGAGACCACAGTTGTTACTATGAGGAGAAAAAAAATTTCAAGTGGGTATTTAGGGGAAATACTACCAACATTTCTACTCTTGACTTTTAAGACTCACAATGTGGCAATGGGACAAAAAGCACTGTGTGCTGCTCGCTAGCAGGAGCGTATACCACTTCCCCAGGATAATATCCCACCCTCCCCAAAATGTTTTCAAATAGCACTGCATTGAGGTCTTCAACAGACCATCCCGCAGTCCATAAGATGAGCTGATTCTGAGTCTTTGAGTATACAAGCACGAATCCCACAGCGTCAGCCTATTTCACTCTTTCAACATAAAGTACCTCTCTTGATCAGAAGCAAAATTGTGTGGGTACCACAATGGTGCATTAGATATTCACTAGGCCGACAGATGGTGGTGCTGACAGAACATCTGAGAGTGAGTTGAGCCTACGTATTTCTGTAATTTAACATTGATATGATACCTTTACCAACGACTATCCCTATTCCAATTTTGTCAATTGACCCAGTAGTGTACTCCATTCTAGGATCATATATTTCTTTTCACTGTCTTGCCCTTTAGTCCCCTTTATTCTGGAAAAGTTCTTCAGCCTTTTATGACATTGACATTTTTTAAAGAATGTAACCTTGCCTCCCAAACCCTCTACCTTTTAAAAACAGGATGTTTCTCAACCTGGGTTTGTCTGAAATTTCTTCATGATTAGATTCAGGTTATGCATTTCTGACGGGAATACCACATACAGTATACTGTGTGCTTCTCAGGGTGTCCTATCCAGAGGCCTATTTGGCCATCTGCCCTTCATCAGTGATGTTAATTTTATCATCTGGTCAAGGTCTTGTTTGATTTCTCCACTATATAGCTACTATTTTTTCTTTTGCAACTAATAAGAAATCTCTGGGAAACACTTTTAACCATGCAAATACCACCTGATTCTTATCAAAATTCCATCCCCTCCCCAATTTAGCATCAATTGATGATTCTCTACAAAATCAATATAATGTGATGGTTCCAAAATTGTAATGTTCCAAATCCAGCACCCTCTCCATATGTATCATTTTTGCAGTCTATTATAAGAAAGGATGGCCCTCCTTTTTCATCTATCCATCTATCTGTCTTTCAATCTATGGATCTACTGATCTAACTGTATCTAATTAATACAGCCTCATTGATTCCCATTTTTTCAAAGGCTTATTTTTTTTATTCTTCCTAATTATTTAGGAACTCAAATTGTCTCGGATTCAGGCAGTGGGAACCCATTCCTGCTGACAACATTGTACTTACGAAATGTCCCAACATTTAAAAAAAAATCTCTTCCTTCATTTCTGGCATAAAAATGTGTTCCAGTTTCTTCCTGTACTTCCTTCCTGGTCCCATGCTGGAATGAACCATTTCTTTGAGAAACCTTAGTTCCCCTTACTGATTAAAAGTATTAAACACCAAGATGTGGGTCTTAGAAGTACTCGTTGCTACTCAAGTGTCTTGGCTTCTAGGAAATGGTAACTTTTAAGACACTCCGTGAGATCGAAGGCTGCTCTTTTAGGACTTGAGTATAAAAACTGAGAAAAGAGATCATTCTCCTTTTGCACAAAAGCAACATTACTTGGGCACTAGTGAAGTGGGGATTTTTAAAGCTTAGGGATACAGCATCGTTTACATAGACACTAAACTCTCAGGCTGGGCACCATCTATGTGGCTATAATGAAATTCCTTTAGCCATCTTGAAAATAAAATAAGAAATGTGGTAAAC
>NW_012156173.1:2504540-2519172 GCF_000956105.1 Propithecus coquereli
AAAAAGATGGTTGATGTATTCTTTTTAAGTAATTTGAAGTAAATTAAAAATTTTATTTTAAAGAGCCAATTCAAATTAACCTTTTTTTTACTTTTAAGTTCTTACTTTATATCAGATGCTGTATTTGGCATTGCAAATGTATAAAGCCGAGTGATCCAAATTTAATAAAGGATTATTTCAAAATAGCAAATACCCAAATTGGTATTATACACTTAGAGAATAGCTTTTCTCATCTGATATATATTTCTCAATCAACATAAGTTTTAATTCATTTGAAATATGTGTTGAGTGTTTTAAGATACAGCAAAAATTTGAAAAAAAACTAATAATAGGGTGGTTTGCCTTCTCAAGTCCTTGAATCACTGCCTTAAATCTTTGTTTATATAGCTGATTTTCAGACTACTCTGTAACATGCTTGTTTTGTGAAATGAAAAGAAAAGGTAAAGAAGTAAAAAGAATTACATAAAATTATGTGTTATATATTTGATAGACGAACCAATTTGGAAATCCCTTATACAAGATTAAGCTGTTTCGTATTTGTCTGTTAATGCTTTTCAAACAGAGCTGAGAGTCATTAGGAGGGAAAAAAGGTTAAATGTAAAAGAGGACAGAAGAAATATGAAAATCTTTGTAGCAGAGTATCTGTCTGTGGTTCAGGCCAAACTGTCAAGGAATAGGTTTATTGATCACCTTTCAAATGCTCACAATTAAGGCCTTTTATTCTCATTCCTTAAAAAGGAGCTCACAGCTTGGGAGTCAGTAGTGTCTTCATAGAAATGTGTGTTCCCTCCCTTGATTGCAAGTGTGAACTTACCTTATATTCATAAAAAATAAGGAAAACAGTTTGGAAGACTTTAAAACTATATACCACTCATTCACTTGTATTATGTGGAATATAATCTTTGGTGAACTGTTTACAGAAATAAGTGCTATCCAGTGATGTTTTCAAGCTCTTACCCACATCACAGTGGAGAATACACTTTCGATCTACTCTTTCTTGTGTTTCCACTCCTCTTATAGCCCTTCATAAAGAAAGTTTTTTGATCAAAAAGTACTTGTTTATTTTTCCCCAAATTAACTAGACTATTAGTGCAACACCACCCCCTCTCTCCTCATTTATTTATTATAAGCTATAAACTTCTTTGCCAGCTGCCTACCAAGTTGCTGGAGAGCCATGGATATATTTGAAACAAGACAGAGGATGGAAGTAGGCTTTCCTCTGCAAGACTGTCTGCAAAATAAAATCCGACCTTGGAACATATTGCTCAGCTTGGTCTCTTAATCCTGGTGAGCTTTGAATCCAAACTGTCTGCTTCAGCCAATGGAAGGTTGTAGAACTATTTCAAAGAAGTAAATTAATCCACTTATACCCCAGGTTGCAGCTATATAAATACTGTGTCTCTCACATGTATGTACTCTTATTAAAAATATATGCTTATTTTTTATTAATAAAATACACATTTACAAGCATTGCTGAATTCATAATAGCTTTTGTCTACATGTATTTTTTTCAATTAATTGATATTGAAAGGACAACTACTACATTATGTGAAGCACTGTGTATTTATTTATTTATTTTTTTTGAGACAGAGTCTTGCTCTGTTGCCTGGGCTAGAATGCCGTGGCATCAGCCTAGCTCACAGCATCTTCAAAATCCTGGGCTCAGGCAATCCTACTGCCTCAGCCTCCTGAGTAGCTGGGACTACAGGCATGCGCCACCATGCCCGGCTAATTTTTTTTTTTTAATATATATTTTTAGTTGTCCAGCCAATTTCTTTCTATTTTTAGTAGAGATGGTGTCTCACTCTTACTCAGGCTGGTCTTGAACTCCTGACCTTGAGCGATCCTGCCGCCTTAGCCTCCTGGAATGCTAGGATTACTGGCATGAGCCACTGTGACTGGCCAAGCTCTGCATATTGTTTTTTAAATATTGAAATGGAATGTTCAGACATAGGAAGTTATTAGAACAATTGCTGTAGTTAGTCCCAGTGTTTGTCAGGATTAGAGCAACTTTGTCAGTTATCTATTGGTAGGACTGTGAACAGTCCATCAATAACATATCATAAAGACAGAACAGACCATTGTTAACACCTAGGTCCTCTCAGAGAGCTACCAGTTTAACTGTATCATTGCAACAGAGTTTCTTCATTTATTACTGATGTAATTAATACTTAACTGGATGTCATAAACTCTTCATGTGTTTACGAGCTTTTAAGATGCTGTGTTTATTTTCTTCAGTTATAACACTCTTAGTGATGTTTTCACTCTTCATTTGAACACATTGCAACCTGTTTAAAGGTCATCTTAAAGAATGACATTTCAGCATTGCATTTGTATTTGAAAAAAACAGAAATACACTAGTAATATTAATTTAAAAATCACATTGTTTTGAGGTGAGCATTAAAAGCAACAGATATGCCCTTTGACACACAGAAAATGCATTCTGTTTTAAAATTATTTCTGTTACAGTACATCAGCAATAATTTTTAGATATTTTCCACTTTTAGATATATATATTCCTATGCTTTATAAATCAAGTAATTTGATGTTTACTAAGTACTTTTTATTTACTGATAAATTTTTTCCACATTATTTCCATACCTAGCACAGTGTTGTACATGCATTAAGTTCATGAAGATATTTTTAAACAAATGAATGATCAATTCTTCTTTATTTTCACCCATCAGTTACTTAGCAGTCTAACACTGGTCTTCTATATTTAAAAAAACAATTGCCACCTTCTTCTTTATTTGGTCTTCTAAAATAGAAAATGCTTAATTATTCACCCCTCCCTGAAATCATGACCTTTGTTGTATAACTGCAGTTCTACCCCCAAGAGGCAGGTGAGAGCAGACGCCACAGGGTGCCTGTTCTGAGCCTAGGCCTTCTGAGGTCTTGTTTCTGTTTGTTCTCTTGAACCTCTGCCATTGCCATGAGAACATCCTCGGGTAGTCCGCAGATCCGAGAAGGGTGAGAGATACATGAAGTGTTGCGACACCATTAACCACAGCCCCCACCTTTCCTTCCCCAGCTGTCCCAGCCTGAAGTAGGGTCAACTCAGATGAACCTCAGATAGGTGAGAAATAAATGCTTAATGTTATATGTGATTGAGAATTTGTGGTCGTTTGTGACACGCAGTAGCCAACTGACGAACACCGTGCTATGTTTTTATTATGTCAAAGCAAAAAATTGCACCAAAGTTAAAGTCAGGGAAGACTTTATTCAAGACTATTGCAATAGGGGAGAGGGGCCAGAACTCAGTCTGAACTCAACTCCACTGAAACAAAGGGCTGGAGAGTTTCTCAGAGCTGAGGGAGGGGAGGTTGTAGGCCCTCTGTGTTTGCTAATTGGCCTCACCAAAAGGAAAAGTAAACTTTCTCATATCTTCCTGACAGGTAGTCTTCCAACTTGGAGCAAGGACCTCCCCAGGTGAGGCTACTACCCTCCCACAGAAACTGGGAGACAGGGAAGCTGTCTCCCTTGATGATTGCATTTCAAAGGGATTGCTCCCAGGTCTTTGAGGAAGACATTCCTGGGTTGTAAAACTGGCAAGAACTTTTTAAAAAAACTTAAATCTCCAAGGGGCAGAGAATGAATTTATAAATAAAAATTTCCTAAAATAAATACTCTGAGAAAAGGGGGAGGGGGGCGGCCAGAGTCCTAGAGTCGGAAGAAACCTGTGTTAAGCTGAGGGGAACATTATGGTTGGATGTCTTAGTCAATTATAATAATTATATAGTACAAAGAAAATGTATCATTTTCACAGATGTCTTATCCTGATACTCCACATCCCCCCGTTTACCCTACTGTGAGGCACTTATGTTACCATGTACAATAAAGTGAAAAAGATCAGAGAGCATAGACTTAAACCCAGGTGTGAATAAATTATTTTTCAGAAGGAAACAGGCTCTGGGTATGGAGGTGTCTACACATTCCATGGTGATTCGAAGGCTTACCCTCTCCATTACCTGGTGAGGCTGGGAGTAGAGTTTACATGAGCTTTGGCAATCAAATCAACAGCTGCCATTTTCTCACTGAGCTACTCATTAGAGCAAACCTCTTTTTCCTTACTTATTCCTGACTCATTTCTGGCTACAATTAATAACAGGAAATAGAAAAAACAATCAGAAGAAGTATTAGTGGATGATTTAGACAGAAGACAGTAAATAATACAAAAAAGGAAAATGGCATTGGTGGTATAGTGGTGAGCATAGCTGCCTTCCAAAACAGGAAAATGAAGTTATAGATCATACACTAGATCCCAACTCAGTAAGTGTTTATGTATGGCCTACCATGCATTTTGCATTGAATTTAATATTCTAACATCAAACCCAAAAGAAAGTTTTACCTCTCATAATATCATTTGCTGTTATTAGCATCTGAACCCCCTGCAAGTGCTTCTTAAAAACAGCTCTGAAGCTTCCACTGAAGACCTTCCTGTCATCATCCACAAAGGACTCTGCATTTGAGCAGGAGATTTGTATAGAAACATCACCTAAGAAGTTGTGCTTACCTTTGTCAAACTATTCTATAAAATTAATTTCTCTGGAAAATTTTATGTTTTGGTAGTTGATTTTATTGGCTGTATTTTAGCATTATATTGCTTCATGTCCTTTGGGTTTTTGTTGTGCTTTTTTATTTTGAATAGTGTGTTTGTTTAGTTTTTGTTTTTCTTTTATTTACCCCCTAGCCAAAGTACACATTAAGTGCCTGGTGGTTTTTTTGTTTATTTTAACAAGAAAGTAAATTGGTTTATAGCACTCATAAACATACATTCCAAAATTTTAAGCAAAATATATCCAAACTGAATCCTGCAATATATCTTAAAAGATAAAATATTGTGATCAAGTTAAGTTTATTGCAGAAGAACAAAGTTGTTTTAATCTTTGGACTAAGTGGTTCAGACAAACTGTCACACTAAAACAACATTTTATACTTGAAAAAATTTACTAAAAATATACTAGTATCTATCAGGATAACAAAGATTACTAGCCTATGAGGAAGCAGGTTAAAAACCACAGAAATCTGATCATGAGCAGCTTCCATTCAGATAGCTTTTGCTTATCAGAGTAAGCAGATGAAAATTCATGCTCCATAACTGTGGAAAGTTTCAGGGATTGAAGCCACCAGAAATATAGAATAGGTAGTACAAATACAAAGCACCTAAAATGAAATATAATAAGACACAAAAGCACTAAAAGTAAAGAAATTGTTGATAAATTCAACCACACTAAAATAAAAAACTTGTTTACCAAAAGTTGACATAAAGACTTTGAAAAGTTAAACCATATGGTAGGAAAAGATATTTGCTGCATAAATTTGACAGTTTTTCTTTTCACATTTATTAGTGCCTGGTAGTTTTGAAGTTGTCTCCATCCAGCCCTGAAGGTTCCCAAAACACAGTCTTGCTCTACAACAGTGCTTTGGGTTCCTGTTCTGCTGTCATATTGGAAAAAACACAAATCCAGGAAATCAGCCACTGGGCAGCTGAGCTCAGTTCATGAATCTATGTCTGTGTCCTTATATCTCCCTAGACTAATTGCTTTCCAAAAGCCAAAGTCCTAGGTGGAATTGGAGCAAAGTCACATTGCTTTAGCATCCTTTCCATGTGCTGTGCGGTGAGAAGCCCCATTCCAGCCCCTAACTTTAAGCAGTGAGCATGTCTTATTTCCTGTCTGGCCGGGGCATTTTTAGAAAGGAATCAAAGTCCTGGGTGACATCGTTCTGAACCTGGGAACCAATAAAGTCCTCATTTTCTGCTCTGCTCACATGTGGTGCTTGTTTCTTTTATTACGCACCAAGATTATCTTATCTTTGAACTTTATTTTTTCTTCTTTTTTATATGCCTGCCTCTTCCATATATTTGGTGCACAGGGGTTGACAAATGAACTAATTGAGGCATCTTGGCAGAAAGTCCTAATGAAATCTTTGTCTTGTGTGGGAAGTAAAGGTGGAAGGGGAAAAACTTGTTTTATGTGATTGCATATATTTTCTGATCTACTTTTTTACTTGAACTAGGTCTTTGGTCTTAAAAGGTAAACACTTCGAGATTTTGTTTTCTATCTATCCTGACAAAGGATGCGCTTCTTTCTAACTTTTCTGACTTCTAACTTCTATATCTCACGAGGTGCAGAAATCTGGGGACAGGTATCTCACAGAGGTGACAGCGGCAGTGTCTCTTATCCACAGACTGCACTTGGTGTCGGCAGCAGAAGCACTGGCTGCCCATGGTAGGCAGAAAATGCTCCCTCTCCCATGATGTTCACATCCTAATCCCTGGAACCTGTGAGTATGTGACCGTATGTTGCAAAAGGGACTTTGCAGATGTGATTAAATTTTAAAAAACCTCAAATGGGGAGATTATCCTGGATAATCCACACGGGCTCATTGTAATGACGAGAGTCATTAAAAATGTAAGAGGGAGAAAAGAGAGTCAGTGTCAGAGTTGGAAAGAGATTTGAAGATGTTAAACCGCTGGTTTTATGGATGGAGGAAAGGACCACAAGCTAAGAATGCTAAGAAGCGTGAAAAGAAGGTAAGACAGCATTACCAAGAAGAATTTGGCAGATGACAAACTGCCAAACAAACTGAACGATTGTTTTCATGTCACACCTTTATGTTCTCTCACATTTATTCCATCATATTTTTAATATCTTTATCCTAAATGGCAGATCATATTTATGTCTTCAAGTCCTGCGTATGCTATTGTGGAGGACGAAAGTCTTTATCAGTTCCTGCTTAATAGGTGCTGTATAGGATTAAGGATAGCTGTTTTTCCCAGACCCGAAATCCTTTTCATGGAGCTTCAGTCCTTAATCTCCCTCTCTAATTCTCTAAGTTCCTGTTAATATTGCAAGGGCAACGCTCTGTGTCAGGAAAGGCTGTCATTGGCAGCCGCCACACCCACCAGTCAGGAAGTTTTGCAGTTACCTCCACGTGGAGTAGTCTTTGCTTCATCATTGAGCTGAGGTTGCAGAGAGGTAATTTAAAATCTGAAATGAAACAGGCAGGTTGTTCTAAGGGCTGTGACAGGAGCAGTGGCACAGAGTCCTGCTATTGGAGTTTCATGCCTGTAGTGCTTTTCTTGAATTTCTTCGTAATTTCATCCTTCAATTTGTATTTTGTTAAGCGAAGGGACAGTGGAGCATGTGCTAGGTGCTTGGAACCTCACATCATCTGTGATCCTGCATTATACCTGATCCCCTCTCCCCACCCTCTGGCACCGAGGGCCCTTGTCCAACCTGCCATCCTCCTCTCACCCCTGCAGAGGACTGGATTCAGCACAGGGAGAGTTGCAGTCAGGCACGCCCTCCTGCATTCTCAGGGCAAAGCATAGGCTGCTGTCCCCATCCCAGGCTGGAAGGGTCATAGCACACTGCAAGCGCTACTTGGCCAGGCCAGGCCTCTCTCCACCTCTATCTAAGCATCAGGTGCTTTCCGGTATGGAGTTTGCGGTCCCTGGGGGAGGGGGGCCCCTGTCTGCCTGTGGTTGAGATGACAGGCCCGTGAGATGCCTGGCTCAGTTTCCTTTACCCCATCCTGGCCATGGCATATTCAGTGCCTGGCAGGAGGGGGAACTTGGCTGTGGGTGGCTCATGTGTACGCACTTGCCCTGCTAATATCTCTGTGCCCAAAGGGGTGGGACATTACATAGCAAATAATCAAACATCATGGCAGATCAAGAGAAACCATGAAAGAAAGAAAAAAGCCTTCTACTTCAGTACCTTTAATGACAATTTTTTTTTCCATATCTTTGAAGTCTGCATTTTTGTTTTGCTGGACCATGCAAATTATGTAAACAGTCTTATAAATAGGGAATAGATGATATTATTGACAAATCCTGGCCTAGGCTATTTCAGGACAGTTGAACTTAAAGAAATCTCTTGGTTATGAAAATTATAATTATTTCTACAAAGCAGCACAACATGGGAAACATGTTTTGTAGAACTTTTTAATTATATTTATCAAAAGTAGGTTTTCTTTCATGATTCACACCTTACACTGTAGGGATTCCTTGTGAAGAATTTATAATGGGTGAGGTTGATTGGCTGGCTTCCTAAAACAGCCTAGGGGGTAAAAGCCTATTAAAAGGTGAGTTCTCAAACATGTAATTATATTATGTGATTATCTTTTGCAAGTAAAAGCTTCATGGGTGTAAAGAACAAGGTATGTAAATTAAATTTCTTCAATTATTCAGATAATGTGATTTCTGGGCTAATGCAAATTCATAGTAGATTTACTTGAGGTTAGCTATGAGGTTTAGACATGGTTATAGAAATAATTATGTGATTAAAGACAGAATGATTTTTGAGTTTTTGAATTTCTTTTAATTTTTCTTTATAATTAAAATGGAAAAAGAATATAGAGCACAATATTTTAAAGCAGTTACTCAGATATTCAGTTTGATTTTTTTTTAATTTCAGAATTCAAAATTATCATTCCCTACCACAAGGAAGGACAGAAACAGCAAGCATCAAACAGCAGAACCATGACTAGCAATTTTTCCCAACCTGTTGTGCAATTTTGCTATGAGAACGTGAATGGATCTTGTCTGAAAACTTCCTATTCACCTGGGTCTCGGGTGATACTATACTCAGTGTTTGGCTTTGGGTCTTTGCTGGCTGTATTTGGAAACCTCTTGGTGATGACTTCAGTTCTTCATTTCAAACAGCTGCACTCTCCAGCCAATTTTCTCATCGCCTCTCTGGCCTGCGCTGACTTTTTGGTGGGTGTGACTGTGATGCCCTTCAGCATGGTCAGGTCCGTGGAGAGCTGCTGGTACTTTGGAGCCAAATTTTGTACCCTTCACAGTTGCTGTGATGCGACATTTTGTTACTCATCTCTCTTCCACTTGTGCTTCATCTCCATGGACAGGTACATTGCTGTTACTGACCCTCTGGTCTATCCTACCAAGTTCACGGTGTCAGTGTCAGGAATTTGCATCAGCATCTCCTGGCTCCTGCCCCTCGTTTACAGTGGTGCTGTGTTCTACACAGGTGCCAGCGACAATGGGCTGGAGGACTTAGTAAGTGCTCTCAGCTGTGTAGGTGGCTGTCAAATTGCTGTCAATCAAGACTGGGTTTTGATAGATTTTCTGTTATTCTTCATCCCTACCCTTGTCATGATAACTCTTTACAGTAAGATTTTTCTTATAGCTAAACAACAAGCTATAAAAATCGAAGCTACCAGTAGCAAAGCAGAATCATCCTCAGAGAGTTACAAAGCCAGAGTGGCCAAGAGAGAGAGAAAAGCAGCTAAAACTCTGGGGGTCACAGTGGTAGCATTTATGATTTCATGGTTACCATATACAATTGAGACACTAATTGATGCTTTTATGGGCTTCATAACCCCTGCCTATATCTATGAAATTTGTTGTTGGTGTGCTTATTATAACTCAGCCATGAATCCTTTGATTTATGCTTTATTTTATCCTTGGTTTAGGAAAGCCATAAAACTTATTTTAAGTGGGGAAGTTTTAAAGGATAACTCATCAACTATTAGTTTATTTGCAGAATAAGTGTTAGCATTAGGTTGAGAAAATTAAGGATATTTTCAAAATTATGAATTTATGATGAATTTAAATATAAGAAATAAATAAAACATTTCAAAATTAGGGAAATATATTATTTTCTCAAATTAGCCAAGAAAAAAGTCACAGGACAGTTAAACCTTAAATGCTTGTAAAGATATTTACTGCATTAAATAATAAATGATAAAATTTACATATGTCCCCTGTCTCAATGTTTTATACACGTCCTTGCCACATGCACATGTATTTCCCAATTTGATGAACCCAAATCTCATTTTTGGATGTGAAATCTCAAATCATCTTTTCTTTTATGCTCAACTCTCATTTATCTACAAGTGGCCCTTGTTTACGAGTCTTTTGCAACACTGTATTAGTTTGCTAGGGCTGCCATAACAAAATATCACAGACTGGGTGGCTTAAAACAACACAAATTTATTTTCTCATGATTCTAGCAGCTGGAAGTCCCTGATGAAGTTGTCACCAGGGTTGGTTTCTCTTGAGGCCCTCTCTCCCTGACTTCCAAATGGCTGTCTTCTTTCTGTGTCCTCACATGCTTTTTCTCTGTGTTTCTGCGTCCTAAACTCCTCTTCTTACAGGGACACCAGTCAGGTTGGAATAGGACACACCCTAATGACCTCATGTGAAGACTGGAGTACTAGGGTTAGAAATTCAACATATGAATATTGAGTGACACAATTCTGCCCGTAACAGACACAGTCCAGGTGAGATGACACTGCCTAAGGGTTTATTTGCTGCTCTTTCTGTGACTATTCCTTGCTGTTCCTTAATGTTTGTATCTTCCAGAAGTTTTAGGAGAAGCAGATAAGCCTCTCTTGCTTAATGGCTGGGTAGAACCTTGGAATTTCCATCCACAATATTGTGGGGCCAATAATTCAGCCTTGAGAGCCAGTAGTAACTACAGATATTACCCAGAAATTTTGCAAGTGAAAAAGATGTGCCACAAAAAGCCTGGTACAATGATCCTTAGCAAATGGAAACTCTGCAAAAGAATAATCAGTTATTACTAGCACTTGTCATTTCTACATCAACTTTTATCACCTGACAATAGTGTTTAATTCATTTCCACAACTTTTCTCAACAGTGTTTCTCACTTAAAAACAGTATGCATTTCATTTCGCCAGGTGTTGCCATACCAAAAATTCTATGATAATACTGCAAAAAAAAGTGCTTTACAAAGAGGATAAACACTGCATACTATAATTTTATATTTTGCTTTCTGGAATGTTTTACACTCTTGATTCACTAAAAGTCATTTTGGAATGCGTATCTAGTGTATTTTGTATAAAGAAACTAAATTGTAGTAGAGTAGTGGGGTATAAACCCTTTTATTTTTTCTTATGTTTATTGAATTAAGATTATCAAAGTACTTTTTTTTTCATTGGTTTCCAATGGGGCTTTTAATTCTTTGCAAATAAATTCTGAGCATAAATTATGTGTAAGTACCTGTGTCAGGAATGGCTAAGGAAAAAATTGTATTATATATAGTATTTGCCTCAAGGAAAATAATTTTGAGGGTAATACGGACAACATATTTTAAATTACCTTATTTAGGGCCAAAAAAGTGTCAGGGTGCTAAGTCCTGTGAGCAGAGGACCAATTACCAGTACAAGGTTAGTACTTGGTGCTGGTTCTTCCTCTAAGTTGTCTTCTCACCCATAACCTGAGGGATTATAAAAAGGAGTTAAAGGAGACTTTATTTTTTGAGTAGAAACACTTTTGATTGGTCTTCAAGCATATTTGGACATACAACAAGTAAACAGGAGTGTGGAAACCTCTTTTCAACAGAAGGATTAATTTCCATAAATGGAGGATTGGGCTTGGCAAATTGGAAGGCAATGAGTAGATTAGTAGCATGATAACAATCAATACCTAAAGTTTCATGCTGTCACTTAACTATACTTAACAGATCAGCTGTGGCAGATTTAAAAAAGGATACAACATTCCCTATTTTTAGAACATAGAAGACAAACAGAAAAAATTAAGGGAAAGAGTTGGATAATAGTTCCATTCAATAAATATCCTATGGAATTGCATTGTTGCTAAATTAAATTACAGATAATGAAAGTGATCAAAATTCAAAGGTAAATTAAAAATTATTGAAATTTATTCTGTGGGCAAGCAAAACATTATTTTGCTATGAATGATGCCAAAACCTCCAATATAATTCCAACTATGGAGTTTCTTTTGAATGTGTAATAGGTATGTGGAACTTCACAAAGGAGAGAAAAGATAGGAGATTAGCATCTCCCACATGCTTCACTATAGTCTTTCCTATATATGACTACCCCAGATCATGGATTTCTGATTATACAAGAGTATAGTGCCTTTGTTGGTATTATACAATAACCTCCAAGGCCATAGATGATCAAGTTAGAGTTGGACACATGATCCCAGGAAACTCATCAATAGGCTTGGTTAAGTCCATCACATTATCACTCAAGAGAATATGAACTAAGACAGCAAATCATGTTAATACTGAGCATTAGAATGAAGGTTCCTGGATCTTACTTAAGTTCTATTTCTCTGGGTTCTGATTGTTTATTGTTTTCTTCATTAATATGATAAAAAATATACTTATCAACAAAATTCAGCACATACTTAGATATAAAACATTAGAAGCATTCTCTTTAGGTCCAGATAAAGATAAGATGGTCTAATATTTTCACATTGTATAAACATTGTTTTAGAAGTACTAGTTTATACAACTAGATGACGGAAAGAGTAAATATAGAAATTCAAAAATAGGAAGTTAGGATATTATTATTCACAAATAAAATAACTAAAAATATATTTGTCTAATTCTGCCTTGTTACCATTAAGAACTAATATCAGATATCAACAACTCTTCCCCTGACGTAGAAACAGATTACAAGAGGCATATGTCCCATAATTATTTTATTTACTTTAAGATGAAACAATTTAAATCTAATAACAATTGTGTCTAAATTTATGAAACACTCATTTTGTGCCTGGGACTGCATTAATAGTACTAACTCATTTCATCTTCAAAAATAACCCTATGAAGTAAGTAATATTATTACTTCTACATTATAAATGAGGAAACTGAGACATAAAGAGATGAAATCACACGTCCAAGGCCAGATCATTTCTTTTCTTTTCTTTCTTTTTTTTTCTTTTTTAGAGACAGGGTCTCTGTCACCCAGGCACCCAGGTTGGAGTGCAATGGCACGCCCATAGCTCACTGCAACCTCAAACTCATGGGCTCAAGTGATCCTTCTGCATTAGCCTCCTGAGTAGCTGGAACTACAGGTGTGAGCAACTGCTGCTGGCCCAAGGTCACATATTTAGTAAAAAATGGAAAAAGTATTCACTCCCAGGGAGTCAGAGAGTAAATAAGGCAACCACTAAGTATTCCTTCCCTCAGAAAGGAGAATGTGGCCCTGCCATCACCGTTAAGTTCTTAGGGCAATTTTGAGCACAAGGGTTTTATAGCATATAAATTATTTCAGTAGAAAAATTTGATTGTCATAAAGAATAAGTATAAACAAAGTTCTTTAGAGAGATCTAGACATTGAAAGGAATAAATGATTTGCTATATAACATTTTAAAAAAATTATTACGGATACATAATAGTTGTTTGTATTTGTAGGGTACACGTGATGTTTCGATACAGGTATACAATGTGATTTAATCAAATCAGGATAGTTGGGGTACCCATCACCTCAGGTATTTATAATTTCCTTGTGTTAGAAACATTCCAATTCCACTTTTTTAGTTATTTGAAAGTATACTCTAACTTATTGTTGATTATAACCCTTTGTTGTACTATCAAATATTGTTCATTCTAACCATCTATATTTTTGCACCCATTAACCATTCCCACTTTATACCCCCTCCCCGCTACCCTTCCCAGCCTCTGATAAACATCATTCTAACTCTTCCTCCATTAGATCAGCTCTTTTTAATATTTAGCTCCCACATATGAATGAGAACATATGAGATTTGTCTTTCTGTGCTTGGTTTATTGCACTTAACATAATGTTCTCCAGTTCCATTCAAGTTGTTGCAAATGGCAGAATGTTATTCTTTTTATGGCTAAATAATACTCCATTGTGTATATGTTCACAATTTCTTTATCCATTCATCTGTTGATAAACACTTAGATTGATTCCAAATCTTGTCTATTATCAACAGTGCTGCAATAAACACAGGAGAGTGCAGATATCTTTTCGATATACTGATTTCCTTTCTTTGGATATATACCTAGCAGTGGGATTGCTGGGTAATATGGTAGTTCTATTTTTAGGTTTTTGAGGAACATCCATACTGTTCTCCCTAGTGGTTGCACTAATGTACATTCCCACCAACAGTGTATGAGAATTTGCCTTTCTCCACATCCTCACCAACATTTGTAATTTCCCATCTTTTTGGTAAAAGCCATTTTAACTGGGGTGAGATGATATCTCATTGTCATTTTGATTTGCATTTCTCTGATGACTAATAATATTGAGCACTTTTTCACATACCTGTTGGACATTTGTGTGTCTTCTTTTGAGAAGTGTCTATTCAGATCCTTTGCCCATTTTTAAATTAGATTGTTTGATTTCTTCCTATTGACTTGTTGGAGCTAATTATATATTCTAGTTATTCCTTGTATATTCTAGTTATTCATCCGTTGTCAGATGAGTAGTTTACAAATATTTTCTCCCATTCTGTAGGTTGTCTCTTCACTTTTTTGATTGTTTCCCTTGCTATGTAGAAGCTTTTTTAGCTTGGTGTGATCCCATTTGTCCAATTTTGCTTCGGTTGCCTGTGCTTTGGGGTATTATTCAAGAAGTCCTTGCCCAAGACCAATGTCCTGCAGCATTTCCCCAATGTTTTCTTTTAGTAGTTTAATAGTTTCAGGTCTTAGATTTAAGTCTTCAATCCATTTTAATTTGACTTTTGTATTTGGTGAGAGATAAGTGTCTAGTTCCATTCTTTTGCATATGGATATACAGTTTTTCTAGCATCATTTATGGAACAGACTGTCCTTGCTCCACTGTATGTTCTTGGCAACTTTGTCAAAAATAAATTCACTATAGATGTGTGGATTTATTTCTGGGTTCTCTATTCTGTTCC
>NW_012156173.1:2520799-2553756 GCF_000956105.1 Propithecus coquereli
GACTTTAAAGGCATTTCTCCATTGCCTTCTGTGACAAAGCATACTGATGCTAATATGCTAGTATGATGTTCATTCTTTCGTCTTAAGCTAGTTTCCTCTGACCCCTGTTCTTCGAAGCTTTTAAAATTGTTTTTTTATACTCTGCTAAATTTAGTGTCTAATTTTTTTCATTTGTCTTTTTCGCAGTTGGAAGACACTTTGCATTTGAAGCCTTAGATATTTCTTTATCCTAGAAGAAACTTTCTCTAACAAAAGAAATAAATTGCTTTTATTATTTTCTTTCCTTCACTCTCTCTGTCTGGTCTTCCTGGGACTTAGCTCTATTTCCAGCTCTAGTGAAAGGATAGCTCTTACCTCTCTGGCAACCTCCTATTGTGTGTGTTTTGGGTCATGTTTTTCTCTACTTTGTTCTTTAAATTAATTTATTCCCATCTGCTTTTTATCTTTCAGATATACTTTTTGAGGATTTCAATGGGATTTTAGCAGTAAGATAATTGAAACTATGTGCTCAGTTAGCTTGACAGGGCTGATGTTCAGATGGTATATACCAATTCAACCATTCCAATTATTAAAATGTTGAAATGCTTAAGTCTTACCAGTAAGTATCTATTGCCCTAAGTCCACATACAACCTTTCCCCCAGCTCCTTCTCACATACCAGCCAAGCCACCTCATAATCCAGAAACTGAAAGATCAACGCAAAACAAAGGAGGGCAACACAAGGGCCAGCTCTGCCTCTCAGAACAGCATTCTTCTGATCAGTCATTGCTCACATCTTGCCATGCCGGCATTTTAGTGTTTGAATGTGAAATCTGAATATTGGCCCAAAAATCGAGTGGTCACAATTTGAAGACTTCATTAACAACAAATTTATTTTTTGATCATGTAGCTCAAGGAGGAAAAAAATAAAGTGTGAATTCGAAATTACTAAAAGATGATTTATTATTTTCTTTCTAATAAATGAATAAGGTATCTCAAAGTATAAGGTGGAATGGTGAGAAGTATTTCTCAAATTATTCAAGGGAAGCATAAGGAACGAAACTCTAGTCATCAGATTCATCTTCCCCTCTAATTGTATTGTGAAGTCTGACTCATGGAACATGTCACTAGTTGTGGGACAGTCTGAACTTGGTGCATCACAAACACAAAAAAACTATAGCTCCCTGTTGTGGGTGAACCAGTGCAGTGAACCTCTTTCACCTCCTCTTTAGAGTCTGTCCAGCAGAGGAAATTGTATAGGCCGTTGCTTCTGGGCTCACTTTGTGCAGGAAACCACGCCATTGAAGAAGGTACTGGTACAATGTTTCAAGCTTTAGTCCCTGTGTAGAGACGCTTATTCAGTAGTCTGCTGATGCGTCCTGTGTTCATGTTGAGCAGAGGGAAAGTAGAGTTGGAGAGAGATGGCTGGGAGGAGAAATGGGCCAGTAGGGGAAGAAGTCTATATGTCACGGATTCTGGCGCAAAGATGGGTCAGTTTCATGTGTCTGCAGAACATGCGAAAGGTAGTCAGGCTTGGCTCTTCTTGCAGGTGTCCCATTCAGGGTGCACCTAGACTCTGTGACACATCACACAGCAGTTGAGGATGTTAAAAGAGGTCAAACAAGCACAGATCACACATCAGGGAACTGGAGAATGGGGATGCCTTCTGCAAAGACTGCTGCGGAATTAAAGTTGGCCCTGCATGAGCCAGACATGCTTTGGAGGTGACTACACAAAGGTCATATCACTAAGAGAAAGCTACAAGCAGATCAAATTTGGCATAAAATGATTTTGCTCTTTTTCTTCTATTTTCTTCTTCTCCCCATGATAGAGAAGCAGAAAAGGAGGATAGGATGAGGAATATAAAAGCAAACATGGCCCTTTCTCAAAATCAGGCTTTTAAGTTTATACCTGAGTAGCACTGCAGGTGGGGAGGACAGGGATACTCAAGTAGATATGAATTAAAGTTTTACACTGGAGTAAACGAAAATTAAAATTTTCAACACTAAAAATGACTGAACAGCATGAGTTCTGTCTGAGTTGTAACAAACGTACAAAAAAGGAAGATTTGCTAGAGCACATTTAGAGGCTGCGATTAGAGAAAAAGTAATTTTGTATTGTTTCTCACCCTATTTGAAGTATTCCATAAGCAGTTAATCTATATTTATAAGAAATATTTGTCAAATGCAAATGGATTATGTAATAAATCAAGTTAAGACGTGACTCAATTATACATTAATTTGAAGAATTGCTTAGACCATTGCTTAGATCAATTGATTGCATCTAATCAATGCCCACTGCTCTTCATTTACAGATTAACACGTTGACCCTGCTTTGTGCCTGGTTGCTTTCAGCCTCTAGTCCAAGAGACATGATTACAAAGCATTTCTCTCCCCTTCCTCTTATTAACAAACTTCTGAGTTTGGGTGTTGCAGTGACCACAGGGCATCATTATCACCTCGTTCTTCCACCTTGGTCATAATGAGGAATGTTTCACACTCTTAGTCATTGGGGAGATAGTTTACTTAGTGGACTTTTATTTTAAGAATGTCTTTGAGGAATTCACAAGCTGAAAACTAAAGATCAAGTGTAGAAACAGTCTGAAAACTTTAGCTGATGCAAGACAATCAAAAGTTTGCCTCCAAGTGCTGCCCTGGGTGTTAAAATCACAACCCCCTGGGAAACAGGACTTACACCTATTCTTTATCTTACCTGAAACAAATCCATTTAGTTATGATGGCTTTATGAGCAAGATCAAAGGAGTTGTGTAGGTGCAATAATGTTGGAGTCCTTGGGAATACCCTCCAATTAACATCTCATCTCGGCATGCCCTAAGTGCTCTTTATTGACTAATCCCAAACATGAAAGTCTAAATTAAAATAGAATCCTCTAATAAGTTGAGATAGTATAACAAAAAATAGATTATTTAAAATTCTACAAATATTGAAGGAACAGTTTTGTTCACCTTGTTTGTAGGGACCCCTTTTTCTCACCTGCCTGTCATTGTGCTCACTGTAGAAGCTATTGTCTTTCACATATATGGGACTTATCACAATTTGGAATCATAAATCCATCCCTATTTACTTGTTTAAAATTTGTTTCCCTCTCATGAGGATAGAGATCATATCCCTGTTTTGTTCATTACTTTATTCCCAGCTACTGGCCTTTAATAAATCTCTGTTGTTTAGACGAATCAATTAATGAGTGAATCTCAGAATGATGAAGGGAAATATAAAGTTATTTCTACTCCAAATGGCATGTACCACTTGATTCTTTTTTGTTGACTAGAACAATGATCTCAATGGGGTAGGGGTCTATTTTGCCCCCAGAGGACATTTGGCAATGTTCTGGTAATATTTTTTGTATCACAGCTGGAAGAATTTTACTGGCATCTAGGAGCAGGGATGTTGCCAAATGCCATGTGACATACAGGACAACTGCTCATTTCAAAGCATTATCTGAACTCGAATGTCAGTAGTGCCCAAGTTGAGAAATCCTGGCATAGAGTTTTGCCTATATAAGCAATTGACATCATTTCACAAAATCAGACACTCAAGAAAATACTAGAGGCTGGGAGTGGTGGCTCACGCCTGTAACCCTAGCACTCTGGGAGCCTGAGGCGGGAGGATCGCTTGAGGTCAGGAGTTCAAGACCAGCCTCAGCAAGAGCAAGACCCCATCTCTACTAAAAATAGAAAAAAAAAATTAGCCAGTGAACTAAGAATAGAAACAAAAAATTAGCCAGACGTGGTGGCTCGCATCTGTAGTCCCAGCTACTTGGGAGGCTAGGCAGGAGGATCACTTGAGCCCAGGAGTTTGAGGTTGCTGTGAGTTAGGCTGACGCCACGGCACTCACTCTAGTCGAGGCAACAAAGTGAAACTCTGTCTCAAAAAAAAAAAAAAAGAAAAAGAAAAGAAAATACTAGGAAGAATCTGAAGAAATATTTGACTAAGAGTATAAATTTTATTGATTAAGAATCAGGTGGCCAGATGGATTAATAATACCTTCACTCTTGATAACTTGAAAAGCAAGTTCACAAATCTCTCTAAGGTTACAGCCCTGCATTGGAAAGAGACTTGAACCCTTCTTCGGGAAAGCTGAATAATGCTTTTCCTTACTCGGCAGTGTTCCTACACTCCAGGGTTGAGAATGTGACCAAAGAATCTGTTCCTGTTTTCCAGCTTCCTGCTCGTTATTCCTTTTTTGACTTAGCATCGTGAGTAGAAGGGCCAATCACAAGGAACTACAAATAAATGTGCAGTCAGAGTGTTTACTGCCCATCTGTCACATGGATGGAAAGACGTTGCAGATGAGCTGCCAGTGGACAATGTCTTCAGAGGAGAACTGATCTCCTTTCTACCAGGACCTCAGAAAGGCTGGTGCATCCTAACACCATGCAGTTCTTTCAGCTTTTATGCAATATATGTCACCAATCTCAAGTTGCCCTCACTGCACATCACATCTTCTGCTTGTTGGTAGCCAATGCAGATGCAAAAATGTTATGTAATAGAAAGAGCCAAATGTTGACTCTTACTGTTTGCACTGGTATGTAGATACCTTTGAAACAAAAATCCAATAAGGTGCCTAAGTCATGATTGGGAAAAGGGGAATGGTTCATCCATATACTAAGGAAAAAGAAATCTTTGGCCTAAAATACATAATGGTAATTGAATTTAATGTAGAGACTTATTTTGTAGAGTAACTTTCCTCATAATCACTGCTGAAAATAATCTTACTAGTTCACACCTTGCACTACAGGGATTCCATCGAGGGATTTTCCCATGGATGGCATTTATTTAGCAGAAGGACCGCATCCTTGAGGCAGTAATACAGGACAGACAACTTAGAGATAAAGGTAATAATTACTCCATAATTACATCCCATGTTAGTGACTTTTGCACAGAGGAGCTCTAGAGGTAAAAATAAGACATTAAAAGATATTTAAGACTAAAAAGGAAGCTTATCAAGTTAAGGAAATGAGCATTTGTTAGTTGACATTAATCTCTAGAATCTTGTTCAATATATTTTTTGTTAAATTTTATTTTGTTACAGAAAACATTTGTAATTTATAATAAAAATGGAAAGTTGAAAAATTATATTTGAGATAACACATGGTAATTTCCTCTTGCATCGAGGTAAAAATAAGACATTAAAAGATATTTAAGACTAAAAAGGAAGCTTATCAAGTTAAGGAAATGAGCATTTGTTAGTTGACATTAATCTCTAGTAACCTTGTTCAATATATTTTTTGTTAAATTTTATTTTGTTACAGAAAACATTTGTAATTTATAATACAAATGGAAAGTTGAAAAATTATATTTGAGATAACACATGGTAATTTCCTCTTGCATCCTGGTGAATATGTTTTTCCCTCTAGGAGTATTGAAATTCAGAATCCTATAGTCTTTGCGATATCCAAGAATGACAAAACTTCCCCACAGGTAAATAACAGCATCATGAGTAGCAACTCGTCCCTGCCTGCAGCTGTGCAGCTGTGCTATGCCAATGTGAACGGGTCCTGTGTGAAAACTCCCTACTCGCCTGGGTCCCGGGTGATTCTGTACTCTGTGTTCAGCTTCGGAGCTCTGCTGGCTGTGTTTGGAAACCTCCTGGTGATGATTTCAATCCTCCACTTCAAGCAGCTGCGCTCTCCAACCAATTTTCTCATCGCCTCTCTGGCCTGTGCTGACTTCTTAGTGGGTGTGACCGTGATGCCCTTCAGCATGGTCAGGTCCGTGGAGAGCTGCTGGTACTTTGGGAGAGGTTTTTGTACTTTCCACACGTGCTGTGATGTGGCATTTTGTTACTCCTCCCTCTTCCACTTGTGCTTCATCTCCATCGACAGGTACATTGCTGTTACTGACCCTCTGGTCTATCCTACCAAGTTCACAGTGTCGGTGTCAGGAATTTGCATCAGCATCTCCTGGCTCTTGCCTGTCGTGTACAGTGGTGCTGTGTTCTACACGGGTGCCTATGACAATGGGCTGGAGGAATTGTCCAGTGCTGTCAACTGTGTAGGAGGCTGTCAGACAATTGTAAATCAAAACTGGGTGTTCATAGATTTCCTATCCTTCTTTATACCTACACTTGTTATGATAATTCTTTATAGTAATATATTTCTTGTGGCTAGACAACAGGCTAAAAAGATCGAAAATACTGCTAGCAAAGCAGAATCGTCCTCAGAGAGTTACAAAGCCAGAGTGGTCAAGAGAGAGAGAAAAGCAGCTAAAACCCTGGGGGTCACAGTGGTAGCATTTACGATTTCATGGGTACCATACAGTATTGATTCATTAATTGATGCTTTTATGGGCTTTATAACTCCTGCCTATATATATGAGATTTGCTGTTGGTGTGCTTATTATAATTCAGCCATGAATCCTTTGATTTACGCTTTATTTTACCCATGGTTTAGAAAAGCCATAAAAGTTATTTTGAGTGGTCAGGTTTTAAAGAACAGTTCAGCCACTATGAATTCGTTCTCTGAACATATGTAAGCAATTGTATTGGGGAAGTTGCAGATAACTTCAAAATGAATTTTAAAAAATTAAGTAAGACTATTAATGAAGATCAAATAAATTATTCTTCAAATTAAATAGGATAAATCAATGTTTTCCAATCTTTTTAAGATGTGCACTTCTCTGTCATTTCTCCAAAAATATTTACTTGACTAATAAATGTTAAATCCCTATTCGTTAACTGCCTCAGAGCACAGCATACCTAACTCCTGCAGACACTTTTTTCCTTTCTTAACGCATTGACTCTTTCCTTTGTTCTAGTATGTCGCCTGAAAATATCTGTTTTTCTTTTATTCCCTTTCCTCATTTTTTTTTTTTTTACCAAGTTTTCTGCTCTCTCCAAGCCTGACAAAAATTTCATCTGTGGATAGCTTTCACCAAAATTCTTGCTTTTTTATTTTGCTTATTTTCCCAAGGGTGCCACTTGGGTAGCAATTAAATCTATTCAGTCTTGCAAGAGAGCTGAGTGTGTGGGGACAATTTACAATGTAGGCATTATCTTAACCAGGCTGTTGTGATGGTCAGACAAGTTACTATCATCCTATGGCATTGTTTTCTTCCCCAAACTGGAAGCAGAAGCCATTGTACTCTCCAGAATGATGTTAGAGTGATTATTTGGCTGCTGTTCTTGCAATTGCACAAAATTGTGTAAAGAGTTGGTATGGATAGCACCCTATATTACATTATTCAGTGCATACATACTGAATATTGTTCCTTTAGGAAGAATCCCTTTCGAGTGTAGTCTTTAGTTTTCTATCTTTTTCTATAGCAAAACTTAATTATAACAGAGAATATGCAAGTTTTAGAAGCCGTGTGGAATATATGTCAGTAAGAGTCATTCAGGTATTCATCAATTTTCTTTTTCCATTTAGCAAACATGAGACCCATCCCTACATTGTACTGAAATCAGTGCTACGTGGCATGGATGCAGGTATAACATCCCACCTTTGTCTTTAGTAAGTGTGACTCTGGCAAGAAGCAATGTCAGTCATTATGGAAAATGTTCAAAAAGAACAAACGCTAGCTCAACTAGGTGATTTAGGTTATTATCAGTAGTGATAAGTCATACTGATATCATATGTCTTTGATATTATATGATGAGAATGGCTTTTATCTCTACTGTCTTCCTTCCCCACACCCATACCCCAGTATAATCATGAGAAAAATGTCAGGCGAATCCTCATCGAAGAATATTCTGCATAATATCTGAACAGTACTTCTCAAAACTGTCAAGGTCATCAAAAATATGGAGAGTATAAGACACTGTCATGGTCTAGAGGAACCTAAGAAGACATGACAACTAAATGTAATGTGGTGTCCTTAATGGGAAGCTGGAACAGTAAAAGGACATTAGGGAAAATGAGGAAGTCTGAATAATGAACAGAGTTTTATTGATACATTAGTAATGTAAAACAGTCATTACATAAATTGCTCCAGGGAAAAATGTTTCTGATTCAACAATGTTTTAAAACTGCTGCATACCATGTCCTGCTCTTGGAGAATAACATTATACTTTGACATATTAAAGACTCTGAGAAGTCCTGTTTTAACAAAAACCTGTCCAATTTTGTTTAAATATGCATTCCAAAAATTTATTTAACCATGGGAGACCTCTTTGGCATGGGGGGTGGGTGCTGAATAACACAACTATTGTCCAAGGAAAACATTTAGGGAACACTGGTGTATAGCACTGATTTGGTACTTATCAAATGTATTCTTTCTTTTTGTATTGGTCTTTGGTTCTTTTTACATATAATATACTCAGTTCAGTTTAGATTTCTAAAGAGTAGAGATGGTTTTCCAATCCACGGTATTATAATAATGAATAAACACTCATGACATGTTTGTTGTCAATTATATAAGATAAATTATATAATGTGTAAAATGTGATAAATGATATGACTTTGAAGTACGAAGAGGATGCTGTGGGCTGAGAAATTTGAGACAATTCCATGGAGAACTAAGATGATAAGCTGAACAGTGGAGTACCAGTTTAGATAGAAAAAAAAAAGTAGAAAAAGAATTTCTAGGCAGAGCAAAAATTTTAGGAAATGTATAAATTTAGTGGCACATCCAATACAATTAAGCATACAAAAAGGATACTCAGCAAGACCAGTCTGTCTAAAGCAGGGCATTTGGGGAGGAGAGTCACAATCAATCAACCTATCAATCAAGATATTATTTTAGGCCCTATTTCTGCACTGTCCAATATGGTAGCCTTTAGCAATGTGTGGCTATTGAGGACTTGAAATTTTGCCAGTTTGAACTGAGATATGCTGTGAGAAGATACATATCAGATTTCAAAGGCAAACAAAAGAATGTAAGATATCTCTTTTTCAAAATACTGATTACATGTTGAAATTGTCAATTTTCAGATATATTGGGTTAAATAAAATATATTATTTAAATTAATTTCTCTTTTTTTACTCTTTCAAATGCAGCTACTAGAATAATTTAAAATTAACATATGTAGCTCACATTATATTTCTACTGGACAGCCCTGCTCTATAGAAAATAAAAAAAAAACTATAGGAGTCTATTCTAGCCCTCCAGGGTTTAAAAATCAGGATAGAGAGATAATGCATAAACATAAACAATTAAGTAAACATATATGAGCTATGGTAAAAGTTCAATAATGTTTATTTAGCAACTGATGTTTTAAAACACCTATTAATATGTAGAACTCATATTAATCCTACATTCTGCCCATTTTACAGATGAGGAAACTGGCTCTCAGAGAATCCAAGTAACTTGCATGTGATTATACAGTTAGTAAAAACAACTCTTCGCCATAGTTTGAACCCAAATTATCTGAATTCTAAGCTCAAATTCTTTTTTCCACATGGAAGTGAGAGTTTAGGATAAATAAGAAGGGCTATTACAAAGAAGTACAATTAAATAAATGCAACCCATAAAAAGACATTTAGCATTTATCCTGTAAGTCAGTGGTTCTTGATAATTTTTAGATCATAGTCACATTTAAATATGCTGAAATCTTTGTATCCTCTTCCCAGAAAAATGTATGTCGTTACATATACACAATATTTAGTATATTATTCTGGTGGTTCCCTAACCCTTGAGGCTACTAATAGATCACGGATACACTGCTTCCACATGGAGCATAGGCTAGACTTGGCTGAAATAAAAACAATCTCAACTACTTCTGTGGCTTAACACAACAAAAATTTATTTCTTGCTCATGTGAAATCCACTAGGATCTGGGGAGTTATCCAGGGCAGTTGTCCTTAACATAGTGACTCAGTGACACAGGCAGTTTTGATTTCACGGTTCCATCTTTTTAACAAGAGACCTCTTCTATGCTTCAGCCTGAAAGGACACATTAGCGCTTCAGCCTATTAGCCAGAACCAAGCAGACAGCTCATCTAGTGGCTGGGGAAACATAGGGGAGCAAGAGAAATGTTGGCTGCACACTGTTACCTCTGCCAAACACTGTGTTAGTGCTTCTGGGGATCAGGACATGGGCATCTTTGTGTGGGCCATCGTTCTACCTACCTAAGGAATCTAGGATTCTCTTCTCTTATATTTAATCCAAGATCTTATATCTTCATTGTTAGTAACATTGAAGGCCATACTGTTGAGGCCACACATTCCCACAAACTCCTGACTTAATAATGATTGAATTCACTGGTCTTCTGGTTACACACCTTAAATTCTAGCTTCAAAAAATGTGGGTTTAGCCTGAAAGCACAGCACATCTACCAAACAGCACTAAAGAAAGCAAAATTCCAAGCAGGGAGACATTTCAGTGGTTGGGTGTATAAGTCCAGCTTCCTAGATAACACCATCCTGAGGAATAATCAGTAACTTAGATCCCGTATGGGTTTGACTTTAGTCCCATGCAGTTAAGTAAAGGGAATCCATTGGCCCGTTGCACCCCCCAACTCTATTCAAGGACGATTTCTACATGTTCCTTTGTCTTAGGAAATAGGCTAAAAACTCCCCAGGTCTCATCACTCCTCTTTGCCATGGATCCAGGTAGTTCATGATCTGCTCCTGCCACAGCACTGGCCATGCTGGCCTCCAACACCAATTTCTACTCAGTCTTCACTACTCTCCTTTTCTGTCTCCCAATTTTCAAACGGCTCCGTTTCATACCGCAGGGGGCTCTCCTGCAAAGTGTGGCAGCTCACTCAGACAAACTAGATCATCCGCTTTCTAATTTACTATCTCTTGATAATAAATGTAGCATGGCATTTGCAAGTTTATGTATTAAACTCTCAGGGGATAGAACTCTGTAAAATTCCACTCTCTGTTACATTCTGACACTTGCAGATACTCTTTAACTTAGTTCTTTGGTGCACTCCGGACCTGTCACTCATCCATGCTTACAGGTGATTTCCCTGCCTTGTTGGAGCTCATTTCCATTACTTCTTCCCCTGCCAGTGCTTAGGGTAACCTTTTCTCCTCTTTTTGTTTTTGTCTCTTTGTTTTAATCTTAACCCTGTTGATCAAAGCTGTGAATTTCAATCCCAAATTTGGCTTGACCATCTACCATCTTTCAAGTAACTTGGGTTATCGTCAAAATGGGGTCCTCAAGGCTAGTCTTGGCATATCAGACTCCCACTCTGGGCACACAGAGAAAGCACTGCTATGTTACTCACACTCACAAAACTCATGGAAACTCACGCACTTTTTTTCTGCTTTAAATGTAGGCAAAAACCACAGCAATATTAGCACTACTTCTGATTTTTGTCACCAATAGAAATTAATATTTTCACGTTGCAGTATAGTTATTACATATATTGTGAAATTTCATTTATGCTCATCATGCTTTGAAATTACAATAGTTTTATTGCACCTGCCAGCAGATCTTGTTATTTGATGCTTTCAGAAAGAAGCACACATATGACTATATTACAAACTTGGCTATTTCTAAGATATTTTGATAATTAGACTTTAACATAATTGTTTACCTATATAATTCTATGTTTTTAAAAAAATATTATATACTTAAAAATCTTTTCTGAGATGGGGTCCATGGTCTTTACCAGAGTGTCAAATGAGTCCACGGCATAAAGAATTAAGAATACTTGCTTTAAATGTAGTTAATTTCACTCAACAAGGGAGGGTGAGTAGAGGTTATTATCCCAAGAGAGAATAAGTAAAGATTATTATCCCAGAACAGTAAAGTATCACCACGGACATTTTACTCAGATCTCAGGGAAACGTCATTGAAAATGCAGGTTTTCATTTGTCTAAGGGCCTAAACAAATTTGCTAGGTTCAACAGATTTGCTTCTTATCTCCTATTCTCATATCAAAGATGATGAAGGAGCTGTGCTTTAAATCCTAGGGTCAGGTACCTCATCTATTCACCCACCAGCTCATGTTTCCCTTGAACATTATACCACGACACTCATGTCCTTGTGTTTCTATGATTCACAAGGAACTGAAGTCTCCTGCTTGCTTGTAAATGTTAGTACAACTCAGATTTATTAGCTGTCCAGTTTCTTTTAATATCTAAGAGAAATAGGAGATAGTTAACAATTTGCAAGTAAGGAGACCAAGGTAAAGTATTGAATCTCTGTGTCTCATCCATTACATAAGGTTCATAATATCCACCTCGCGGGGTGTATGGTCATTAAGTGGGGTGCAGAATATTATAGGTTCTCAATAAACTTCCTTCCCTGTTCATCCTTCCCTTTTCTTCACCATGGGGGCCTATCTGGCAAAGACAGTCTTGTCCATCTAACAGAAGATGATAAGATATGCAAGAAGCAGACTCAGTTCCTGCTTCTATGAAAGTGACTAGTTCACAGGGTTCCACCTCGTGAACCAGCCGGATGCTTTCACTTCCGGGACAGAGACTGCCATGTCTAGTGGTTTGGGAATGGGGGTGACATTCCCTTCTTCTTCTAAAAAGAAGAAGATATGCTTTTTAAAGTGATGACTAACATATATGTTGCAAATTATATTTATTGTTATATCTAAGGTGTAGTATTCCTGGCTTCTTAATGTCTCAAAATTGTATATACTGGGATAAGTTTTAATTTATAATTCATTCATAATTTAACTATTTAATGATGCTTAAGTGTTAATGAAAAAAATAATAACTAGTTCCAAAGAAAAATTAAGCATTAAAAAATACAAAGAAAAAATATTTTTACATCAGTTTAAAAAAAATTAGAAGAAAATTTGGGGTCAATAGAAGTTAACTGTCTAGCAAATAAATATATATATAATTACTTCTCCCTCTCTCTATATAATTACTTCTTTCTGTTTATATATATATATAGATAGATAGATAGATAACAAAATAAACCCATTTCAGCAAACTTTATTGACAAAATAAGACTTTTACTTCTTCAGAGATTATTACTGACACGTGAATGTTTGTTTTAAGTAATTTGTTTAATCGCTAACTCCCTATAAGTGTTGACATAGGAATTGTTTTTGAAACACGTTCACTGTCCAAGTTTATTTATTGAGATTGATATATCTGCATCTGTATCTTTATCTACACCTATCTATGTATCTCTACTCCAGAGGCTTCAAACCAATTTACAAAGTAGTTTTAACAAATAAGCAATTATTAATTTCAAAAACAAATCAGTAAGAAATATGGAAGCAGGCTGATTAAAGGTCTTTAGGAAAATATTCGGGATGAAGACAGGGAGGATGAACATAGAAGGTGCCAGTACCTTTCCTAGTAATTGCTGCTGAGGAACCCTTAGCTCAATGCCGAATGAGCATGTGGCACAAGTACTTGTTTTTCTAAAGAAAACCATGTACTAGTGTTGCTAGAAAGATAGTAGGTCTAACTTGTGTGATAAAAATTAAAAGGAGGAAATATTAAAATGGCAAAATGTGAATAATTCAAGCTGAAAATATTTTAATTTTTAATTATTTTTTTAAAAGATGAAAATATCCCTTCAAGAATATAATACATTTATTCAGTGAGCATTAACATGGACAACCTCGCTTACAGATCTGTTTAGTGGTTGGGTTCCAAGGACACAGGGATTTTAAAATGAACATTTTGAAAACAAGGCATTCCAAACACTTGACTATGATTATGAAATATGAAGTGAAATTATGGTTCCAACAATTTTCCCCACAGTTACATTATGCAATACTTTCACTTAAGGACGTTTTAGAAAGGAAACAGTACAAACTCCTACTTTTCTGGGTGAGGAAACTCTGTGGCAGGAGGAGGGTTGATAGAAAGACCATTAAAGTCTAACCTGACCACTGCCATGTGGCAGCACCGCAGTGAGAACTCAGACATCAGTGCTCTTTTCCTTTCATCCCTGCCGCTTAGTTGCTTCAAGGAAGCAACAAATCAGTAGCCAAATATCTTCAGTGTTTTGGCTTATCCAGTGGGGCTATTAAGATGACTTCTTGCTCTCCTTTTCCTACATTTGACTATAGAAACATTGAATGAGAGGAGGGCTCTATCTCTGCAAATTAGGAAGTTTGTTTTCTTCCTCCACTAAAAGCGTGCTGCCCTGGAAGCATGCTCACAAACTCGTGACACCACACAGCCCACAGCGACAACACCACCCATCCTTCCTCTGAGACCCTCCTCTTGCCTGCAATTAGTGGAAGGAGTCATTCCTGGTACAAATCAATAGTGGGTGTCCGCGGTGAGAAGACCTCTCGACTCAGGATGAGTTTCAGTGCCTTCCTGAACCACCGGTAGGAAAAGACATAGATGATGGGGTTGCAGGCTGAGTTGAAGTAAGCAAACCAGATAAAGATGTCAAAGACCAGTGACGATGTGACCAAGTGAAGGAGGCCATCGAGCATCGTGTCTACGGTGAAGGGCAGCCAGCACAAGAGGTATATGCCCACAGCAATGCCCAGGGTCTTGGCAGCTTTTCTCTCACGCTTGGCCGCCCCAGCCAAGCTTTTGCTCAACGTGCCGATCTGCCGAGCCTGCCTGGTCGCAACCACAAAGATCTTTACATACAAGCCGATCATGATGAGGCAGGGGAAAAAGAACACAGGGAAGTTGAACCAGCCCCAAAACTTATTGAACAGTAGCTGGCAACTGCCCACGCAAGGCATCTCTTCCAGCCACCGGCTGAGCCCCGCGTCTACCACATCCGTGTAGAGGAAGAAGGCAGAGTAAGCCGCGGGCAGCCCCCACCCCGCCAGGATGTACCCGAGGGCCACCCTCCCTGTGAACTTGGAGGGATAGCGCAGGGGGTCACAGATGGCGCAGTGGCGGTCCACGGAAATGAAACAGAGGTGGAAGATGGAGGTGAGGCAGAAGAGGGTGTCCAGGTAGGTGTGCAGGCGGCACAGGAAGTCCCCGAAGAACCAGCAGCTCTCCACGGAGCGAACGGTGCTGAAGGGCAGCACGAGCAGACCAAGAAACATGTCTGCCAGGGCCAGGGAAAGCAGCAAGAAGTTGGTGGGAGTGTGAAGCGCTTTGAAGTAGGACACAGCAAACACTACAAACAAATTCCCTAGCACTGTAGTCAGCATGCCTGCTGCACAGGCCAGGTAGATGAGCAGCTGGATGCCCAGAGGATGGACTGTCCTGGGGCAAGACCCATTCACCTGGTAGCAGAAAGCTGCAGGGTGTTCTTCAGTGGCTTGAATGAGGACAGCTCTCATTTATGGTTTCTCTTCTTCCCCTCTGTCTGAGAATGGCCACCTTCTCCACTGGAAAAAAAATTTCTTTATCTACTAAACAAGCAGAAAGTGAGATTGAGAGGAGGAAGCTAAAGGGCAATTTGGAATCTAGTACAATTTCCCTGGGTACCGAATCAAATGTGCCCTGAAAATCAAAGGCAGCATGAGATTTGAGGTTTCCTGAGTTACTTATGGTAGCCCTGGTTCATATGACCAGGCACTTTGAAACCAGTGTAGACAATATCCTTAAGGAAAGAGAACAACATAAGCTAAATGTTTCCTCAAAGAAAAACTGATTATGTTATGGTAGGTAGCATAAAGTTATTGAGAGGGTGTCTCTTCCATTTCGATAAGGTACTTGTTGTCAAATGTAAAGTGAGGTTTAAAGGATCTGAATCAAATGATGAATTAATTCTTGTTAATAAATTATTACTTAAGGAAGGAATAACTTCTAGCTCCTCCTTCCAAGAATTAAATTAATTGACAACAAAATAATCAGATTAAGGTATTTAATTACATGTCAACTCTTTCCAAGAAAAGAATGCAGCATGTAAATAACTAAAAAAATAGAAAATAGCCCTACTTTAGTTTTGAATGCTGCACATGTTATGAAGATAGCACACAGTGTTTACCCATTTTGAGAGAACTATCTGATATGAAGTAGAATTTTATCTGTCTTAACACTAGCTTGTGCACTACTAAACAAAGTCTAATAAATTGAATTCAGTGTTTCTAAGCTACTTACACAGATAGGAACAGGAATCACTTCATGGGAAGTCTCTCTTGTAGCAGGTGGACATGAAGAATGTAGAGTCCTCTTCTATCAGCAAAGATGGGGGATATGCAATCAATTAATGATTACATACTCTCAGTGGGAACTACCCCTTAATGTGGGGTGATACAAATAAGGAGTGAAGGGGTACCAAGGGACCTAGTTTGCACTATTCACAAGTCTCAGTTGTTTAAACTTCCTCCTCAGTACAAGATCATTTACCCTGACAGTTAATTAGAGATGAAATTTGAAGACACTGGATTTATATATATATATTTTAAACTTCCAAGTTCTGAGATATTTATGAAGGTATTCTTACCTGCTGAATGCTGCTATATATTCTTTTATTTAATTTCATTTTTAGTAAGTTCCATACATCCTTTCTGCTTTTGATTTATTGTGTACATCTCTCTCAACATGAGAAATAGTTGAGAATAATTGATCACAAGTCCTTTGGTTCATGAAGGGGAGATTGGTGACCCCCATGTGGGCTGCATCATGATGTTCTTTTTAAGCTCTCTGTTTTGTCATGGTGAAAGCAAGCATGGTACATGAAACAGTTCACCTGGAGGCAAAATAGTAAAATCCTGTTTTGTCATTTCCTGTACTGTCACCTAACCTCTCCTTCTGTTTCCCCACTGGTAAGAGAGCATATGATTATACCCATATGTCCATCTTACAGGGATATTGTTGCTGAAAATAACAGGTTCAGTAATATTCTGCTGTCTCTGTTTCTTGGTATCCTGGAAGCTGGCATGCCTCTTTATGGTCAGGGAGAAACCATTTCACAATATACGTCCAACTGATGTTGTGAAAATGACAGAATTCTAAAGTGAAGCCAGATTACATCTGCCAGAGGGACTTATAGGAGAAGGTGGGGCAGGTCAAAAAGAGTCAGGGAGGTTGTCCTCTACACCTCTCCTCTACAAAGCCCTGGCTCAGCCCAATATTTTCCAGAGCAAAGCTCCCTGTGGCCTGGTGGCTACTGGAAACTTGCCTTGTTTCACATATAAAACTTTATTGTTTCACATATAAAGCACATATAAAACTTTATGTGTTTATAAATACATTTATGACTCCAGCATGTAATCAGACTAAGAAAGGATCCAACAGTACTACATACCATGATATCCCCTTAGCTTAAAAATCATAATCCACATATAATCTGCTAGGGAGTTCTATGACTCTATTTCATTTGACTTAGAACTGTGAAAAAACACAAGCAAATGTCTTACAACTGGAATAGGGCTGAAGAAGGGAACTTCCCCAAAGGCTTTTGGTTCTGGAATAGGTTACATCAAACCTACTTAAATGCAGTATGTAATCACAAATTTCCAATATGTATTTGGAAATGTAGAATTTTATAGACAGTTTCTAGTTGTATGGTCTCCCTGTCAGAGATTACCTAACCCCTTTGTGCCCAGCTTTCTCATCTACCAATTGAATATAATACAAATATAATAAAATTGTGAAAATTAATGAGCTAAAATTCATAATGCGCTAAGAAGAGTCTCTGGTGCATAGTTGAATTGGGCAGGCAAGACTATGAATGGAAATCTAGTCCAGATCCACCGTTAACTTTTTCAAGTTAGGGCTCTTACCTGCTCTTCCACTGACTGTTAAAAATATATCGCAGTTACTTCACAATCAAAAGTAAAAGTAATTGGATTCTGGATCTTCTAAGTTTTCTTGCTTACCTAAGGGATTCATTATGCTCTGGTGAAAAGCTTTTATCCAAGCAGTTGTGTATTTTAGAAATGAGAAATGAGGGGTTAGGAAGATATTTATAAGATAGTCAAAATATTATTTAGATTTAGGATTTTATTTTAACAGTATACTTGCTATTTAAATAACACTAAAACTACTGGGCAAGGCTGCAGGACAGGAATGTTGTTTTTCTAGTAAAAGGAAATGTCAAGCTCCTGAAATAACCTCTAAATGTTGGTAAGGGGGAGAGGAAGGCTGATAGGAAATATCTAGAGGGAAGAAAATTCTAGCTGAGGCCCCTTGTGAAACCCATACTTGTTCAGCAGTATTTGGGACATTTCACTATGTGAAAACTAAGAACTGCCTCTGATCATATTTGTGATCTAAATAATAATTACCATTACAAAGGGCTGATGGAGTGAGGATTTATTTTGAATGGAAAAAAACAATAAAAGCAACTCTCTTAGATATACAAATTAAGAAGCAATTCCAAAACTTGTTTATGGAGTACAAGACTACTTGCTTTTAGTATCGCCTTTGCAATCCAATAAAGATAAACTGAATGTACATAAAGGGGAAACCCTG
Source organism: Propithecus coquereli (assembly GCF_000956105.1). Classification (NCBI taxonomy): domain Eukaryota; kingdom Metazoa; phylum Chordata; class Mammalia; order Primates; family Indriidae; genus Propithecus; species Propithecus coquereli. The sequence goes on from NW_012156173.1 coordinate 2,538,960, forward strand.
GTAAACATTAGACAATTCAAAGGGCACAGACAGGCTTTACAGAGAGATAGACCTGGCTTTGATTCCTGCTTCTAACATATTAGCTATGTGATCTTAGAAAAGTTACCTAATCTCCCTAAGGATTAAGTGTTCTATTAATAATTAGAAGCATTTAGGGGGTATTAAAATGTTCAGAAGATAAAATAAAACAAATTACACTACTCACATGGAATAGAGTAGGCAATCGATAAATATGAATTTCTTCTATACCCTTTATTTTGAATCTTTTCTGAAATTTACACTCTATACCAGGCATCTGATTTTCTTTTTTATGTTGCTTTTTGAATGGTTCTTAAGGAATTCATGTTTTACCCCAGTGTGCAGGTAAAGGTCTTGAATACAGGAACTTTTTGATCCCTTTCAAATGTCCCCACTGCATCTTGCATAGCTTCCTCTGTACTATACTTACATGTTGTTATAATTAATGCCTGATTTCCAAAGTCTGCAATATGTGTTCCATCCATGTGCTTATTTAACACTCTGTACTTTCTTCTTTTATAGGAGCCCTTAAGTCACTAGATTGTAGATTATCATTTACTTCTGGTCCCTCATCAAGTGTTATCTTCATGGCAGGAGGTACTGTGTCTTACTTACCAGTACAACCTGATGCCTGTCACAGTGCCTGGCACGTATTAGTCACACAAAAAACAGGTAATTGATTATGTTCTGGATGAGCTAACATTATATGAATGCTATGAATAAATCACTCAATAATATGGCCTTAATCAGCAGCTTTTTTCCAACTACCCAGGTACCAAATCTGTTAAGAGGCATGAGGAGCAACCCAATTTAGAAGTTGTGCTACTATGACATGATCATGTGTCTAGAAAACCCTAAATATTCCACCCAAAAAACCTGTTGGAACCAGTAAACAAATACAGTAAAACTGCAGGATACAAAATCAACATACAAAAATTAGTAGCATTCCTTTATACTAATAGCAAACTATCAGAAAAAGAAATCAAGCTATTTACAATAGCTACCAAAAAATAAAATACCTAGGAATACATTTAACCAATGAAGTGAAAGATCTCTATAATAAAACTAAAAATGAAAAAATAAAGAGGACACAAATATATGGAAAGATATTCCATGTACATGGACTAAAAGAATTAATGTCCATACTATCCAATGCATCTACAGATTTAATATAATCTATATCAAAATACCAGTGACATTCCTCACAGAAATAGAAAAAACAATCCTAAAATTTATATGGAATCAGACACAAAAACAAACTAACAAACAAAAAAGAATAGCCAAGGCAATCTTGAGCAAAAAGTACAAAGCTGGAGGCATCGCACTACCTGACTTCAAAATGTACTACAAAGCTATAGTAATCCAAACAGCATGGTATTGGCATAAAAACAGATACATAGACCAATGGAACAGAATAGAAAACATAGAAATAAATCCATGCACATACAGCCAATTGACTTTAAACAAAGGTGCCAAGAACACACATTGGAGAAAGGACAGTCTTCAATAAATGGTGCTGGAAAAACTGGATATCTATATGCAGAAGAATAAAACTGGATTCCAATCTCTTTCCATATACAAAAAAAATCAGCTCTAAATGGATTAAAGACTTAAATCTAAGACCTGAAACTATAAAAATACTAGAAGAAAATGGGGGAAAACCTTCATGTCATTGATTTGGGCAAGAATTTTTGGAGAAGAACTGAAAAGCACGGGCAACAAAAGCAAAATAGACAAATAGGACTATATTAAGCTAAAAAGCTTCTGCACAGTGAAGGAAACAATCAACAGAGTGAAGAGATAACTTACAGAATGGGAGAACATATTGCAAATGGTATATCTGAAAAGGGCTTAATATCTAGAATATACAAGGAACTCAAACAACTCAACAGCAAAAAAGCAAATAATCCAATTAAAAATGGGCAAAAGACTTGAATGGACATTTCTCGAAAGAAGACATACAAATAGCCAATAGGTACATGAGAAAATTCTCAACATCGTTTATCATCAGGGGCATGCAAATCAAAACCACAATGAGATATCACCTCATCCCAATCAGAATGCCTATTTTCAAAAAGTTAGAAACTAACAAATGCTGATGTGGATGTGGAGAAATGGGAGACCTTATACATTGCTGATGGGAATATAAATTAGGACAGCCATTATGGAAAACAGTATGAAGATTTCTCAAAATATCAAAAATAGATTTACCATATGATCCAGCAATTCCACTACTGGGTATTTATCCAAAGGAAATTAAATCAGTGTGTCAGAGATATCTGGACTCCCATGTTTATTGCAGCACTACTCACAATAGCCAAGATATGGAATCAACCTAAATGTCCATCAGTGAATGAATGGATAAAGAAAATGTGGTATATACATACAATGGAATACTATTCAGCCATAAAAAAGAAAGAAATCCTATCATTTGCAGCAATGTGTATAAACCTGGAGGACATTACGTTAAGTGAAATAAGCCAGGCACACAAAGACAAATATCACATAATCTCATTCATTAGTGAAATCTAACAAATCTGATCTCACAGAAGTACAGAGTAGAATAGTAATTACCAGCGGCTGGGTAGAGTAGCGGGGAGGATGTGATGAAGAGAGATTGATCTACAGCTACAAGATTACAGTTAGATAGGAGAAATAAGTTGTGGTACTTCACAACAGGATGACTGCAGTTAACAATATTGTATTGTATATTTCAAAATACCTAGAAGAGAAGATTTTGAAAGCTCTCCACACAAAGAAATGATAAATGTTTGAGGTGATGGATATGCTAAATATCCTAGTTTGATCATTACACGATGCATGTACATGTTGAAAGATCACACCGTACCCAATAAATATGTACAATTATTATGCGTAAATAAAAAAAAAAGAAGTTGTTCTGCTGCTCTAGGAGAGTTGTTACACCAAGAGGTAGCACAAGAGTAATGGGAACCAGGAAGGAGTTTCAAAGGAGTGGGGAGGAAGCACAGGGAGGATGGTGGTGAGACTTGGGGAAAGAGCATGGGCCTGGGGGTCAGAAAGTGGAGATTTATGGTCAAGGTTCATTTGACTGAGTTCTATGACCCTGAATCATTCTTGGCTCCAATGTCTTCATCTTGTCTTTCCTGGTCTTATTTCCCACTTTGTTTATTTTTATTTTTTTAATTTATTTTTTAAAGAATTTAATTTGCTCATGTCTCTTCCTCTTGTATGCATTCATGTAAGCCATTCTTAACTCCTTTCTGGAACAGGGGTGAAAGTGGAGGTAATATATATCTTATAATTATGACGAATTCTTGGAACCAGCAGCACCAATTCAAGAAATATATCCCAGAGAGATTACCACACAAGGACAAACTGTGTGTGCTGAGGGATAGTCTATGGAACACTCTTGATAGTAGTGAAAAATGGAAATAACCTGAATTTTCTCCAAAAGGGGGAAGATTAAACAAACTATAGTGCAATTCATGCAACAAGATGAGATACACTCATTAAAATTAATAATGTAGTTTTATTGCTATTGACCAATATATTCATGACATTTTATTGAGTAAACAAGACAGATATCAAGAAAACAGGATTAGCAAAATTGAACATGTGTATCTCTATGGGTCAATGTGTACAAGGAGAGACAGCTGACAGTGGATCTGGTTGGTTTTGGAGTTAATTCCTTCATTGCACTTTTCTCTAGTACTTGAAGTTTTGTTTTGTTCTTTGTAATAAACATTTATGATTTTTACCAGAGGGAAAAACATCTATATTTTTTCTCAGAGAAAGAAGAACGGGTCTTATGTGTACTCAGAGATTGAACTTTGCTCCAGGCCCCTAGGCAGTTAGTTACAGTAGCCTTCTTGTATTGCTAGCTGTGAACAAAATTTGTCAGAGGAGCACACCAGACTACAAAAGAGTCCAAATATCATAGCTCCTCCTAATTTTGAGTGCACCTATGTATGTTTGGGCAAATTTTATTCTTCAGAAGGATTCAAAAAAATTTCATAGGATATTAGAGATTGTTACTTAATTATTATTTATGGTCGGGATGCTACTATCAAATTTTAGAAACCAAATTTGTTTTCAGATTTGCTTCGACTTTAACAAAATTAATTATAATGAGACTCTGCACTAATTATGATAACCTGTAATTGTGAAGACAGATGCAAGTGTTATTAGTAAAAGCTCAAACAGATATACTTCATGCAGGTTCAGAGACTCTCTCGCTATGGCATGTTGTCTATGGATAGTTTTGCCTGCCTTTGAGAGCAGTTAGGCCGGGATAGTTCTTGATTCCTCAAAATCTGTCTTTTCAATCTTTCACAGAGATTTTACAGTTTCAGTTGTAAAATAACATTTAAACATGATAAAAAGCTATTAGTAAACTTTCTGAATAAAAATAAAAATAAGTTTTTAACAAAACTGACCTTTGAAAACATCTATTAGTTAGCCAAATTCCTTGTTCTATATTTTAGAACTACTTTCCAGTCTTTACAACTTTTATAAGGATCTGTGGGGAAATCTCTCTTCTTAAACAAATGGCTTTTTAAAAGCTTTAAAAGCAAAACAAAAATTAATAATGGTAATAATATTGGATGTCTATTGTTTGCAAAGCCAATTGATGGCCATAGCAACAGAGAAAGCATCAGTGCTCTTGTTTTATAGATTAGGGAGTGAAGGCAAAGTTGGCCAAGGTCATTCACTGAGGAATTAGTCAAGCTGGAACTTGAACTTGCCCTGCTCCAAAACCCATGCCCTCTCTGCTGTGTGACGCCTCAAAAAGATACAAGTCTTGAACAACCATCTTTCCATCTTTGCACCAACTTCATTCCCTCTTGTCCACAAACAGCTTCTGCTAAGCACCCCCAGCTCTTGTTAGTTAAGCAAGAAAGGGAAAAGGAATCATTGAGAAGAAGCAATTGAGAAGAAGCATGATCAGGTTTTGAAAGCATGGCTTTGTGGGATGCAGACTGGTCCGCAAGGTGGACCCTACAGTATCTCCTGAAGTGAGATCACTAGACAGGATTTCATTTCCTGTTCCTCTGTCTTTTCTTCCATTCTTCTTCCTTTAAACAAGCAATATCTGTTATCCCAAAGGCCATTCAAGAGCTACATGGATCATTTTTATCAGTGTGTGACAAGAGACTGAAGCAGCTGACACAGGTTATATGTAGTCACTTCCTAGCTTGGCAATAGTCCTGGAGCAGTAGTATTATATCATACATTATTATATGTATTATTAACACTAGTTGTTTAGTTTACATCTCTTCATTCATGCATCTGTCTATCAGACCAAAACATTATAATTTGGTAGGGAGAAAAACAGTTAGAATCTAATATTGAAAATTGCCATCTATCTCAATGCCTCTCACCCACTGAATGAACAAAGTCGAGCCTCTTAGCGGGGTGTATAAGATGCTCTCAAGCTGCTTCCGACATCCTTGCAGCATTTCCCCACATTGTGTGACTGAACTGATTCTATTCCCACACAGATATCCTGCTGTTCCCTTTGCTCAATTGGGATGAATGGTGCTGTGTCAACTTAAGCTGGGAAGTACATTCTCCAGAATCTCTTTCTAGGTAAGTTTCCAAGCTAGAGGAACATGTGTGAGATTTGGAAAGCAGACGTGAAGCTGTGGGCATTCTTCTGAAGGTGTTTGCAGGCAGAGACTATGACGGACAGACAGAGGTACACGATAGGTTCCAGCCTGGCCTCACTCCTCTCTGCTCTGCACCAGCTACTCTTCCTGACTACTGGTACTGCTGAGCGACAGTGGTCTCAGGTCTACCACCAAATCCGTGGATAAGGATCACAGAGCAGTAGCTAACCAGAGGCAACAGCTCACCACAGATTCCCTGACAAGGTCCATCTTTGTAGTTCCACCTTAGTGGTTGGAAGTGTTTACTCCAACTTGTTCCTTCAGGCTAATAATCTTCAGGAAGTTGGCTTAGTGACCTGTTTTCTGATTTGCAACTCCACTTCCCCAGTTTTTCCCCTAACTCTAACAGAGGCTCTGGTTCCCTTACTCAACCTGATGACACATTCCTTTGGCCTATAATGTAGGAAGTCTCCCTGAAACCCAAAGCCAGGCTAAATTTTTTTTCCTCCATGCTCTCATGGCTTCCTGTGCTTGGCTCTGTGGTAACGCATATTACCCTGCATTGTAATTGAGTGGCTATGGTCTTTTTTATTAGGCCATAAGTCCTCAGAGGCCAGGATTTGAGTTTTATACATCTCTGAACCACAAGAACTCAGTGCAACACTTGACACCTCATAGGTGCTCAATAAAGATTCATTGAACTGAGTGGCTTATTAATACAGATGGGAAAGTGTCTATGGCAGTCACCATCCTCCTGAGATACTGGCTACTCTGTTAAACCAAGATGAGTCCTGGGAAGAGAGGAGTTGGATTAGGAATAATGATGGGCTGCTTCACCTTCAACCAGCCTAGGAAGAGCATGTGCAGCTGTTATGAGAAACAACTGAGCTCGTGTTCATGCACACCCTTGTTAATTGTAAAGGTCCTTTGTAAGTTAAGAAATGATTATGACTGCAGCAGAAGCTTCTATCTGCTCCTTCATTTCTCCTCTGTTTAGCTCTGTTACTATTGGGCAAAAGAAAATGCTGGTGTGTAAGTAGTACCACGCTATGACCTCAGACCTCAATTCCTTGATATTAAGTCACACATTTTGTGTTGTTATTCTGAAGATCAAATGAGAAAATGAATATGTGTTGAATGAATGGCTGCTCTTCCTACTCAATTCCTCAGATTCAGTAGTTCAAATCCTTGTTTAACTCCCAAAGAGGAAGGGCGGATCATGGAAAGGGAATTATAAAATGCTACTGCCATCACAGGGTGCTCTACTGTCCCATCAGGCCCTGGGATGAGGTCTAACTGGGCCTGAAGCCTGAGGAACTCTGCTCCTTTGACTCCTCAAAAGGAGGAGTACATTAACCTCTGAATGTTGCCTTCAGGATTAGGAACAAAAGTAATCTCCTAAAGGATTAAATTACTGTAATCAGAAGAGAATAAACCAGAATTCTGCTAAGCATTTCAAAATCCAATTTTTATCTCAAATACTGTCCTGTGATAATTATAGTAATTTACTGAAACATCTCATCACCTAAAATGTTATATTCAGATTATCAAACTACTAGTACTGACTTAAGGAAGCCACAGATGTTCAACAGAACACATAGATCAAGGGAGTACTGGGAATTCTCAACTGATTAGAGATGTTGTTAAAGGTATTTTGGAGTAATAAGTAGTTTCCAAATAGATACTGGAGCAAGGGTAGATTCAAAAAAGCAAAATGGTTCATAAAAGCATTTAGGATTGAGGTATATGAACATCAGAAACTTTAAGGACAAGATATCCTACTCAGAGATGTGCTGTCATTTGACCAGGTCAGAGGATAGAAAGAGTTTGGTTAACTAAATGTTCTGGTATTACTACAAGAATTAATATGCAATAAAATACACTTGACATTAAACCTGTGGTAATGGTAATATGTTTTCTCTTTGCAACATATTGTCTTAAAGTTATTATCATAAAAATCAACCTTACTTTCTGCAAAATAGGCAAAAGTTGATGAATAAATTGCTCCAGACCCATATAAACAGATCCTAAGTTTATGGGTATGTTCTATTGAAAGTGTCCTTCTAGCTAACAACTCCATTTAAGAAATTTCCCAAAGAATCTATCAATCCATAAAATAGTCAACAATATTTTTACATGAGCAAACTTTTCTGTAAACCACTTGCACTATGGAGGCATTAGGAAAGGGAAGGGAAGACTTAGTTTCTATCTTTGGGAAGCTCACTATGTGGGCATGATAGTTTCGTGCTGGGTGTGGCAAATATTTCTGAGTTGGTTAGTCACTTTCCACTGTGTGCCTCTGCTGGCCCTGTCCTGAAAGTCCCCAGTGCAACACTGTGCACATGTGACCAAAGCCCATGAAAACAGAAATTAAATCCAGTTTAATTTTTTCTTTACAAATAGGATCTTTCCTCCGTTTTCTCTCCCAAGAGGAGCCCTCACTTCCCCACCATGCTTTGTTTTCTAATTGCTGTTTATTTCTGTGAATTTGAATTTCTTTCTTTTATTTTTTTCAAAATATTGTTTCCTTTATTCAATGAATGTATTAAGAGATTTTTATGAGAAAGGTACCATGCCAGACACTGTTGGCTACAGAAGTGAATAGTATAAGGACATGGTCTCTCACACAAGAAGCTTACAATCTAAATGAGGAACCAATACACCTGTGTACAAACAACTCTGGTACAAAGTAGATGGGTTTGGGGCTGGTGGGGGTGAGCATAGAAGAAAGATATTGGATATGTTGAGTTTGAGATCTTGGTGGAACATCCAAAAAGATACTCCACTGGTAGTAAGCAATGAGGGGCTTGAATTTGAGGGGAATGATAGGGCTGAAAATAAATGTATTAGAGAGTAATCTGTATAGAGGTAGTGACTGAAGCTATGAAATTAGATTAGAACACGATTTCTCAACCATGGCACTGCTGAAGTGTTTTTTCAGATAATTCTTCATTGTAGGGAGCTGTCCTGTGCATTGTAGCTTGTTTAGGTGACAACCCAAAATGTCTCCAGACATTGCCAAATGTCTTCAAGGGGCAAAACTGGCCCTGGTTGAGAACAACTGGATTAGAAAGGCAAAGAGATGGTGTAAAAGATGAAAAGAAGATTATAAAGGACAAAATTCAGTGAAATAAGTTTATGGGGTAAGAGGAAGAAGAGAAGAACAAAAAACACACAGAAAAGAGATGTTCATTGAGGCCATAGATACGATCCTAAAACTCCTGGGGAAGAAAAGGGCTTCAATTTTGTGAATGAAGTTCAATCTGGGTGAATAATTAACATGTACACACATACGTCCAAAGACACAGCACGTCCCCTGCATGTAAACACACAAGATGCACGCATGCATAGATCAAAAGTATATATTGGGAGAAAGAAAGAATATTTTCCTAAACTCTTTCTTTATTTGTTCTTCTCATTTAGGAAGACTGTCCAATTTTATCAAATATTTGCAAATCTCACATCAGTTCTTTCTGAAAAGAGGTTTAAGTCAGAACAAATAAAATTGGAAGTAACTACAACTGTCTGCTTCCTTCTCCCCTTCCATGTCACTCGCATGTCCCATAACTCAGGCTTTCAATGTGCTCAGGCTCTCTGCCACTTCCCTAATAAGCAATAATAACCTCAAGAAAGATTTAGATGAACTCAGGTCTATATGGCTGTCAATCATTGGAAAGACTGACTGTGTCTCCACGTCTAATGTTTACAAGTTAAAGGGAGAAAATTCTTGTTTTTTTTAAGCCAAAGAAGTGAGAATCTAAATCCCTAAATTTGGAATTTTAGGAATCAGGAAGCCTTGGGAGAGAGCTTTGTTGTTGTTGTTGTTATTGTTGGAGGTGCCTTCCCCAGAAGCCCAGAAATGGACCACCTTTGTAGCTCTGGTACACCCAGAAGGCTAGATCCATTGCTCCTGCTTAGGGGTCCTTTACACCAACTGGAAGAATCTCCTTGTCTAGTCAATCCATGTCCCTACTTTTGTGGAGAGAGGGCATCTAGGATTCCTAGCCAGAAAAGAATCCCAGTGAATGAGGTGCACAGCCTAGGCACATGCAGGAAACAAGCTTAGGGTGGAAGAGTCAGGCAGGAAGATCATTCCTGTGACAATCATCCTCAATGCCTTGCGAAACCAAGGGTAAGACATGCCATATATCATGGGATTGAAAGTGGAGTTGAAATAACCCAGCCAGAGGAAGACATTGTACAAATCCTCTGGGGTTGTGAAATTAACAAAAGGGTCTGTGATTGTCAAGACAAAGAAGGGCAGCCAGCACAGCACGAACACTCCCATGACTATGCTGAGGGTCTTGGTGGCCTTGCTTTCTCTTTTGGATGATGCCTGCATTTTGCTTTCTGCCCCAGCCTGTTTTGTCCTAGGACCTGTGCCAATTTGCTTAGCATGCTTCCTGGCCACTGTGAAAATGCGTATGTAAATCCCCACCATGACTGTCCCAGGGAGAAAGAAAGCTATGAAAGAGGCCAGTACCCCCCAGAGCTTGTTAAATACCAACACACACAAACCTGTGCAGTCAATGGCTGCAATAAAATCTTCTGTACCAATTGCGTTTAATTCTGAGAACACCAGGCCAAAGGCAAAAATGAGGGGAATGGACCAACTGGTGAGTAGAAAGACCTCTATAACAGGGATGGTAATTTTGGTGACATAACGCAGGGGGTCACAAACAGCGTAGTAGCGGTCCACTGAGATGAAGCAGAGGTGAAAGATGGAGGTGGTGCAGAGCATGATGTCACAGCAGCTGTGGACTTTGCAAAAGAGGTCTCCAAAGTACCAGCAGGACTCGATGGACCGGATCATACTGAAGGGCATGACCACGCAGCTCAGCAAAAAGTCAGTGGTGGCCATGGAGAGGATCAGGAAGTTGGTTGGGGAGTGGAGCTGCTTGAAGTGAGCGATGGAAATGATCACGACCATGTTGCCCAGTATGGTCATCACTATAGCCCCAATCATGACCGTGTACATGGCCCAGACATTCAGCACAGACCTCACATTTCTAGGGCACGAATTGTTAACCAAAGCAAAGCAAAACTGTACTTCCGGGGGGTTCTGGGGGTCAGGTGGATACATCGTCTTTGTCCAGTGGGTACTTCCTCTATTTTCTGTGTAAGAAAGAAGAAAAACAATAACATTCATGGGCAGGACAAGTTTTTAGAGAGGCCCAGCAAGCTTGCACTTCCAAACCAAGTTTGAATTCCCTACTGACCAGGAGGACTGCTTCCCGAAACTTCATGTGCGCAGAGATCACCTAGAGATCGTTTTAAAGCACAAATTTTGATTCTGGGGTAGGGCTGAGAGTCTGCATTTCTCGCAAGCTCTCAGGAGATGCCAATGCTGTCAGTCCAAGGACTGCTCCTTGAGTAGGAAAAGGTTAAAGAAAACAGAATTCATATTCAGTCATCCAATGTATAAGTAACACAAATGAATACATGTTCCAGTTGCACTAATATGTAGCCCTTACTCAAATTCTAAATTCACGGCAGATCAAGAATTTTCCCTGTCTTGCTTATATTAGCCAGATATTTTGGATAAAAGCCCTTTAAGAATTATCAAGAACTGTGGAACTATTATTTAATGTTCAGCTTAAGCAATAATTATGATCTGAAAATTATGCTACTTCTTTTTTAAAAAAAATTCTCTGTGGACATTTGCCAATGCTTTTGATCCTGTCACTTATTACATGCTATTCAATTAAGGAAACTTTTCTGTTTCCAGTGTGAAGAACAGTTTTTAGAACCTAGAGCAATATTATGGCAAACTAAATATGTGCTAAAGATGACAAGGTTATACATGAATAATCTCAAAAAAAGGAGGAAAAATACCTCAAATAATAGATTCTGTATATCTCATGGTTATCTCCTTTCATTTAGCAGATGCATTCATGAATGCAAATTCAGGTTGAGGTCCCCTTGTTCTCATATTTCAAGTTTTACATTTGGTAACAAACATGAAATATATGAGTGCTTATTGTTAAATCTGTCATTTCCAATCATTTATGTTGTTGCCTTTATAATGTGAAAATAATGGGAATGACTCTCCCAGAGTATGACATGGGTTTTTGTTTGCTTTTCCAGTGTCAGAGCTAGATGTGTAATTCTACTGACCAACGGCAAGCATTTGTGAAATCTAAGGCCAGTTGAAGTGGACTTTGGCCTGAGTATAGACTAAAACTCACTAGTCTGTTGGGGAAATGGACCTAGAAGCAGCACATCCTCACCAGACTTGCTTGAAAAAGACACTAAAGAGAATACAAGCACCTTTGAAAATAATATTTCCACTATTTGCTAGAGTAGCCCAGCAGTTATTTCCAATGTCTTTGTATTATTTGAAATCTTAACATTATGACACATTTTATTTCCTCTGGATACAGTAATTTAATTTCTCAAATTACACTTTTTTTTAGATATTTTTTAATTGTACCAATTAAATGTTATGTAATTGAGTTGAACTTGAGGAACCAAACCACGGGAGAGTAAAACGTAAGAAGGATAAGAAATCATTCAGCTCTTTTATAAAGTACAGAGTATGAATCAGAACACACAGCACAAATTATCTGATCACTTGTCACTTTGGTTACTAAGCTCTAAGAGGCTGAAAATAATGAAAACTTAAACACCTAATTAAATCAAATTTAAAGTTCTTTTTAAAATTATTTCTAAAGACACCTAACTAATACCACAAAATTGCTTAAGCATTTGTCACTATATATCCATAGATATAGCATTCCCCATGCAAAATAGTATATATACTTCATTATGTAGTTTTTGAAATTTTAAATTTCATTTTTAAAAACCTAATCCTAAGTTTATATAGTGAATTTCTTTAAAAAAAAAAACATGATATGAAACAACTTCTAGAAATGAACAGTATTCTCTCATGTTCCTTTTGCATAGTTCAATATACAGAAGAATATTTAAACATTTAAGTGTTAGATTAAGACAAGAAGATAGACACACATGTTTATTTTAAAAATTACTACATAGGTGAATTGTTAAGGTAATGTCAAAGATAAGAATAATTTTAAACCCATATCTTAAGCTCTTGGCCAAAACTTAAAATTACAAAAGCAAGTAATCAAACACAAATATGACTGCTAGCCTACTACTTTGTTAAAAGGGAATTGTTAGGAAATCAAATCGAGTTAGAGTTTTGTTTGTTACATAAAAACCTAACAGAATAGAGATTCCTTTTCTTTGGAGAGTCATCTTCAAAAAAGATATACATAACAATTTTTTAATAAAATAAATTTAACCCCTGTATGATATCTCACTTTTATCATTGGAAATTGTTTTATCTTTTTCTCTCTTTACCAATAACATTTCCCCAAGTGTCGGCAACAAAGAACTAAATTAATTATAACATTGCGAACAATCATCTAAGGAAAGCATAGGAAATTATTAGTTATTTCTTCTAGAAGGTAGAAAGAAACATTTGCTAACAATTCTGTAGAGGAGAAAAGCAAGAACTCAATAGTTTTTTAGTTCAAATTTAGTTCTTTAAGAGAAAAGATCACAGACTAATGAAACAGACCTCTGAAGGCCTCTGAAATAATGATTATGAAAATGTAAAAGCTTTTTACAATTTCAAGAAAAAAAGAAATTAGGAAATAATTTTTTCCTTAAGTACTAAATGCCTAAAATCACATGAGCATATATGTGTTTCCCTCAAATACAAAGGAGAAATTTTTAACAAGTTCAATAATGCATTGTAAATAAATGGAAAAAATTAGGAGAGAGATAAAACACCTGTTTTATTGGGCATGATTTTTCTTTTCTTACTGGTTACATAGCCCAAATACTCCACTTCTAGGGCTATTTCAGCAAAACTAATGATTTTTATCTTACTTTGGTATATCTCACTCATATAATAGTTTCTTAGATAAGGGAGATTATTTGTGAATCAGATTTAAGAAAGATCTCCTGTGGGTCTTCCTGTCATTGTCTCTTTAGAATCTCAGTGATTTTTTAAAAAATGATCCAGACATTTCTATAGGTCAGTATTTTAAGTGTGGTTTCTTTCGACATGCCAAAATAGCAAGTAAACAAAGAAAAAATAAATCTAGCTGACTTGTTTCTCTCCTAATAGAGTCTCCTTTGGTTGATCAAAATTTGGCTAATTAGGTCATTTGGAGTTAACATCATTGAAAGGTGAACTATCTGCTGTGCTATGGTTTCTTACCAGGCAAATGAGCCTCGTGCTCCCTCGCTCTCCTCCCTGCTCATTTCCCTCCAGTAAATGCACTTAGGCCCACTCTACAGTAGGTAGACTCCTTGCAGACTGTGCTGTCATCAGTATTTATGCACAAAATATGCCTCTTGAGGCAGCAGTACCTTGCGTCCTGCCTTTGACAGGTGTGTCTTTCACAACCTTCAGTGTGCTGCCAGCAAGAGATTACAGTAAGTCACCAGAGAATTGGCTCCAGGCGGGGAAATCAGTTTTGTGCTATCATTGCTATGGCCTCAGAGAGACAACATGGACTAGCCTCACACAAGGCCAAAGGTAGGGAAGAACACAGAAGAGGGAAAGAGAGAGAGTGAGAGGGAGAGAGGAAAGGAAGGAGGGAGGGAGGAAGGGAGAAAGGAGAAAATTTAATTCAAATCTAACACAAGCTCATTCCACTTATGACCAAATGCTAGATAATGTTTTCAAATAGTGAATTTTTTGATCTCCAGTGAAAGTTTGACTCAACTTCTATCTTTTCCTTTTGCTATGATGCACGAGTCAGTGATATTCCTTCACACTGCAGTTCCTTAAATCTACAGTTTTTCAAATAAAGGTCCTAGCCCAAGTAAAAAGCAAAAACAACAATATTTTGAAACAACCAGGATGAAAAGTGGAATCTTCCATCACCACCTGGCTATTTTTATGATCACTGGGAAAGGCATTTCTATCAATGTGCCATAGCTCCAGACACTAAGCTTCAGGTAGTTTACATTGAAAATTTAATCACCCATCAAGACCACAAAATCATTACATTTAAATACACAACACTTTCTAGAACATCAAAACTTAAGTATTGATCAGTTAATACCAATTCAATGGTGAGTACATGTGGTGCTTGTCTTTCCATTCTTGGGATACTTAGTAGAATGTGTTCCAGCTCTATCCAGGAGTATACAAGAGGTGCTATATCACCATTGTTTCTGTATTAGCTGATCAACACATAAGTGCACAT